>NW_005054386.1:1392670-1438474 GCF_000277835.1 Geospiza fortis
AGCAGAGGAAAATGTGTGTGGGTAACTGAGTGCAGGCAGGAGCCCCCACCAGCCCTTTGCCCTGGAGATAAGAACAAATAAATAAATAGTGACACTGTGGTCAGGGAGGCAGGTAGTTCAGAAGGGAGGCAAGAAGTCAAGTGTGGGAGTTGTGAAGCTGGTGCAGACTGGGAGGAGGGTAAGAAGAAAGCGTGGGAGGTCATTGATTCTTTTTTTGAGTGCATCATTCAGTTTCATTCTGTAGTGAAGACAAGCTACAGAGTTTTTCACAGGGAGTTTTAAATATGTATGTATCTACATAAAACACCTTAAAAAATCCTCATTCTTTCTTTCTAAAATGTATTTTTTAGCACAAAATGATTCTTTGAATAATGCTATAATTATAATCCCTCTCATAGCCTCTTATTTTCTCTTAGGGGAATATAAATGTTTTTGTGATAGGAATCTTCTGCCTGGAGTAAACAAAGTTTAAAATTTGCATTAAACTCAATAAGAACATAAATATCCGTGTGCTTTTTTTATTTTGGATATGAAATGATGACTGCACTGGCTCCTCACAGCAAATCAATGTCACTCCAGGCTCAGCTCCACTGGCAGTAAGTGGATTGCCAGAGGTTAGAGTTTGGCAGTGATGTCTCCATGCAGGTGGAAGGCCCAGGTGTGGGCGAGGGTTTGGCCCCAGGTGTGGGCGAGGGTTTGGCCCCAGGAGTGGGCGAGGGTTTGGCCCCAGGTGTGGGCGAGGGTTTGGCCCCAGGTGAGGGGTGAGGGTTTGGCCCCAGGTGAGGGCTCAGCCATGCCAGGTACCTGAGGAGAGGGAGGGAGCTGTGCTCATCCCGCCTCTCTCTCCCCCAGGTGTCACTGTTGGTCCACGCTGTGGGTCCCCACGCTCCATCACCTGTGGGGTACCTGTGGCACAGGGACATGAGGCAGGGCATGTCCTGTTAGAGTGTGGGCAGCGTTTGGTGACAGCCAGGGAAATACCATGGGCTGTTTTATTGTTCATGTGAACATGCATTGTACATTTTCTGCTCGATTCATGCGGTGTTTTCCATCAATCCCAGAGCTGAGCTGCTGACAGGTCTGGTGGGGCCTGGAGCAGGACGTGAGCTGGAGGTGGGACTGTGTCCCTCCCCTGTCCTCAGCAGGCTGCTTCCCTGGCTCCGCAGGGATGTGAGGGAAGCAGGACACAAAGGCTTTGTCACCAACTCTGCCAGTGCCCCCAGCTCCCCGCTCCAAGCCGCCGCTCGCTGGGGTGGCCCTCTTGTCACCCTGCTCCCAGCCCACCTGGCACTGCGGCTGAGGGGACACCAAGGAGGGAAGGGGAGATGAGGCGACAGAGCAGATCTATTCTGCAGTACCCCAAAGCTGGGAAGTTACTTAGCTTCTAGTGACTAAAAACGTAGTGCAAATGAATATTTTCCTAGAGATGGTTTTAATTCGGGAGAGGCCGCTGGTGTCAGTGTGCGGCCGCCCTGAGGAGCGGGGCAGGGAGCGGCCGAGGGCCCCGCAGCGCTGCTGGGCGTCCCCTCCAGCGGGGCCTGCTGCCCTAATGGAATAATCCCAGAATGGCAGGCTGTTATCCAATTAGGCTGACATTTCACCATCGCTGGCCGCTAACTGGATTAGGGCCATTGTGAAAGGATTAGCTGTGCAGCAGAGCCCAGCGGAACGAGCGAGGCGCCGGCGCTGGGCACGGCGCTCCCCGCGCGGCCGCGGAGGAAGCGACTCATTGCACACAATAACACAAAGTGCTCAAAACCTGTCACACCGGCGTGGAAATCCTCTGCGCCCTTGAAACGGATTTTTTTAATAAATAATTCAGGGTGGTGGATTTATCTGGCTCTTCTCTCTTGTAAATGCTGCCTGTTGCCATCTGCATTGCTGTAGGAGCTGATGAGTGACGAAATATCCCAAATATTTCTGTACTTGAAATGTTGGAATTCATTTTATATGTAATAGTTTGTGTGATGCTATGCCTTTTCTCTGAAAAAACATTAGACTGATTAACAATCGCTTCAGTAAGTCCACAGCAGGTTCAATATTTCCCAACCCCATGGCTTTTCACTTGCATTTTCTTCTCCTTTGTCTCTTGCTTCTTTCACTCCGATTTGGATTGGTATAAACACTGTGTTGGTTGTTATTAACCAGTCAGAGTGTGCAGATTTCAATTTCCAGCCTTGCACTTCACTCACACTAACCACTCTGTCACTAAATGCAGTTCTAGTTTGATTATTATCATCTTCCACGCATGATGGGCCTTGGTGTGTTTTCTGTGTACAGCATTTCCGAGGCTGCTGAAGAGCTTCTTTTCTATTGGAGTACACGAACTGCATCAACAACAATAAAGAAAAGAGGAGGGAAAGAAAAAAAAAAGGAAATTAGTTTTTCAGAGTTGAGAAAGGACAACAGTGCATTAAAATTGCTTTGAAACTATTTCGTTCTGCTTGTCTCTCTCTTGCCAAATCGTACTCTCATTGAAGTCAGTGGGAACTTTGCCATAGAATTAAATAAGGACATAATGGAACATTGCTAACGTCACTGCCCTGGCTTTCCCCTCCCCTTCCTAAAATGGTTTTCTTCCCTTCTTTCATTTCTTTTTTTTTTTTTCTTTCAATGAAAGCCGGCATAATAATTATCTGGAGCCATATTTAGTGAGTGTAATTATAGTATCTTTTTTCATGCGTGTATTTACTCTAAAACATTAAATCTGATTTATTTTCGTTCTGGAAAAGATTTGCCATTCCGTAGGCAGTACTAGATGATGTTTTTAAATTACATTAATTGTTTCAGCCTCTTATGAAGTAAGTATTATACTCTGTGAGGAGAAAAAAAAAGGTTAATGGCTGTGAATGAGGTGGCTTTGAGTGCATTGGAGCAGAGGCTGCCAGCCCAGAGCTTTCCTTCCCAGACCTTTGCTGTCACCAGCTTTAGTTCTACACGGTGTCACTTGCATGTGAAGCCTGGCTGTGGAAAAAAAATAATTGTCTTGGATTTCCTTTGTGGAAGCATTTGGATTTGATTCACTACCACAAGTGGCTTGTTAGCTGTCTTGTCTATGGGATTTGTACATTTCCAAATATTTTGTTCCATAGAATTATTTGGAAAATTTCAAAGTAAAAGCGCTTCAGCGTTTATTTTGTTGTTTAATTAAAAAGTTTGCTAATCTAAATGAGATGTTAAATCTATTAGGAAGATCTCAGATCTATTTCATTTTGGTGTTCCAGTTTTTGCTGTGGACACAGGTTTTGAGCTTAACTAAGTGCAACCTTTCAGTCTTTCTAAAGGGGGCTATAGTTCAGTAGTTCAAATCTAGAAATTCATGGAATTTGCTGTGAAAACTGCAGCTCTTGCTTGTGCTTTAGCAAGGCAAGTCCCTTCCCTGATCAAAGGCAATCAGCACTGAATGTGCACAGATTTCTTTTTGCTGGGTGACTTGCTAAGGGATTGAAGCTGTACTTCCTTTTAACTGTAATGGAATAGGCGTAGGAAATAAGACATGCAGAAAGATTTCTGTTGAAGTTTTCCCAGATTCAGCACCTAATTTTCCTTTAAAGTATACAGCTTAAGCTGCTCATTTTTCCACTTCAAGCAAAATAACCCTAAAGTAAAGCAGATTTGGGGAAATTCCTCCTCCCAGTGCCAGCCAATGGACAATCAGTGCAGCCTTTCCAAGCAGGTTACACTTGACCCTTTGGTAACTTTTTTCCTCCCTCTCTCCCTAGTTTTCCTCTGCCATCATCCCGTGGTTTTATGGGTCCTGGCTTCCCTATTTCCTAATTATGTCCGTGGAACTTGATCATGATATGAGTAATTGGAGTTCTGATACAGGCTTACAGCATGCATTACAATGTAATATGAAATGTAGACACTTCTGCTCTAAGTGGAAGTGACAGATCAGAGCTTACAAATTGCATTCATTCATTTAAGAACCGCCTGGGACCTCGAAATTGATCACATGTGTTGTATGGATTATGTAATATTAATTAGAGTGGTATCCAATAGTGCAGCTGTGCTCTTTGATGGTTCTATTAAATCTCTGTTTTCAGGGGGTTGTAATTCAGTTCTGCAAGTCTCTTATTTCACGGGAGGAAAACTTGCAGTATAATTCTTTCTTCACTGAAATTGAGAAGGTTAGCATAGGTAGATATAAATTCAAGAGTGAATCAAAGAAACAACAATATCCATGACGTCTCAGACTTCCAGGTATTTTTACACCTGTACTCAACTTTTATATCTCTAGAATGAGCATTTTTCATCTCAAAACTGAATCTTTTCTGTATGAAAGAGAGATAATAATTTCTTGCCCTGCTACTGTAGCGTTAATTTTTTACATAAGCTGATGGCACTTTGTGTTTTATGAAGTATGTTGTCAATTTTTGCTATGTATTTATGATACATAAATATATTCCATAAATATAAATATATACACTGTATAAATATATACAGTGTTTATGAGGGACATATGTGGTCATTAATAGTGCAGGATTAAACTAAGGCAAGGGTGGTATGTTTTTTCTCCAAGTCAACACAGAAAAGAAGTTAAATTTTAAAGTATAAGATCACATCTTCATGATTCCTATGCTCAGTTTTCCTAATCTCAGCTATTCAGCAGTATTGACTTGGTGTTAAAATATTTGCAAGAGGATGTGAACGTGCTGCCATTATTTTGTGCAATATTTTAGCTGCTGCTGGGTTGGGTGCTTGTACTGGGCCATATGTGATGTTAATGTTTTGGAGTTAATTAGGATTACTCACAAACTTTGCTCTAAAAGTTAATTTCTGTTAAAACTCCCAAGCTGCATTCTAGGGCTGATTTAATTTGCAGTATGAGTAGTGCATCTTCTGATTCACACCTTTAGGCTCCAGTCTGTCTAACAAAAATACTGGATAGTCGTAATGCAGAGAAATTAAGGGGCTGTACTAACTTCCTACAAATTATATTAAGCATTTTAAAATGGCATTTGAGCTCTTTAGGATTATGAGCCTGGCTGGGTGTTGGTGATTCCATCTGCAGTGAGGCTGCAAATGAAAAAAAATGTGACTTTTTTCCCCTTGGTGTCTAATTTCCAGTTCTGAACGACAGCAAACTGCTCCAGGCAGGATGCTCACAGCCCTTCCTGGCTGCTGCAAAATTGACTTCAGCAGTATTGTCTATAACATGATGGATTTTTATTGTTTTTCCCAGACAATATGTACAAAACTTGTTATTTAAGTCTTACATAAATGCTCTTTATATACAAAGAAGTTTCCTATTCTAGTAGGTAGGGATAAAAATCTGTGATTTTGGATCTATTTTCAATTTGTTTTGGGGATTTTTTTTAAATGTTTCTCAAAACATACATTAATATTCATGTTGAAATTATGGGCTACAAGTAGCACACCTCCTTTTGGATGCTGTTTTAAAGGAACAGTGGCCCGCATTCTCTTCTTATCCTTGTGATTTGTCATTTATTTATGTTTGATCTGAAGTTTAGAGAAACTTTTTATAAAGCAGTTCTTTTCTTTCCAGTTACTCTGAGTATCTTCCAGCCCTGGAGAGCTGCACCAGGCCCACATGAATGCACATTGCATTCCCTCCATGTGCAGCACGAGTTATTTCTCAAATCAATGATGCTTTTTAAGTTTGCAAAAGCATTGCAAAGCAATCTTCAAAGCATTCTGGATCAACCTTACTCCAGTGACATGAAAATAAGATAGTTTTCCTTTTTTCCCCTGTTTGTGCACTGCTTCAATTTCAGTATGTTCAATGTAATGAAAAATGGTATTTTTTTTTTCTTTTAAAATTACAAAAAAACACTTTGGAATTATGCACTAGCGGGGGAGAAAGGTAAAAGTTGTCCACTGAGATCACTTAATTTGAATCATGAATAATACTCAGATTTCTTTTTAGATGAAAATATTAAAAAATCCATGGGGATACACCTGCCTTTTTATAAGGATTTTCATTGTGAGGTCTGCTTTGATCCACTGATCCACGTATTTATATTGTCAACCTTTGTAGTTGATAGAGACAATTAATTTTGTTCTAATCTTTTGCCAAATGCTAAAGATTATCCTTCTGTTTAAAGGAGCTCCTTGATTATAAGTGTGATTTGCATCATCTGGTGAATTAAGTTTTAGCTATATCACAAAACATAATTAGAAACAGAATGAGCTCTTACTATCCTTTAGTTTTCATATTTTTCTGAATTTATTTTGACTCAGTTGTAATTTAAATATGAACAGATAACACCTTTGACTTTTTAGAAAGTAACTTTTTAAAAAACACCCCCTTTGAAAATGCTTTAAAAAATCACTTAAATGCCTACTGCAGTGTTTTTGCCAATAGGAAATATCAGTTCTGCATGGAAACACAAAGCATTGCCTTATGCTCATGAAGGGAGCAGTGTTTTCAGGAGTGCTTTTGTTCAAACGTGTGCTTGATGGATTTTATTTATTGGAGCCACTGTAGTTTCCTGCTTCCCCAAACATCAGGAAATCTGAATTCCCTTTATGTCCAGGACTCTGCAAGGAAGAGGTGGTCATCCCTAGTGGATACTGGTGCAGAATTTCAACATTTAGCTCTCAGTTCATTTCCTATTTCTGGATAAATTTCCATCTCCATGAGGAACTTCTAGTTCCATTAGAAATCAGCCTTTTTTAAAAATTTTAATTTAAAAAGCTATTAAATAGGCAAACTGGACAGCAGCTGTTGTTAAGGTGTGTGATCAGTCTGGAAATGTGTGAAAAAGGCTTTTTAGGATTCAGTGAGCAGGTCCTTTCTAATGTCCCACTCAACTTCACAGGTCCCCAGCATAACATCACTGCACTATTTACCACTGCAAAATGACCTGTTGTTTTCCTGGAACTTTTTCTTCAGCTTATACTTGTCTAAAATGAGTATAATTATGTGCATTTGAAATCCTTGATGGTTTCTTTCACCTCTTTTTCTTCTTTAAATTCATAATGAAGTAATTTCATAATTATCTCTCCTAAATTTCAAAGTAAGGGTCTCCTCTGAGGCTGCCCACCCTCAGCCAGGGCTATGGGGAAGGTTTAAAGCATGGTTTAAAACTGCTCTCATTCCCTTTTTGCATGTCTTAAAGAAGCTTTACCATAAAATCTGGTGGATATGTACAAGTTTTAATCATCTGCCTTAATAGGGTGGCTCTTGTATTAAATACCTGCAGGGCTGAACCTTTGAATCAGATTGTGCTGCTGGAAAATCCACCCCAATGAGGTGGAAGTTAGAGTGGTAGAAGGAAATGGAGTTCAGGGGAAATTGAACAATCTACTGTTTGTATGGAATCAAAACAGCTTTGAGGAGTAAAGACTTTCAACTTGAAATGCTGAAATCAAAGAAGTTAATCAAATAACCTCTTATTACTGAAAATTTTAATTGTTTTTGATGTTGCAGAAGTTTCATTTTCATAACACTTTTTCTTTCTACCTAAGGACTGAATTTAGTCATTCCATAATTTTGTTTTGCATGAGGGATTTTAGGGCTATTTTTGGAAGAGGAACTATGTTGATTGTGATGTGTCAGTGGCATTTCCAGTCTGGAAATTGCCTGGTTTGTGGCAATTTTCCTTCTCAATACAGGCTTTTGAAGCATCTGAAACACCTGAAGAGCTTGAAGATCCCAGAAGCTCTTAAGTACTTTAGGGCATATCTCTATTTTGGTTCAACTAACAAACAAAATTTGATAGATTTGATCAAGACTAAGACTTCTATGAGACATTAGTTTGTATTTTTTTATGCCAAGAAGTTTAATTTAAAATAATTTTAAACTCTATGTATAATGAGAATAATGTTTCAGCATCCAGCATAGATTAAATGCCATGATTTTAGTTCTTAAACTATAAACAATTTTTAAAAGAATGGCATAAACTATTAAGTAGTTTATTGTGTCCCTTCCCAAAGGCAGCAGAGAGGAAATGAACCAAAAGAAATGCTATTATTCATGACAAATAGGCAAAGCAACACCAGTAAATAATGTGACCACTGGTAGTTAATGGCCAAGCCACAGTGGATTTTAAGAGAATAAACCAAATTATTGTCCTCATATTTATTTGATTTTCTCACTGTAACAATTTGAGGCTTTAGCACAGGAGCTGCCAGGCTGCAGATCATGTTTTACTGTGTGTAATGATACCATTTGTTCTGCTGCCTCTTGTTCAGAGTCAGTTCAAATGTTTCCAAGTTTACCAACCCTTTCCTGTACCTCCAGCTAAATGTCTGGCACTCACATTATCTATTTGCTCTCTCTTGTTAACCATCCTGGAAATGCAGTGCAGGTGATCAGGTGTAGCCCCTGCTGTATATCGAGATAGTTCCATTATATTAATAAAACCTTTTTTTGTCACTTTTGTAAGCCAGTTTTGTTATCAGGAAAATCTCCTATCTTCAGCCTTTTTCTATGGCCAATCTCTTGGTTTCCTGTAGCTCAAATGCAGTGTTTGCATCAGTCACTGGGACACTCAGCGCTCTACCCACAGCTTTCTTTTGGTGCTGCATCTAAACTCCCTGCTTGTACTCATCTTTCTCAGGTCAGTAAATACTCCTGTGAATAGTGAAAAAAGAGACAACAGGAAATGGTGACATTTCCAATGCTGTTTCTTGGCCCTCTGACAGAATTTCTGATTTTCTTTGCCATGCTCCTCCTGGCACCTGTTATCATTCTCTGTCTTTCCCTTTCTCTAAAATATGAGTATCTCAGCCCAAAGGTGCTCCAGGCTGAGCTTGATTCCCTTCCTGACAAATCCAATCCCTCCCAAATAGTACTAAGGTCTGTTTACCTGGTATGTATTAAATTTAGTACTTCCAGTATCTTCTGCTTGAGCAGAGTCCTTGATTTAGGTAGCATTGTGTATATTATTTATTTGTTCAGAAACTCTACCTGAAAACTGAATAGATATCATTGCAGCAGAATGGGTCATTCATGTAGCTGCTAAATAATATAATTATTTTATAATTTGATGTTAACTTCACTTTCTGTTAAATATATCAGTCATGTGTAGTCATGTTAATCTTTCAGCTCTATGGAAGAACATCTCTGGGCTGGGGGATGTTCACTTTAGGAAGCTGACACTGGTCCGTGGAGCAGAGCTTCCCTAGATCAGGTCCAGCACTTACAGTGTACAGTTGTGTCAACAAATGCCAGTAAACCACCACAAGGCCTTTGCAGTCACCAGAGTTACTCAGGCAGTTGAAAATCCTTCAGAATTCAACTTCAGGAGAATTTTTTAGCTAAGTTCTTCCTTTTAAGCCAAGTGACTGGGCACCGATGCAGGGAGTGTCACATCCAGCATCCCTTTGGCTGAGCACACCCTAAATCACTTGTCCCACTGCCCAGGGCAAGTGAGCTGCTCTGAAGGGACCTGCAGTCCTCCTGCTACATCCTGAGGGAATATTCAAATATAGTTTAGTGGTTTCTCAACAAGTCACACTGGCTAAAGATATATCCCAATCAAAAAAGCAAGAAAAATACCTGAAAGGTTTATTTATCAGCATAAGTGAAGACAAACTCAACTTTCCTGCATGCACTTGTGCCACATAAAAGTATTTAAAATTGCAGAAATGTGGAACCAAGCCCTCAATAATAGATGATTTTGCTCTTTTCACCTTTAACATTAGTTGAGGGAAAGGGAGTGATAGCTCTGAAGAATTATGTGGCACTTGCAAAATGATGTTTTGTGTCCCCTTCTGCCCTTTACAGTATTGCTAAATATTAGGAAAATTCTGAAGCTGTGGGTGTTGGAACACAGACTGTGTATTGGAACTCAATGGAAATATACTTTCCACCAGGCTTTAGTTGAGCTGCATTGTTTAATAATTAAATTAACAAATTTCACTTACTAACTCAGCTCCTAGTTACAGTATTTATGCTAAATAATACAAATAATATTTGTGTTATACTAAATGGAAATGTTCATCTTGAAATGCTTTGTCTTTTGTAAGCCAGAATGTCCCTGTTTGGGTAAGTGAAATGAGTCTTGCAGACTCTTCTGGCAGGATGAAATCCAGGCTTCAGGGGTATTTGAAAACTCAGACTAAAAGTGAATTCTCCAAATCCTTCCTTCCTTTTTAAAACCCAAGGACAGCATTACAATTCAGGGCTGCTGAAACATTTGAGCTTTCACTCTAATCTGCACTTCAGTTTTAAATGTCATGAATTAAAGTAATTAAGATTAATAGAATCCAGTTCTGAGCAAGACAAGTGTGCAGGCTCTGAACTCTTGCTTGTATCTTTCATTGTACTGTGTAAGGGATATTAGGAGTACTGAATGGATTCCCATGAAATAAATGTGTGTAGTTGTACTAACTACTATTTTTTGCTTCTTTTTGAGGGATTTTCTAAGCAGCACAAAATATTTTAGATAATAGAAATTACAGTGAAGGGCAGGATGTTAACAGGTGTATTAAAACTGAAAGAATTGCTTTTGAAAATGGACTATTTCACAAGACAGTTTTTATATCTTTAAAAATACATATTTTTCTCTTTAGCAAGCTGCCAAATGTCTCTTAACATGAGATTTTTGCAGTGTCAAGGAGAAATTTGGGCAGGTAGAAAGTCTATTCATTGCTTGTTAGCCAAAAGGTACCCCTTGCCATGCATGGAAAAGTACAGATTGTGGCAAATTAAATTTCTAGGAACCATCATGAGTGAAGAGATGACCGAAAAGTGGGGTGGCATTAAACCCCACTAAATTAAACCCCATTAAATTAAGAAGTTTTAGTTAATAATTGAGGAGGTGTTTGTGAGACATTGTTTTGTGTTACCTGTGTGTGTGTGTTTCTGCAGTGTGGTTTTATCTGGTTGTTGATGCTGCTCGGGGAGGGCACTTGTGTGAAAGCACATTGAAACATGTGACCTTAGGAGGCCCAGTGCCGTTAAGAAAATAAAAATAGTCCCTTGCACATCTTCTGGCTCCTGGAGGATTCAAAAATCCGCTGGGTTTTTGAAAACATGGCTGCTTTCAATTGGTAAAATGAGCAGAAGATAATTACAATCTTTTTTTCCCCGCCCAAGGGAGCACACACAGCAGTTTTTGTATTTTCAAGAGTGACAGATTAAGATTTTCTGAGGAGTCCGAGAGTGTTTTCACAGAGGCATTATGGAAAGCATGTTTTGCCATGTGAGATTTATAATGACCCTCTAAGTGTTTGGTACGACTGGGGCCTGTTGGATTTCAACAGCAACCCCTGTCTGTGGCAGTGACAGGAGGGGAGATGTTATCATGTCCAGAAGGCAGGGGCGACAGTGTGTGGAGCTGGCTGAAGAGCTCTTGGGATCAGAACAGCCGCAAAATTGCAATATTCATCCTGCTCACTGTGGGGTTCAGGGTCCCCAGGCACTGCTGCTCATCCCTTAACCTGAGAGCAGATACGGGGCTCCACTGAGCTCAGAAAGCAAGGCTCCTTTTTTATGACAACTTAACTCATTTGAACTCTGAGAAAACAGCTTTTTGTTCTTGAGTGGAGCTGCAGTTCTTGCAAAATCTCCCCCATTACATGAGGTACTAAAGAAAGGAATTAAGAGAAGTAGTAAAGTCATGATGACTGAACAAATTGTTGGGCTCTGTTCTTGCTTTCCTCTCATCTTCAGGCTATTACAGAGACAATTTAAATGGAAAAGCGAGCACGTAGCAACTGTTGTGTGTGTTGAGAGGAAATTGTGTGCTCCAGCTGATGGTGCTTTCAGGAGTGGGGTGAATCTGTACCTTTGTGTTTGCAGTGAGCACTGTGGGGGTGCCGTGGCCTTGGCCAGGGAACAGCCATGGAACTGTATTTCTGTGTGTTGGTGTTACCTCATGCTTCCTTCATTCCTGGGCTCAGGGATATTACAGGCAGGGAGGTTCTTTCAGGCTCAGGTGGGTGTTTGAAATAAACTACTTTTCCAGTTCAGCTCACTCCTTGAATTACATTGGGACTTAAGATTTTCTATCCTGTTGTACTTTCCTGTAAGAATGCAATGATTCATCAGAAAAAAATCCCATTTTGTTGTAACACAAAAGAGGTGTTGAATAAATTTAGTATATGGAGATGATTTTTTTTTTTTTGCCTGGTATTTCTGTCTTGTGGGAACAGGTCAGAGCAAAATCTCTTCTTGGCATGGCAGAAGATTAGGCTGTGTTAGTAAGCTGTGTGTACTGAGTTGGACTCCTGAGTTATTTCAAAGTAGGCAAGAGTTTTTCATTTTTACAAGGGGGAGAAAACATTTCAGAAAATCAGTGTTGGATCTTGGGGAGCCAAGACTCCAGTGGACTTTTCCTAGCTCTGTCAGTACTTTGGTTTGCTGCCACTGGAAATTCAGTGTCAGCATTCATGATGTGCAGAAAAAAATTACCCATGAAAGTTGCAAAGTTTATTTTAATATTATTACAATATTTAAATGCCTTCCATTAGTTGCCTGGAAGACAAAATATTATAATTATGATATTTTGATTTTTGCATGTCTGTACACTGAAGAAAACCCTCTTCAGTCTCATAGTAAGTAGCACTGGAGGGCTCCAGAGAAAGTGGATGTGCAGTAGCAGGAGTGCCAATGTAATTATATTTTGTTCTTCTGTGTGGTTACTCCTAGGGGAGAAGGAAGTTGGTGATTAAAGTGATTAGGTACCAATATTGTTGTGGTATTAGCTGGCACCCAGGCAGTGCTCAGGGCTGTGTCACTTCATAGTGGAGCTTTGCGTACGATTTACTCAAGGTAGAAGTATTTAGAGTAATTAAGGGGAATAAGAGCTTAGCTGTTCAGGGGTAACAACTCCAGAAGTAGCAATAGCAATGGTATTTTGAAACACATGGCGACAATATGGCCCTCTTTATTTCTGCAAGGGTATAGTTAGAGCTCCTGGTAGTTTCTCAGCAACTGTATTATTTCTCTAACTGACAGATCTTATGCAATCGAGCACCTTATGCTTAACCTCTGGTTGTATTTCCCCTTCTTTTTTCCTGACCTTGAGTAAATGATTGTCATTTTATGTTCCAGCCAAAGTCCTTGAAATGTTCCTCTCCAGAAAGGGACTCAATATAGCTGTGCTGTTCCCTGAAGATTGCTGGGTACTGCGAGGGTGGAAACCATTTGCTATTACTTAATGAAAAAATGTCCTCCATAAATCACCTCTTCAAGTGGAGCTCACAGTGAAACAGCATGAGTCTTTAGCACTGCCAGCACTCTAATAGACTTATATATCCTGGGTACTCATTATTTGCTGGCTGTTAATTATAGAGTGTGTTTAAGACAGGAAATCTGGTGTGCTTCTTAAGGAAAAAGCAGCATGCCCCATCCTACAGATGAGAGGGAGCAGGCAAAGGGGGGGAAGGAAATGTCTTTTAGTTTAATTTAAAGGAATGGACTATGTATTACACCTACAGTGAAACCCATCTGATGTTTTAATGCATGTAATTGTCTGCGTGTTTTTACTTTTTACCTCTGAATATGGAGGCTAACGGATTTTAAGACCTCTAGAAAGATTATTGCTGGGGCAATTTGGGTGCATCTTTTGGAGATTTGATTTGCTATTATGGTAACAAAACCCCATAACTCTCTGGGTAGGTGTGTGAAGGATGTCCCTCGGGGGAAAGCTGGAGCTTTAAGATCTTTACGCAGCTCCCTGCTTATTAGATCTGTTAATCTAATTAAGTAGTTTACCCTGGCTTCACACAGGCATGAATCAGAAGCCATTCATCTCTGGAGTCAGTTGTGTGCAATTGTTACCCTGGTGCTGGGAAGATGAGGGCCAAGCCCAATGCCTGTGAGATCACCTCTCCTCCCTGCTCCAGGAGATCACGTTCACATGTATGTCACTGGGTAAAGTGTATAAATAGCTTTACAGCAAGGATTGACAACTCAACTTTTCCTTCCTCCAGGCAACTCTTTTTACCGGCTACTTTCTATTTCTGACTTTCTAGGTTTAATTTTCTTCCTGTCAATGGCACAGCTTCAACAGGGAGGCCAAAGGGCTCTGCCAGCAGAGCCACTTGTGGCTGTTGGGGACTCCCTGTTCTATCAGGGAGTGGCAGGTTTTGAACCCACTCCAACAGGAGACAATTTCTGATGCTCATTGCCTGCTTTCCAAGCTGTCTCACAGAAGGAAAGTCCTTCTCCTTTGGCTGAAAGGCTGCTTCTCCTGTTTGAGAGGGAAGAATTGGAGGGTAAATGGAAAAGACAGGAAAGGTGGTGTTCACCTGGTCTCTGAGCCCTTTGTCATTTAGCTCTTTACATTTGTTATCAATAACCATAAAAAGGCACAGGTTACTTGCAAGTAAGCTCACATGTGGTCTTGGAAATAGTGAAATGTTTAGCTATGGGGGAATGAAAAACTTACTGCTCTGTTGGAGATGTTCTGTGTGAAGCCGTCATACCCATGGGAGCAAAGAAAATAATTGGAACAACAGAGGTTTCTTTTGATTTCTTGCTAGCTAATGATCCTCATTTGTCAAAATGTAGGAGGGAGAGACAGCACTCCTTTCCTCAGGAAAAATCTTTCTGTATCCTAATTTCTGATAATGCGTACACACATTGTCCATTAAATCTAAAATTTTCTTCCATACATTCCTGGCTTCTCTCAGATCTCATTGCACATGGAAGGTGCTTAAAACCCAACTTAATCATGCTGGAATAGTCTGCATCCTGTCCAACCCATGTGTTGTGCCTTGGAGCAGAAAGGAGCTGACATAAAACTGTCTCTGTGGCAGATTCTTGTCTTCCTGTGAGATGTGGGCTGTACAGAGTCCAGTGGCTGTATCAGACCAGGAAATCTGCAAAAGAATGGCTGTAACTGGAGTGCTAATTAACATAGGGAGTTCCTTCATAGAGCAGTGTTATTGTACTGTAGGCTTTAATAAGGCAAATTACATGTAATTTATATCAATAACCTGCCAGCCTTGAAGACTAACAGTATTGGAGAACCTGTGTTAGGAGCCATTATTTCCTTAAGGATACTTGGCACCTTTGAAGACGTCATTTTTTTGAGATAATTGATGTCATAAAGCTATTATGTAATTTTTATTGATGTATAGATGTATATTTATATTTACAGCATATAAGTTTTATAATTCTGCAGGAGGTGAGTGATTTTCCAAAGCCTTTTAGTAGGGGCATTGGCAGAGCTGGAGATCAAGACTTGTCTCCAACAGAAGTGGTGGAAGAAAAAAAATTCAAAGAACCTAACTCCAAAAAAAACTCCAAAAAATCAAACAAACAGAAAAAGAGATGTGGACTTACTGGACAGAGTCCAGCAAAGGGCCACAAAGAGGAGGAACTGCAGATCTGACTTTAGAGGAGAAGCTGAGGGCTGGGGCTGTTCATCCTGGAGGACACCAGGCCCTGGGGGAGGTTTTATCACTGTCTGTGAATACCCCAGATGGGTCGGGGCTGTGATGAGGGGCTCAGGCTCCTCTCAGTGGTGCCCAGTGCAATGGGCACAAACTGAAGTACAGAAAATTAAGCAATTTGGAAATTGAGTAACCCATTCTAGGTGGCCCTGCTTTGAGAAGGGAGATCCACATGAGGTTCCTTCCAAACTCTCCTGTGACTGAGATGGCTTTATCTGGTGATTGTCTATCAGTGCAAAGATACTTGGTGGTATTTCAATTCTCTCTTTACATCTGTTTGTTTTTTCACCTTTCAGTGCTGATTTTAGACAGAAAAATGTCAAGGTTGTGTTCTGACCTAAGACTGTAGCACCATGCTGTTAATTAGGGGTCATTCATACCTCTTGCTCCATAGGTTGCTTTTTTCTTAAGAGCTCTCCTCTAAACATTTTTATTGCTTTATAGCCTGGATGAAGAGAGGGAAGCTTGGCCTGACAGTTCAAGAATGGCTGTTCTGTATTCAGACAGGCACCAGCTGTATAACTGCTGCTGATTACCTAAGATTTCTGTAAAAAAAATAAATCCCAATTTTGCAGCAATTTTCTGTGACCTTTGCTTACTCTTCACCTTAGTGTTGGTTTCCAGATGCCTGGACTCAGGTCCAGTGGTTGAACTGGAATGTGTCTATTGCCTCAATCAGTACCTTACCCTGTATAAATGAGGGCAGTGTTGGCTCATTCCAGGGCAGAGCCAGCTGGGCTGTTCCAGTGGGCCCTGATCTCTATGGGACTGCACTGCTGAGCAGTGATGCTGCTGGTGGGAGAACAAACCTGGCCCTGTGTCCTTCCACCATGCTGTAAGGTGGTGGAAGGACAGAGGAATTCCTGCAGGAAGAGGACAGAGGATTCCTGCAGGAATCTCTGCTTCCCTGTCCCACAGCCAGGTGCAGTGCTCCTGGCGAATCCCTGGAGGTCAGAACTGTCACATGCTGAGGTGGAAGCCTTGACAGAGCCCAGGGGAAGGATTCTTGGTGCTGAATTTGGGACTGGGCTGTGCTGGCTTTGCTGTTTGTTAGTACCAGGCAGTTGTGAAGTTTGTGTGAGCTCCTCAGACCTTTGCCCTTGCAGTGATCTCTCCTGGGGTAGAAGGCAGTGCTCTGGGCAAACATCCCTGTGCTGATGTGGGACACTGCTGTGGAGGCTGTCACACCTCCAGCTGTCACCTCTGTAGGGAGTTACTGCCCGAGGTGGTGACAGCCCTGGGAGAGGTGCTGTGTGGGAACCCAGAACATCCCTCTGGCTGTCCTGGATTTCAGGACCCCTGCCAGGGGGCTCAGAGACCCTGGCACAGAGCCCACAACACCTGTGGGTTTGATTATGACCCATGGAGCAAATTACCAACCTTAGATGAAGATCTGCAAGCCACGACAGTTTAAGTAGAATGATGGTGAAGTTATCACGGGGTGAAAAATAGATTTTTTGGGGTTTTTAGAATGGGGGTTCAGGGGGGCAAGATGGAGGAATCTGGACATGTCCAGCCTTTCTCCTTCTTCTTCTTGGCCTCCATCTTCTGCTGTGATGTTGGCACTTTTAGATTGGTCTAGAGTAGAAGCTCACTGTCTAACACAGGTGATAGGTATTGGAAAGTAATTGTAAATATTGTACAGGTAGTTTTTAGTATAAAAAGATAACACTGCCCCAGGGGCAGACAGAGTGCCTGGAACTGTCCTGTTAAACAGACCTGGCTGGACAGGAGAAAAAATTTTATAGATAAGGAACAATAAACAACCTTGAGACTGAGAACTGAAGAGCTCTGCCTCCTTCTTTGAGCACTGGGCTGGGAAAAGAGACTTTGTGACACATCTTGGGGTCACTGTGAGCAGCAGGAGTCCCAAGACAGTGCTGGAGTGGCCAGGGCTGGCAGGGTCAGGGTTCACCCCACTTTGGAAAGCTGTGCCTAAGGGCTGGCAATCCATAATAGTCTCCTAAGGCAATCCTTCTGGCAGGGTTTGTGGAGGACTGTTATTTGCAGCCTGAGTTCTTGAAGGCATGCTGGAGATGAGGAGACTGCAATAATCTGGTGGCAGCAAGGAATAAACTCTCCCCTCCAGTGAATGCAGAATTTGGAAAGGTCAGGCCAAGTTAGGATTTGAAAATATACTGCAGGGAGAGAAGATGGAGCAGAGCCTTGTGGCCTGCAAACCCTGCTGGAGAAAAATGTGGTGGTTTGCACTGACGGTGGCTCTGCTCTCTTCCCATCCCAGCAACCAGAGCCACAGCAGAGTCTCAGTAAGTTGAAGGGTTTAGATGAAAATTACTTGGTTTTCAATTTATTTTTTGTCGACAAAAATGGCATCTCTGTAAGGGTTTACATGGGTAACATAATCCATTTTCTTCCATTTTCTTCTCAATAAAAAAGATTTTAAAAGCTGTCCTGAAATGTTTTTGGATCCAGGCAGTGAAGTAGTTTGCTATCACCACAAGGAGGCTGAGGATCCTTCTGCTTTCTCATGTGCTTTGTATTGTCACAGCTTTGGAGATTATCCAGAGCAGAGAGGGACTGGTATGTCTGATGTGGCATATATTAATTCTCTGCAAAAAATAAGTATTTGTCATGTTCTGGCAAACTCACAACAAGCACATAAGAAATGTGCATTTTCTAACTGAAAACACACTGAACATCAGCTTAAGTCCAGCAGGCTCGAAATCTTCTCCCTTTAAATTTTCCTCAGAACAAAAAGATATCATGAAAAATACTTTTTTTTTTTTGTTTCCAAGTGAAGCAGAGATTAGAAGAAAAAAGCCCTATCTTTCTTTTTTCCATAAACTCCTCCTGAAACCTGCTTGAAGCGCTGGAAAAATTAGTTGGCATATGATAAATGGCCGACTAACAGCAGATGCAGAAATCTGTGTGCCTTTCTAAAATAACTGTCTTAAGGGGAACTTTTATGTCGTTATTTCTTAGCCATTCTGGTTATCAGAATGGCTCTGCACAGCAGCATATATCATGCTTTTATTTTAATTAAACATATCTCAAAGAAGAGCTTGTAAAAACCTAGCTAGAGGTATTTTATAGGATTTGAACCTGAGGTCATTTTGTTCTATTCATCTCATTTGCATTCAGGGGTTTTTTCTCCACTCTCTGGGAGCAGAAAGGTTGTTGGGCACAGGATGGGTAAGAACCTGGTTTGTGCAGGGAGGCTGTTTCTACAGCAGTAGAGTTCTTTGTAAGGTAGCTGCTGTATAACACATCTTCTTTTGCAAGGGAGAAGTGGCCATTTATTTTAGGAAATTTACCCTTTCATTTTTTAAAGCAGGTTAATGCATTTTCTCAAACACCTTTGGTCTGCAAGCTGTGTCTGTATTTTCCTTCAAAACCGCCCCAGCCAGCCTTCTCAAACACTAAAGGGTACAGTTTTCATTATGCTGAAACATTAATATTTCTAGAATTGGCTTTTAACAATGTTTTCTGGTTTATTCCTTGGTAGCAAAGAGGCAGATGAACAAAGTGCCCAGTTCCTAAGAATTATCTGGGAGACAGAGCTGAGTGCAGTAGTTTCAGTACAAGGTAATATTGAAGTAGATTGGCTCAATGGAGCTTTAGTGGAAGGAATATTCATAAAGAGCTGTGTGAGAGAGTGTATTAAATGGACTGGCGTCAGGATTCATTTGTTATACTTACTAGGGATCTGCCTGCTTACTACACAAGTACCCTTTATTACTGTAGTGAATTTAGACATCACCCACTCCTTGGCAAGATAACTTTTTTTCCCATTTGCGTGTGCTGCAGTTTACTTTTTATTCTCTTCCATCTGCTATCAAACCAACAGCTGATGTACTTTTTTATCAGTGTGGTGATAAAACAGCAGATCCAGAAGGTATTTCAGTGCAGTGATTTCTGTGTGGTGTGTTGGTAGTTCGGCTGCCTCCCTTGCAGAAATCCAGGTAACATTTTACAGGATCAGTGGCTGACATTTGTGACATGAATTTATCAGGATCTTGTTAGTTGTGTGATCTTTAACAGAGTAACTTCATACAGACTTGTGTTGGCTTTTAAAACAGTTTTTGCAATAGCCACCACAGGATTAATGTTGAGATTTCTGCTTTCCACAAGAGAATTCTACATTCATTTAAATGCAGAGAAGGGATTCTTTCTTCCAACTACGGCACTGTGCAACCTCTGCTGAACTTCACAGGGCTTTCTGTGGCAATGTTGGAGGCTGAGACATCAACCACTCTGTGGAAAAGAAACTTCCTTCAGGCAAATAAATATATTTTATTTCTAAGCTTGAAAGTTAAAAAAATGCATATACATTTTAAAAGCATTTTGGGTGTATCTGTATAGTGTATAAGGCAAACAGAAACACATATTTGTTTTACTACAACCACAGATATCCTTCTAACCCATATTATTTTAGTTGCTTACTTTATAAAATGTGAAATAAATCTTTAAAAACCTGAATTTTTCATATGCATGAAACCTGATCACAGCATACATGGTTCAGAAATCCAAATTCTGGATAACTCAGGGGTTCCGGTATATTAGAACTGAATTTTTTTCCACAGATGGTGTAATATTTATTCTGAAACCTTAAAATAATGTGGTATGAATATTCTTGATTTAAAAAATATTCTCCAGTGAGAAGTGTTCAAGAACTGGCTGGATGTGGCACTTAGTGCCCTGATCTGGTTGACTGGTGATCGCTCAAAGCTTGGACTTGATGGTCTCTGAGGTCTTTTCCAACCTAAATGCTTCTGTGATTCTGAATTTAAATACTCATAACAAGTGTAGGCTTAGACCTGCAAATTTAGCAATGAACTATTAGTTTTCCTAAATAATGGTTGCATCTTCATGAAGGGTAGCTGTTCTGTGTTTGAGGGTCATAGCTGTGTTTTAGAGCTTCTGCCACTAATTGATCAAATGGGGTGTGTGATAGCGTTTGAAATAGATCAAGTTTATAAATGTAATCTAGCAGTTAATAGGATATTTATGTGTGGCCACACATGCAGGTGTGTTACAGGTGGAGGGGAAGATGTGGGAGCCAGTGTCACCAAGCTAATCCAATCCTGACCTGCATTTTAATACCTTTGTCACCACCTGATGATGCTTTACCACACCACGGAGGGCTCCTGTTACTGAGTTTTGGTGCTCTGGGGGTGTCTTGTATGTCAGCAGGAGGTTCTGTGTTGGTGTTGTCATTTGTCCTGCTGCTGAGGGCTTTGCTCTGCACTGCTCCCTGCAGTGCCAGCCATGGTCCCCTTCAGCCTGGCTGCAGTAGCAACAGGGCTGCTGATTCCAGAAAGCTGCAATTGCTCCAGCCCAAGCCAGGAGAACCCCTGGGTGTGACATTCAGCAGAGCCACCTCTTCCCACGTGAAGAGAAGCGTGGCTGTGCTGAAAATGCCTGAAAGAACTCACATTGCTGCTCCCTGCAATATATCCAGGATATATTGTTCCACTGGCTATTGGGGTTTTACCACCTTCTAACTAATCTGTATGAAAAGGGATTGAAAATGCAAATAGCTTCAGATAGCTCAAGCTGAAAGAGCAGGGAGTTTTCTGAGCCATTAATACTGTTCTGGATAGAGGCTTATCTGGCGCTGGGTTAATAACGCACATCACAACACTCCCAGCGCCTTGCAGTTCCTTTGGCTTCTGTTAGCAGCACAGCTGGACTCCTACACTGCTTTTACCTTGTTTAAAAAAGAAATCTAATTGGTCATTAAACTGCATTAGCATCTGTAATGAGCCCATCATCCCTTTTCAGCTTTTTTCCTTGCCTGTCTTCAAGAAGCCTCTGTCGGCCTGTTTGATGCGAGCCTTAACAACACAGCAGTGTAGTTAAATGCAAAATTTTGTTCTAAGAAATGGTATGATAAAATTTTAATTAATCTTGTTGTTTATTCTGATCCCTCAACAGAAAATGAATCCTTTCTCTGCAGGATTTACTAGTGTATGAATTTATTTGAAGTTCCAGTGCTTCTGTGTTAAAATGAATAATTTTTTACTTACTAGAGTAAAACATGTAGGTGTGATGTAAAGGCAGTTATATATCAGTCTTCACATTCAGAACCTTTCTACAACTTGAATATTTTTCTTACTTATTTCAATGTATCCTCATCTTTCTTTTCTCTCATTACCTGATTTCATGTGAAAATTTCTTCATGTGGTTCTCTTTTCCTTAATTCATTAGATTTGGCATGGCTGTTTATTGTATCATCTTGGCATCTGGCTAGTGTAGCTCCTTTGAAACAAACATGTGCTCGAACAAACCCATATAAAATTAACCCTTTTGATCGAAGCAGACAGGTGCATGTACAGTATGACTGAAATGCTTGCTCTGTAAAATGTATTTAGTGAAAGTAAAACACTTTTGTGCTCTCTTGTTAACTTGTTTCCATCCAATGGAACATTTAACAGCATTTTCAAAACATTTTTAGAATTTACTATTTACATCTTCTAGTACATCTAGAAGATTACATCTGCTGTCAAAAGCAGTGCCTCTTAACTGGAGGGAAAAAAACCCAAACTAAAAAGAGATCTGCAAAGCTGCAATATAAATAAAGCATTTCAGTCTTGTTTGAAAAGTTGTAAATCCCTGTACTATAACAAATGTTTTAGGGGAAGTTATAAATCCCTATGCAATTGAAATATATCAGAAGTATCTTTATCCTATGGTCAGAGCATAGAAAATTCTACATGTTTTTAGGTTGATAAGGTTGGGGTATTTTTACTTTCTCTGTCACATTGTTGGGTTTTTTTTTCTTTTTTATCTGTGAATTTTATCATTATTATCCTGCCCAGTGAGGGGTTTGGGGTTTTCCTTAATGTTTTACAGCTGTTCTGTGTGAGAAGGGACAGACATGCAAACTAAATATACAAAAGATATATTTTTTAAAACAAAACACCAAGGAGTGTTAGAGCACTCTTACAATACCAGTACTCCCACTACAGACCTCATGCATATGCATGATATGAGACCACCACGTGGGAGAAGCAATATGAGCAGGGGGGAGAGAAAATGAATATTGATAAAACATGTCACAAACTGTGAACAGCCCACAGGAAATATCTAATCTCGGTGGGTGTGCTTAACTGAGACAGATTAAAATCTAAATCCATGCAGCTGATAATGTTTTTTATCTTGAAAGGTCAACTGGGTATTTGACACTCCTGGTCTGACCAGGAACCTTTGTAAAAGGCATTGGGGAGGGTGTCTTCAATACATTTTATTTAGAATGGACATTTATGACTGGTCGTTGACCTTGGGATTCCATTAGCAGTAATGAAGGGCAGCAGTAATGCCTTGAGCCCAGCACAGCCAATGATGCATAATACACAGATGAGAGCTCCATGCTGGGCTGGGCTGTCCCACAGTGCTCTCCCTGCATTTCTGGCTCCAGGAGGATAAAAGGAAGCAGTTAGTGACACTTAGAACAGTGGCACTGCTTTGGAAATATTTTTAGTTTACAATGTGTTGGAGTTGTGCTTTTTTTGTTTCCCTTCTTCCCTTCTCTCCCTTTTCTGCCTCCTTTCTTTGGAAAACATAAAACAGAGTTTCTAATTCTCTACAGAAACAAGGACAAACTCTGTTTGCCTACTCACATATGAGTTCAGTTGAGGGCTGTCAAAAAGATGTATTACCAAGTACAACAAAATATTTCCAGAGAGCCCTTACATGAAAATGTTTTAAACTCCATTTATTTGTAGAGTTTCTAACTGGCTCTGGGTGACATTCATTGTAGCAGAAGCACAAGTGTTGAAGGATCAACAATCACAGAATGATTTGTGTTGGAAGGGAATTAAAGATCCTGTAGTTCAAACCTTCTGCCATAGGCAGGGACAACACCTCTAAGCTCAGCCAGTCTGCCCTGATGAGCAGAAATTCAAGTGAAGGTGCCAAGGAGGAACTCAACTGAAATATAAAGTGTACAGGAGGTGGAAGCAGGGAGAGGAGACCAGAGGAGAATACACAGATACTGTCTGCGTGTGTGGGATGGGACTGAGGAATTCATCCTTGTGGATGTTTGTTCTCGTTCCTCTTTGGTGGGACTTGAGACTGGTTAAAGCCCAGACAACTTCAGAAGGAAGTGAAATCAGCTTCCTAATTCCATGACTTCCCCATCCCTGTGGTGCTGTTTAGTTTCTGACAATGAGAAGTCCCTAGTTAAACACAATATCAGCAATAATCAGGCTGGCTTGTATATGATGAAAGCACAAGAGAAAAAAAAACCTAAATCATATTCTGAGCTGCAGACATTCATTTAATGGTAGTGGTCACTGAGAATAGAATATTGCACTCCTTATTTGTCATTATAGTTGGATTTGACCTGAGACAATTGTTAATTCTCTGCATTTTCTTCCCTATTCCAAATTAATTTATTATTAATCTGAGAGATTTTGTATGTGTGTAGAACATGGGTGTGGTGTTTTTGTTCTTGTTGATTTCTCATAGAATCAAATATTTTCAATATGTCCCAGAACATGAAATTTCACTTATTTAACATCAGCTTAGTAAAAATATGTATAACTGCATATACTTCAAAGAATATTCTCTAGATAATACTTCAGTCTCATCTGCCTTGGAAGGATAAAAAGAAGTACCTAACTTAAGTATGAGATTGTGAGCTGCTCTTGAATTGTGAAGAACAAATGAAGTCATGAGTTTCACATTTGATTGACTTCTATTAGTTGTTTGTCTCTCCTGTCTGCACTTGGATATTATTTGCCGAGAGAAAATAGCTGAGCAAAAATTTGTTTAGCCTAAAATACTAATAAATTGCATAGTTTTTTCAGGTTCATCTTAAACCACTGATTTTTCTTGCCCTTCTTTCCATCCTTGTGATGCAAGTTGTTTATGAAATCACAAATTTTTGATATATCACTAGAAGACCCAAACAATTGGCATTGTCAGCAAATTAAAACCATAAAGATAACAGGCATTCAGGCTTTAGAAAGTACATTGTTTTCTTACTAGAATAGGTTGAAAATAAAAACAATAAAAGTTGACCACTGAGCCATGGCAATGTTGGCAGAAGGATGGAGGTTTTAAATGTCATATTGGATAAATCTTATTTTTAAATGTAAACTCACCTGAAAATCATACATTTCCTTGGGCAAAGAAAGTTTGCCTTTGGAAATGAGGCTTGCCAACCTTTGTCATTGCACCAAGCTGAAAAAGCAATTTGGAACCCCTACAGACTCACATTTTCCCTTTCAAAACAGCAGAGGGAGAGAAAAGAGAAGCTGCCCCCACCCAAGCAGCAAACTTCATCCATGGTCTGTTATCCAGTGGCTGCCACCAAAAAACCCTTTTCCTGAGTCAAAAGGATCATTTCTTTTTTTGGGAGGCTCTGGAGCATTGCTGGTGGATGGGCTTTGCTAGCAACCCAGCCAGCTGTTGTTGGATTGTCCCATGCTGAGCTGGGATCCTGTGGAGCAGCATCTCCGTGGGGATTGGGGCGCCCTGAGCACAGCGTGGAGCCAGCCTTGCCTTAGGACAAGCTCACCTGCCTTAGTGAGGGGTCACTGAGGAGATCCATGGATGGGAGGGTGAGCAGACAGGAACAAAAGGCAAATGGTGACCTCTTCTTCCTCACTGAAACAGAGTGTGGCACCTCAACCATCTATAAAAACCTTGCTTTAAATTAGGTGCAATTATTTAATGTTTTGTCTGTCTCTTAGCTGAATCTTTTCAAATTTGAGCCTGCTGAAGGTGGCTAAAGAACCCTTTTCGACTCATAAGCAAGTTTCTGAAGAGAACACTCTGATAATTACTTGATGTATCTGTTTAGTATTTTGTAACTTCTTTAACAGGTGTTGCAAAAAACTGTTTAAGGTCCCCTGATCTATAATGCTCTAATGCAAGCTGGGAACTTCTGGGCTGGCACTTCTGCCTCTGCATCAAGTGCTAAAAATTCCCATTCAAAGTGGAAAATAAGAAATGTTCCCAAGGTTTAGCTGTGCTGTGCTGGTGTTGGGGTGTGAGGCAGAATGGATTCACTTTGGCATAGGTAGGCAAGAGTTGTTACCATGTTATACACAGAGAAACTCTGATTTTTTGTCTCACCAAACCTTCTAGGAAGGTGGAGCACGCTGGGTACTCTGCTTTTTTCAGTATTACCAAACAGCAATCAATCCCTTATCCAACAGACATTGGCTGTATGCATCCTTGGCTCACTTCATCTTAGCTGATTTCATTAAAAGTAAAATATTTTGTATTAGTTTCACATTAAATATATTTTATTAGTCTTAGACAATATTTGTAATGTATTTTGTCTTTTAGCCTACAGAACAGTACTTAAGTGAAAGCTTTAGCGTGACATGCTAAAAATCAGTTTATTACTGTGACTGTATTTTCTGCATTATTGCATACTTAGATTTGAAGACACATCTTTTCTCTTTTAAATATATTCACAAAATAGACGTTCTCCAATTATTTGCTCTTGACGTGTGTTTTTAATAACAATGTGACATTTAAGTGAAAAGTACCTCTTCATCTTGTAAAACTTAAAGCAACAACTAATTAAAGCAGTAGTTCTGTTTTATTTGAAGGACAGTTATTTCTTTTGGAATGTGTTGCAAGCCTTGGTTTAACGTGAATGAGCAGTGTTTTCTGTTTATAAATTGGAAGTGTTGCATTCTGAGGTCCTAATTTGAAGGTCACTGCAGCAGTTGGGGTGTGGTGTGAGCAGTGGTGCTCCAGGAGCCCAGGGACAGCCAGGGAGGCTTCTGTGAGAGGATTAACTTTGGGATTTTTTTGGTTTTTTAAAAAATTCAATTTATTGCTGATGCCTTCAATTGCAAGTTGGAGTACTGTAAAGCACCAAAATCTGGAGAAGCTTCTCTAGAAAATATTTTCTGACACTTCTGCAGGACGGTGGTGCTACACCATAACTGGGTTTTCTGCAGCTTGTCATTCTCAGAAATGCTGCCTTTGAGATACTGCTTAAAATATGAGAGCATCCAAGCAGTTGGGTTTCATGGTTCCATTTGAATTGTCAAAAGAATCCTGTAACTATTTTTGTTTATATTAAAAAGAGAAAAAAATCTTGAGCAACTTCTTCAGTAATGAGAAAATCTGCTCATTAGGGTGTTCCAGCTTTGATTCTGTAGTTTCTGTGATTTGGAGTCAGATACCCAAAACTTCAGTCTCATTAACACTGAGGCAAAAACAATCTTTTTCTCAAGTAATTGGTTCTAATCAGTCAAACATTTAAATAGCCTAATATCACTTCCCTGTTAAGAATGACTTTTGGTTTGGTTCTGCATTAAGTCTTTTGATTAAATTCTTTTCTTTAAATCCGTGAACGTCTCTGTTCATCCTTTTCCAGGAAGACCACAGCAAATTTTATAAAAAAGTTGTGTACCTGGTATAGAATAAGTACCAAGAAGAAAAATTAAATTTATTATCTCTTAACCAGTCTAATCATCCCATTATTCATAAATGTGGAACATTCAAGCAGTTGTTAGGGCTTCAGCTTTGCTTTGCATTATTGCCTGAGCTGAAACTAGTCCTGCTTTTCATTTTTAGTGGATGAAAAACTCGGAAAATAATTTATTTTAAGAAATTACCTATAACCCAGCAATTTGTTATACAGTTTCTTTGCTTCATGGATTCTGACATTCTCTAGGAAAACTAAGATTTAAAGTTATCATGTAGATACTGCTGTCTCTGATAGTGATGTATTGAGATGTCACACCTGTCAGCAATTTTTTATATAAAATATTTAGTGTTAAATTATGTCAAAAGTAAAAGTTTAATAGTTTTTATTTAAATAAAAAATATTACTTTTTAATCTGCATTTTCACAAATGAATGTGAGAATGAAGATTTAGCATTAAAGAGAAAGGGGAGATATTCTATATGAGAATGTACCATGAGGTAACAAACCAATTTAATGTCAATGCAGAGAAAGGAGGGCAAAATGCAGTTCTGAATGTTGAGAGAAGAAAAAAGTCCACATCCACAATCTCTGCAAAGAAGAAACTCTTCTGTGGAGAGGTCACAGCAGACAAACCAAGTGGGAAAGTTTTGATTTTTTGGTTTACAACCTTTTTTAGGCCATCAGCTGGCTGGAATGGGTAATTTTTTCCTGAAGTGTAATTTATTAGTTATAAATTTAGCAATAGGTAATGAATGAGTGTTTGGTATTTCTTTAGCACAGCCTAGCCACTGCTGCAGTAAAGGGATGGAAAGCTCCACTGGAATATTCAGGATGTAACCAAACACTCTAAGTGAACTGATTTGGTTGTAGTTCACCTATGTGGAAAAAAATAGTGGGTGCCAGAATCAAATCAGAAGTTACTTTCTATTTTATTTAAATAATAGCACTTCAGCACGTGAAAATCATTGCCATAAATACAGCAAATTCTGCTTGTGTTACCTGAAAAATCAGTTCATTTGTAAAAATAATGGGGAGAGGTAGGATGAGGCTGGTAAAAATTCTTCTTCTTCTTTCCTGACATTTCAGCCCTTGTTCTTAAGGTTGTTTTGTTTTTGTTTTTATAACCTAACAAACTCCTTTATATCAAGGAGTTTATCCTTCACTGTCACAGATGCTGGTATGGAGTTCAGCTAAAGAAATCGATTTAATGTTTTGATCAAGGAGAAAAATTAGGTTGGCTTTACAGAGACAACATTTAATAAGGATAAGAAATAAAGTCAAAACACAAGGTTTGTCTCTTACTGACCAGAAATAAGACATGAAAAAGCACATAGCTGCTCTATTTCTTGATTCTGAAGGACCACTGTCAAGTTGTATTTGGTTTTACTTATAGTTTAGTTAAAGGTCTTACAAAACTTGGTGCAGTTCATAGAATAACTCAAATAAATACTTTCTTAAAGTATTTACAGTCAGAATGTCTTCACTTAAATAGGAACCTGAAATTTAAGTTATACAAAGGCTTGAGCTAGGTATTACTTTTCAAATAAAATTCAATAGATTGTTCAGCTGAGAGGAAAGGTGAAGGAATAACAAATGCTCTTGTTTTACTTAGGTGTTTTGTGGTTGAAGCTCCCTGGGATGGTTTTTGTTTTCTTCAGTTTTTCTATATTTTTTACCAGGCAATGAAAGAGAATCACACGTGAGCAGAACTTTCTCCTTAGTTTGTTTTTTGGCAGAGAAAATGTCCTTTTTGTTTGCTCACCTTCAGTCCTGCTGGGGGTGTCTGCAGCAGTTGCAGGGAAGGCACTTTTGCAACACTTCCCACTTGAGAAGGTATTTCATTTTTACATGAAAGTCAGGCATTTCTTACATATAAATCCTTGTCTTAGAATATCCTGAGCTGGAAGGGACCCACAAGGAAATCCAAAGTCCAACTCATTTACTGTACTGACAAAGCTGATGGCTTTGTCAAGGTTGCAGAGTTCATTTAGGATGGAGGCAGGAATTATGCCAGGAAATGCAGCATCCAGTGCTTTTTTTAAAATTATTTTTTATCCCAGAGAAGGTGGATACAAGATTGGAAGCAGTCCAGGATGGGAGTAGAAGTCCCCATTGCTTGTGGTGTAAGATCCTTGTGCTTCCAGGCATTTATGCTGCCCTTGTCTGACAAGAAGTCTTTGTAGTAACTGCATGTCTAGAGAGAAAAGTTTTTCTTTGTTTTTGCTTGGAGGAAAGGCATGGTAGTGAGCCTCAAAGGGGAAAAACCCTATAATCATTTAGGCTGAAGTGCTTCTTAATTCAAATGGTGTGCTACTTAGAGAACTTGATAAGAAGGATTAGAACTGGAAAAGAAAGGCATTTTTAAAAGCAAAGCTATTACAGGGTTCATTACTTTATTTATACGTTCACCAAAATCACATAAATGAAGGGAAAAATGAGGAGAAAAAATACTGGCTTCAGTTCAGAATGTCAATTACTACTTTTTTTAATCCTCTTTTCACAATTTATTTGACATCTTGAACGGTAGCCAAAAAAGCTATTATAACTATAAAACATATTCATTGGTATAAATCTCATTAAGTTGAGCAATTTAATTAAGGTATTGACATGCTTAATTGATACGTGCAAGGAGAGACCATTTTCATTTCTAATTTCCATACGTTTTCTGCTTTTAGGAAAACTAGCTCCGTAAAAATGTTATAGATTCAGCTAAGCCCTGTCATCCCAAAGGAGCACTTGCTGCCATTTACCTTGATTTAGAGCCAACTACTCTTCTAAGTGGAGCTCCATTAAATGGATCTGATGTATGTCTGACTCAAACATGCGTCAGCTTCTCTTATGATCAATAGTGGAATATTTATATTAATAAAGCACCAAGTTAATTAAATAAAATAGTCTTCTGGGTAAACTTAAGATACTAGGGGATGGGCAGCGAATCAATATACTCTGCCATTTGAACATTAACTATGTGCTCTGAAATTTTATGCTACCTTAGCAAAGATGCTTGCAGTGTTGGAGTCTTGGATGCACAGAAAGCCCCAGGGCAGGGATCTGCTAAGCAGCCTGGGCAGGATTTGTTTATCAAGGTAGGAAAAAAAAACCAGCAAACAAAAAATCTTGAGTCAGTTTGGCTTCTGTGACTCCATTCCTACAGACACATTGGGAATCCTTTCTTCTGGATTAGGACTGAACACAGTAAAATGGGTGTTCTCCCATGGTGCCAGAGAAGGGGCACCAGTGATGAACTTGCCATGTCAGGGTTTATCAGTGATGGTGAAGAGTCATAGGAGCCCTACAAGGACATTTTAAACACTGCCTTTAAAATGTGTTGGCCATTCACGAGCATGTCTGGTTCTGGTGCGTTGCATGTTTCAGCCCAAAGCACAGCTGTCCTTCAGCCTTTCCCATCCCCACAAGCTCTGTCCCCACAGACAGAGCTGGGAGAGAGATTTCTACATGAGTGGGTGACCTTTGGCCACTGTGGGGTCCTACCCCTGTTGGAGATGCAGTCACCAGTGCCAGATCCACGTCACCATTGTGCCCTGATAAGCAAACTCTGCTGTCCCTGTGGCACTGGTCTATTTCTATAACATGCAGATGGCCTTTGAAGGAAGCAAGTTCCCTCAAGTACTGTTGCAATCCACAGCTTCCACTTCACCCTACCTTTCATCTATGTTATAAAGTTTCAGTGCAATAAAGTTAAAAATGTGCTTTTTAATCCTGTGGCTTTAATGAATGCCTCACTTTAATAACCAAAGATGCTTGAAAGGACAAGAAAATATTAATTCATTATTTATAATTTGTTCAGTCAGTTTAGAACTTGTTCTGTGTAAATATGCTTCATCTCTTTAGCCAGGGGCACCATGACATTGCTAAAAACACTGATATTGCTGGTCCAGAGGCAGTGGTTGTGTGCTAGAGCCCTCAGTTCCTGCAGTCCTTCTTTACTCAAGGGAACGGGGCTCCCTCCTCTTGGGAATTAAAGGAGCTGAGTTATAGCTGAGGGAATTAGAACATGTTCATTTGGGCCTTCTCTCCTTTTCAAAATCTCCCATGTGTGGGCTGGACTCTGGTCCTTGCTGAGCCTGCAGTGACTGCTGAGCATCCCCTGACCAGAACCAGAGGTCAGAAATTTCAGTGAGGGAATTATTTGCTGTGAGACAGACACTGCCATGGGAAGTGACAAAATCAGCATGTAAATCCACAGGGAGGTAGCTTATGGAATAATGTACAGAATTTAATAAAATAATCAGTAGTAATACTTCTGGGCTATTGCAGGAAGAGGACATTGACATTGTCCTGTGAGGTGGGATTTTGACCTGGTTAAAATGCTTCTAATTACCAGGCACTAGGGACAAGCTGAAGGAATAATCTCCTTGTCTTGGAGGGAATTGTCTTCCAGTTCAGCATTTACTGAAAATACCTGGTTTAGATTCTATTTTTCTAATTATGTAGAACCTTCTGAAGAAGACAAATGTATGGTGTGTCTGATACTTCCAAATACTCTTCATCCATGAAGAAATAAATGTAGACTCTTATTTAATATTGCTAATCAAAGCACATGTAGGTTACAGCTGACAGTTGAAAATATTTAATATATGTAAAACTACTTCTGTACTGTTATTGTCCTTGGTAAAGTGTTGGTAATGCATCCCAGCTCTAACATTTAGTGTTTGCTTTTTCCTTTTTTCCTTTACATCATTCTATGATTCAGAAAGACTGAACAAAGAGTGCAAGCTAGAAAGAGCATTGGAACCATATGTGTTATAGTTGTATATAATCTATATCATAATTGTATATACTTAACAGAGTGGGATAAGTTTAGTAAGAAAACCACTTTCTGTGTTAGCCACAGTTCCCTGGAATTTAAAGTTGTCTTTCCACAAATTTAATGTTCAAAGAAAGGAAGAGTGATTGCATCTGAGCTGGGATAAAAACAGGTTCCATTATGAATTCCTTTCTGGAACCAAACAAAAACCTTTGTGTATGGAGCTGGGATGAAGATATTCTTGTGTATTTTTTGACCGACTCTTAGTTTCTGTCTCTTGATTGTTGGTTTTCCACATGACATCTGGAAGTAATGATGTGAATAATATCAGGATGTAAACTTTCCAAGTCTCATAATGAAGTTAAATTTCCTTTTCTGATAAGATAAGACAAGACTGGTTTTTCATATGACCCATGACACCCTTTTAGCTAATTGATTTTTTTTTTTTCAAAAGCTTGCTAAGGAGGTGTCATAAATTGAAAAAACTTTTGGGGTAATAAGTCAAGTTTTACTGTCAGGCATATTTTCTCCTCACATAACTGTTTTGGACTTTGGAGAAAGTCATCATCATTCCCAGCACTGATGAATCAAATCATGCTGGAATTTGATGTTCTTTGATTTGAGAGTGCCTTAACAATGAAACAGCAAAGCGTGGACACACTGGAGTCTGTTGTGCAGGAGCCTCTCCTTCCTCTTCCCTGGTCAGCTCTTTTACATTTAATTCAATTTTGTGTGCTGACATTGTCAATCTGAAATCCAGCAGTGCTTGACAGGGAGTCAGGGGAAAGCCAAGTTCATTTCTGGAAGTGGCTTTATGCAAATGAACTCGTGTGGTCTCTAAGGAGGCAGCTGCTGATGAATCAGAGTGCCCTTGTTCCCTCCTCAGCTTTGGGAATAAAGCTCACAAAACACAGCAAACACCTTGGAGAGATGCTGTAAACCATTCCCACACACACAGGTCTCCCTATAAGTATTTTTGGGTGTTTGAGGATGAAAAATGAGTCTGTTTTCAAAGTGGAATCTGGAGGATTTTGTTGCGCAGCGTTTGGGTGGATTCAAGGAAATTAATTCAGCTGGTAACTTGTTCAGGCCAGAGTGGTTTGAAAGTGGCAATGAAGTCCTGGGAACACTGGTAATTCTTGTGAATTGTCTCAATTTTAGCTGTTTTCAGTAACGGTTTAGGTCTTTGGTAGTTGATTTACTGAAACACTCAAATAAAACCCTCAGTAAACTGAGCAGAAGGATTGTGAGTTTAACTTCTCTTTTGAAGAACTCACCACTTTATGTGCACTTTAGCTAAAAGCTAATTTTGGTGTAGATTTGTGTCACGTTAGCGTGTTTGTTCTACTGGTATACTTGAGTTTTATTTTCTCTACTTAAAACACCTACATTCCATTTAAATGCCTTTTTCTAAAGCACAGCATTATTGAATGATAAACTTCCTGTGCACGGAGTGGGATTCTCAAAGGTGCTTTACCTACCTGAATAATCATTGAAAAGAAGAAATTATTGGTTATGTTCCAGTGAACCATTTTTTGGTGTGGATAAAGCAGGAGAATGAGGCTTGTAAGGGTGTGGTGCGATGCAGCTGTAATGGTCAGGGTGACCTGAAGAGCTGCTGGGTTTGTGGATCCTCCCAAAAGCCAGAGAGCTGCTGTTACCTCAACACGTGAATATCCCACTCCAGAGAACCACTTTGTGGTATTACATCTTGGTCTAATAAATCTAGATGTCACATCCACACAGAAAAATGAGTTATGGCTACAAACCAGCCTGAAGTGGATCTCCTTACATCTGCAGTGCTTCACTGGGACTCTCAGGGCTAAACCATCCCTAGCAGGGAAGATACATAAAGGTGAAGCTGTGGGAGAAAAAGAGAAGCTAAAATATTAGAAAAAAGGGAAAATGTGCATGGAACTCCTCTGTCTTTTGCCTTGGGCTTCAGCACCTGTTCCTGCAGTCTGCTGAATATCAGCAGGATAGATATTGAATGGTCCAATATTATAATTTATTTTTAAAACTTCGATTACAGCTCCAGTACCAGTGTGCCCCTCTTGCACAGGTGCACTTTTTACCACAGAACAGAATAAAGGCCCTCTGATAACTGGGCCTGAGCTATAAACAGTGTTGTTTTTCTCACTGCAGTGTATTCAAATACTTTGCAACTCATTTCTACTCACTGGAATGGATGGAAATTCAAGTTGGTTTTACTATCCACAGATTCTCTATAATTTTTATTACTTTTATATAGCCATAGGGATGTCTGCAGTGATCATACAAACAAATTGTATAATTGGCCTTTTTCAGGAGAACTTGGTAAAAAAATAAATCCTAGATCTTTACACATGTAATTGCTACTTAATCCCAGGAAAAAAATCTTATTTTCTTAGCGTAAGTACAGGATCACAGCCTGAATTAAATAAATACTATTGTGATTATTGTTTTCATTGTACAATGTAATGCTTAGGTACACAAAAATACTAACTGCCAGGGGATTTTTTTCTTTTAATATATTAGTAAAGTGCAAAAAAATCTTTAGTATAAAAATATTCATTATTAACAAGGTTAAGACAGATCACTCAAAAGAGAGTCTTGCTCCAGATGCTGATCAGTTATCCAAAGATAGTGCATGTTTTATTCTTTATGATTTCACACGTTTATCTTCTAAACTAAAACTCATCGTAATTAAAAAATATATAACCAATAAATATCTGGTTATCTGCAAATATCTTTTTGTTTGGTGGTCAGGCAGGGCTGTGGAGGCTCCTGTCTCTGTGGGGAGATGAGAGGAGGGTGATGTTGCCTACTGATGTTTAGAATTTGCAAATGCATAGGATTTCTTTCCAGTATGGTTCAACAGACAAAAGTATAACCCCCCAAACAGGTCAGCGGTATAAAACCAGTGCTTTTTAAAACTAGCTTAAACTAAAGGTACCTCCATAGAGCTGCATTTCTGTTTGAGAAAGTATTAACATTAATAAGCAGTGAGAGAGCTTTTGAATTCACATTGGTTTATCAGCAAGAAAATATTGACAAAAATAGAAAATTATGGGGAGAATCATTCTTTTCTTCTGATGTCAGGGCTTCAGTCCCCCCTGTCTGAGGTGTGTGGTGTCCCCACTAAATCACAGGAGTGCCTCTGTGTTCCAATCTCACTTCCAATGCAGTTGGAGCACTTGGACTTGTATGGGAGCATCATTGCCCTGGGTGCAGCAGAATTCCAGAGGGAAGGTTTTCCTGTCCAAATGGATCTGTCCCCAGTGGTGCCAGAGCTGTCACTGCTGGCAGGGCACCCTCCCCACACACGGGAGGGTTCAGTGGATGGATGGCACAGGGTGGAATTCCTGATCTGTGGGGCTGGCTGGGAAGGGTTTTTCCGTCTCTTGCCACACTCCCTGGAGCACCTGGAGTCCCATGCTGCCTCTCTTTGTGTTCCTTTGTCTCCCTGATCAAAAGGAAGGATTAATTATATTGATACATTTTCTAAAGCCCTAAAACCCTACATGAAATACTGCTAACAAAGACATCTTCTTGTCATTTATTAGTCAGACCCTATCCTATTTCTAGTGGGCTGCTTGTCTTCAAGAGTTTCCTCTGAGACCACTTTCCAGTTCCTACTCCCTGGCATACCCAAAACTGAGTGTAAATACTTTGAGGAAAGATTTTACTTTTGTGTGTATGTTCCAAAACAGATGCTGCTTTCTAAAATGAAAGCTCGCCATCAGTCTCAAGATGGGTGGTTTTGAAATAAGAGTCTCCTAAATGCTGTCTGATCGCTATTTCCTCAGCATTTTGGAAATGGCAGGAGGAGGGAGAACTATAAAAGTCATAAAGACAAATGTTGCCTTTGATTGGACTTTGGCTTTGATTCGTTTTACAGTTTATTTAAAATTATATAAAAACCCATTTATTTTAAATGATATAAAAATATTTTAAATGATATAAAAATATTGATTAGTTTTACAGTTTATTAAAAATTATTTAAAAATATAACAGCATCTTCTCAGAGCTGTTCTGATATATTTTTTTCTATTTGTTGGATGCATCAACAGACAAATGTTGCACTGTGTCTCAGTGAAACAAGGTGGAGTTTGGTTGTTTGGGGTTTTATTTTTGTTGTTTTAAGGAACCAAGAATTTTTAAAACTTCTAATGAAGACTTAAGTAATCACAAATGAGTATTCTCTGTTCTTTTAAACATTTAAAAAGACTTCAGCATGTGCTGTGTGATCCCTGTGGTTGTGTCAGGACAGAAGTCATGGAACTGCACAACTCCACACAGCTTGGATCCCTTGAAGGATCTTTATTACCAGATGGTTTTTAAATTTTCCTTGGAGAAGGTGGAAGATGAAGATAAAATAATCATCTTCTGCTGAGATCTTTTTCCTCTGACTCCTTAGTGAGCACCCCTCCCAAATCCTGAGGCTCTGGCTGCGCTCAGTGTCCCGCTCTCACAATGAAGGTGTGTGTGGCTGGGGTTATGGGGCTGTGGGCAAGTGCTGAAACCCAGAGGTACAGAATTAACATCTATCACTTCACAGTGCAACTGGATCAACAGAGAAATCATGGTGTTTATCTTCTGCAGGCTTAGCACAGTGCTCGTGCAGCAGTGCGTGACTGTGTGAAAGCGCTGAGCGCTGCTTTAATTGGAATTTTGGAGCTAAATTCCCTCCTCAAAACAAACAAGACAAAACCAAACCTGTGTTTCCCCTGCAGCCTCCCAGGGCAGGAGCTGAGAGGCAGCTGTATTGTACTTAGTAAAACACCGTCACCTTGTTCAGGGTGCACAGCAGCTGCAGGACCTGCTCTGTTTTGCAGAGCTCACATGCTTGTCACCCTCTTTACTCTTCATGCACTGGTAGGAGGAAGGGATTTTTTTTCCTTTCAGAAAATCAGCAGTGATGCCAAGTTTCCACAGAGTAATGCTTTACAACACTGCTCTTGTTAAGCTCTTGCCTTGTAGCCCATCAGCAACAACACTTTTCCATTTTTCCTTCAGACAGAGAGCTACAAGCGCTGCTTTACAGTAAATACCATTTTTACACTGACCCTGCTGGGAGGGAGAAGCCACTCCTGCACTGGGGGCACTGCTGCTGATGAGTGTCAGACTTGCCACAGCTTGTTCTAATTACTGGTGGAGGGACCTGATTTGGGCAATGCTTTTCCCACCTGGAAGATGATAAATATCTTGAATTTAACTTCCACATTTACAAGACTCAAAGTTTCTGAATTGTTCTTAACCATTAATTCAGTTGTTTTTTTAATCTCCTGTAGAACAGGAAAAACTCTTAATTCTGAACAGTTTTGGAAATAGTAGGACACTATCTCCTAGGTAAGAATAATATTTAGTTGTTGAAAATGCTAAATATTACTTTTAATTAAAAAAAAAAAAAAAGCTACCATATAATTTTGGCAGAGCAGGAAAAATCCTTTTGTTCCTCACTGTAAATGGAATGCATAATATTCTGTGCTGGAATTTTTACAGATACAATTAAACTCCTTTTTCCCCCTATGTATTTTCTTGGTCTTTCTACCTCATTTTCTCTTGCAGACTCTTCCTGTAGATAGCACTGGTCCCCCTACCCTGTGTCTTCTCTGAGTGTAGGAGTTCTCTTCCCTCAACTTTTGTTCTATGACAAAGCTGACTTGTTTAATTCCTCACTTTATTGACTTGCTTATCTTTTATTACATATTGCTTAGAGATACCTATTATCTTTGGATTATACTCTCTAATTTTCCCCATCTGTTATTCTTTAACTCCTTAATTGTTTTACTTAATTCAGTAAAACATTGCAGGATAGAGTTTATGTGTAACATGTTGTACGAATTAAAACTAATTCTAATGAGACAAATTGCAGTGACCAGATTGTGTTAAGTATGTGACCTTTAGTGAAGCAGTCCAGTCTAGTTTTAGTCCAGTTGTAGTGAAAAGTTAGATTGAAGAGTAGTCATTAAACTTTAAAAGTGCACAAAAACCTCAGGAAGTTTTTATTTTATTTAATTTTAATCAGTGCATTGGACTGAAATGTTTTAAACCAAGGAGACCTAATTTGTAAAAGAATGTAAATAAGCTACCAACAGGGATGAATTAATTCTCATTTCTCTCAGCTGCACATTCTATAGCCAGAGCAAAGCTGATGGGCACAGTGCTAATTTCTTGGCATTAGTGGCAGCTGGCCCTTTCTTAAAATCAGGAGTAGTATCTCTGATTAGCTCTGTTTTGCAGAGCAGGTGAACAATATTAACTTTCCAGTACTAGTTTGGCAACAAGAGAGGATAGGAAACAGTTTTATTTTGCACTCAAGTCCCATGTCCAGTCAAAGGAACAAGTGTTTGTCTTATGGTTTTGTACCAGCTGCTGCAGAGAGCTGTGTGTGAGCTCCCCTGACTTATTCCAAGATGCAATTAAGTTGTGGATAAACTGAAATGCTCCTGAAGAAAGGAATCAGGTTTGTTAGGCTGGATTTTCCCTTCATTTTAAGTAAACCATTGGTTCCACGTGTTAATAATTAATTCTGGGAGTTTGCAGTTTTCCTATGGAATCAACATAGAGTAAAATACTGGGGAAGATACAGGTTTGGCTGTGCAGAATTTGCTCTGGGTGACTTGTTCTTTAAGTCTTTGCATTAAACTCTTTAGACATTAAAAGCAAGCTGAGTTCTTTATTGGATAACACTGCATGGTGATCTCCCAGCCCATTTGAGCGGGGGAAATAATTAAAGATTAGTATTCAACCACATTAAATACTTCTTAATCAAGCTGTTTTCCAGGCAGTTGTAAAAGAATAGGCTTTTTAAATTTGCAAATCTGTGTGTTAAAAAAGGTTGAGAAAATAACTGGTAAATCTTTAAAAGGTAGGGGGTTTTTTTTGTTTGAAAAGGAAGAAAGCCGAAGCATAACGCCATCGCTGCTGATTTTTTGATTTTCATATAATATATGTTATTTCCAGTAACTTTTTAATTTTGCAAGTTGTATTTAAGTAGTTGGCTTAATGTTTTAGATCTGTAGTTCAAATGAAGATTCATTCTGTGGATGTTCGTAGGGTCTGTGTTCCAATTAAGTGATTTATGTTCTCTTACCGGCAAAATAATAATAATAAAAATGTCTTAATGTATTCTGTTGCTCTGTTAGATAGCTGAATTTCCACTCGGGATGCAATAGGCAGCTTTAGAGCAGAAGCTGAAACCAGCACTACAGCAAAGACTGCAGAGGCACTTAGGAAACGTCAGCACTTTTGGATGGGTTTTTTTTTCCTTTTCCAATCCTTTTATCAGTGAGGCACTTACAATTCACATTGGAAGATCAAGAAAACAATGTTAGACTTGCGCAGGGAGTTCATCTGTGTCCAAAGCATTTTAGCTAAATTAAAATAAAATCTAAGAAAGGTATTGGCTTGTGCCAGCTCTTGCAGGAGTCTGGGTTGGGCTAACAGGAGCTGTGAGCCACAGCTGCTGGGTCTGTCAGCTCCTGCCTCTCTCCCCTGTGCAAAGTGCCAGCCCAAGCTCTTTAACATCTCTGTGGCTCCATTCCCCCAGCTCAGAAATGAGGATGCTGTTTCCTCTGGGTTTCTTTTTGCTGTGGAAGCTGTTGGATGAGTGTTCTGCTGTTCTCCCTGAGTTCCTCTGGGTCCTGCTGCCTGTCCCCACCACTGCAGTGCACCAAGCTGGGGCTGGCTGCAGGCTGGGTGTGCTCTGTGCCCTGCTGCAAAGCTCTGTGCCAGGTCAAACTGCACAGAACCTGCCTGTTTTTATCAAAACAATTGATATCAAAACAAGGACTACTCAATCTAGAAATGCTTGCTTAGCTCAGCTCATCTGTTTGACCAGGATGCAGATGAGCACGCTCTGGTTCTGTTGGGTGCTTTCTCCCAGCACAAGAGGGACTCTTGCAAGGAGGGTGCTGCTGATGGACTGGCACATTCTGGTTTGTCCTCAGGTCAAGTGATTCAGCTCTCTAATGCTGCCTCTTAGGGTGAGGGTTTTGGGAAGTCTATTGTTCCCTAAGTCTGGAATTTTTCAGATTTCCCCTTTAGGATGCATCATGTTCCCCCCAGGCACTGGACTTGCCTTGAATTACAGAAATAGGGGGCTTGAAACTTCTGTCTAAGCAGGAAATCTCTTAGTAATCATCACTATTTTTTTTTCTGTTTATTCTTCTTGAGTACTGCCATATTTTTCCATCTGCTTTTTAGATATTTGTTTTGGCCTCACATTAATTTATCTGGTTTTTAGCAGTTACTATTAATAACTAATATTTATTTTGCATGCCATTGCTGCAAGCTTCCCATCATGTCTGCCACAAGAAGCAGGGAATAAAAAGCTGGAACTTGAAGATAAACTCAGCAGACAAGTTTCTTGTTACGACCTTCTGCTACCTCAGAGCAAATCTTGTGAAGTGCACAGGCTGAGCCTGGTTGAGGTTTGCTTGCTTATTAAACATGCTTAACAAAACTCTGCCACAATGTCAGGAAGCAGAGAGAAACACTCCTCTTGACCATCTCAAAATAGGGTGATTATAATTGTGAGAAGGCAGAAAAAGAAACATTGATGACTTTTCTTCCATGCTGTGTCACTAATGCCACTCAGGCTCAGATTTATGGAATCAGTCCATGATCCAGGAGATTGAAAGAGGCAGGTTTGTTAGCTAGAAAAGAGTCTTATAGAGAATAAAAATAATGCACTTTACAAGAAGGTTTTCATAGAAAACAGATGAACTTCCTGCAGTCCCCTGGTTTTGCCTGGCTGCAGGTTAAAAGTTGAGCATAAAGACAAAGCAGAGATCAAATATATAAATTAGCCCTTGTAGAACACAATAATGTTATGAAATATCACTTGAAAACCTGATTTACTTTTACACATGACTGGAAACGCACAATAAAATACCAGACAAATGCAACTTGAGATGGTGGATTAAGTGTGGTTTTATTTGACCACACAATTCCACTTTTCCAAGCCCTTTTTGTTCTGCTTTGCATGTGTCTTCCTTTCAGATCTTACTAATTTTTGCCTTGCTAAGCCATTTTGTCACACTTTTACCACAGCTCTGCTGTGCCTCAGTGTCACACCAAAGTGACAGCTTAAAACTTCCTCCTTCTGGGTCTGAAATACCCTGCACCTTGTCTGCTCTCTGTCCCAGTTCCCTGATCATTTGTCTGGGTTAAAGGTCTGTCTTTAAAGAACTAATATTTTGTTGCTGGCAAAATAAAGGGAAGGTGAAGGCGGGGTCAGAGTGTGGATCAGTGTTGAACAAATTGTGAAGGTCACAAAGAATTTTAATCTGACTTGAAAAAGAGACTTGTATCCAGCAGCACATTTTTGTTTGGGCTCCTCTGAATGGACAATTGTGGCTACTTTGAGAATTTGGTGTAGACTGCATGACTGGTAGAAATTGAATTAGTCTCGTGACAAGGACATAGTCCCCTTTTTTCCTTATCTGCCTGATGGAAAGCAGAAGAAAGCCCCGTGTGACACGCCTTGACCCGCAATGTCAATGTGGGCTTTTGTGACGGGCTCTGATTTCTGGCCTCTCATTTGATAAAACCAATTTGGTGGGGGCTAGAAAGGAGCTTGCTGAACACTAAATGTACTTACAGAAGAGAGTGTCTGGGGTGAGTACAGAGGGCTGCCAGCCCCTCCTAATCATCATTACAGAGCCAGAGTTTCTCTCTGAAAATGGGGCAGAGCCTTGGGGACGCTCACCCCAAACAATGCACTGTGCAGCTCTGCAGGATCACTTTTATTTGTCCTTTTGTCATCACTGAGCCTTCCCTTTCCTCCATTTCCTTCTTTCTTACATTTTTCTTTCCCACTCCTCTGCCTTCCTTTTTTCTTCTTCAATTCCTGTCTTGCCCACCCTTTGTCCTTTAAACCAGACTGAAACCTCCCCACCTCATGCTGATGGGGCACCCACAGGAAAATCAGGGTAAATGCTGTTTTTCCTCAGCATGAAAACATCCCAGCTTTCTGGTTTCATGTCCACTTCCCACCCATTCCTGATGCTCTCCTTCCCACCCCCATTGCACTGCTGGAGGGCTGTGAACCTGGAACTATTTATAGTTCATCAAGGGGAAAAGCACTCAAATGCAGGCTGGGAAACAGGAAAATGCTACCTGCACTCACAATGCAGATCTAACCATTTTTAACATGCTTTAAGTACTAGAAAGACTTTTTGAATTGCTGTTGGTTGTTTAGTTTTTTGTTGGTGGCTTTTAAAGAAGGTTAAAAATTCAGTTTTTCCCACTGATACATAATGCAGCGGAATTTTAATGCAATAGATTAAGATCTTTTCAGTTTAAATTTAAAAGGCTCACAAGAGAATGATTGTCATGCTTTTCCTGAATATTAACTTCAAATAAGAAGTTGTAATCTGAGCAGGGGTAGCCAAGTATTTTTGCAGTCTGTAAACAAATAGAAGCATGCTGAGAAAATTACATTTACACTACAGGGTTGTGATTCCAAGGCATGAGGTTTGGCTGCAGGTACTCTGACAATGAACCAGGGCATTGTGCCAGCATCACCATCACATTTGAGTGATGTTTGCTCGAAGTTCTGTCATTTGTATCAGGAATTCTGGTGCTTTTGGTTGGAGAGTCATTTCAGCTCATTCCACAGACCTCTGGAGGAGAGAAACAAAATTGAAAACACCGCGTGGTGTAACAAATCCAGCAACATCTCCTTTTCCAAGCACGTGGAGGTTCCATTAGCTGATGCAGATTTGAGAAATGTGTTCTCTTTGTTAACACAATGTATTTTTTTTTTCTGTTCTCTCATTCAGAGACCTGAGCGAAAACCAGATAAAAGGAATCCCTAGAAAGGCCTTTCGAGGAATCATTGATGTGAAGAACTTGTAAGTGACAACTTCATTAATATTTGTGGTGAAAACCTTTCTCCTCTTGTTACTCTCAGTTTGGGTACCTCGTGCCCAGCTCTGTGCAGCACCAAAGGGACCCTGCAGGTTTTTGGCACGGGACTCCCAGGCTGCTTTGGTCCTCATGCCTGTGAACACACCTGGGGAGGTTTTGAGGAAGAAGAACAGACTCAAAGGCTTCACCCCTTCCTGCAGGACTGTCCTAGAGCAAGATGTGCACAAGGAAAATTGCTGGTAGATTTTGGGGATGGAATTGAAATGTTTTGCTTAGTTTAAGTTTTCTGTCCCATCACTTCTGTCAGAAGTAAATATGACAAACTGTGGCACTCAGGCACGGTGGTTGAGCACAAATATCAGACAATGAAAAAAATAATGGGAACAGTTAACTGCACAGGCTTTGACAGCTTGTGTTTAAAATTAAAATAATTTATAAAAGCCTCTTAAGAGAGAAAACAGGACTGTGGTTTTTGTGCTAATGAAGCCAGTCTGTCCTAGCCTTTTGCTGTAAGGTAGCCTGAAATATGTGTAAAGACTTTGAGCTCTGGATTTCCAGAGCTGCTGGAGACTCTCACATGTTATATAACAGAAGCCCCTTTTTGTGCACACCCACACTGTAACCCACCCTTGGCTTTGTTGGAGTCAGCACGGGGTGAACTGAGCAAGGAAACAACAGCCCCAGGCTCAGCAGGCTCAGGATTTCCTGGGACAGCCTGCAGCCACCCTCAGAAGCCTTTCAGAGCATTTCATTAGGGTTAGCACTGTGTTACCACAGCAGTAGCTGAAAAATGATCCCCCACTGTGTTAAATACTGGAAGCACTGCATAAATGGTGTGGATTTTTTAAAACTGAGTGGAAGGAACAGCTAAAGGAGATCTGAAAAGAAGCCCTCCTCTACAAACAGTCTTGCAACATAGCAGTGTTCTGTTTTCAGATCTTGCCCCAGTGAAATGCTCTCAGGTACATGAAGTGATCCGTGGGGCATCCTGAGAAGGGGCAGGAGTTGGACTCATTGATCCTTCCCTTTAATCCTGTTCTCATGAGTTTTACTTGCATTGTGTGATCTATTGGAACAGTAGATGGTACTTTGTTTCAGAAAATCAAACTTTCCCAGCTGTAATTCACTGTTAGTTGTCTGACTTAATTTCAAATAACAAAGTTTGCATTGAGAGTTGTGACAGCCAGAACAGGTGTTTTGATTTATGCACCCACTCTCAGTGCAGAAGGATCCAGGGTTTCTCCTCTCCATGAGCTGGTACCAAGGGATGAGTGGCTGGAGTGCTTACAGGAACTGTGTAAATGTTGGGATTTCAAGCTTCAACAAAAACCTGTGTCTGTCAACTTAGGCAGTATTGATTGTTTTGCTGTAAAAGACACAGTATCACAAGTACTTCCCTGCAGCTCCAGTTTCTGACTTCTGTGAGCACGGAACTTATCACAGAGTCATAAAATAATTCTGGTCTGGAGTGCTCATCCAGTCCAACCTCCAGCTCAGCAGGACCACAAAGCTTGGTGCTCTAACAGATTGCTGTTGTGGGCAAGTAGTGATTGTTTAGATAAACAGCAGGAGAAGCAGACCTTTCACTCACATCTAGACATTCATTCTTGATAGGAAATGTACCAATCCTGTGCCCAGGGTGGTCCATGGGACTGTTGCTTCCAGACACAGTGGATTGTGACTTGCTGAGAAAAACGTGGCACAATCCAGCCTGCTGCTGGAAATACATTAAAATTTCTCCAGTGGTAGCTGTAAAGGTGTGATGCAAACTGAACCAAGTCAGTAGTTAAAGCTCTTTAAGCAGTGAACTCAAACATGCCGATTCCCATTTTCAGCCTGTGTTTGGCAACCAGGTCTCTCCTTTCTGGGGAGAGATTTTTAAAAAATCCAGCAGTGACCATGGCAGTGAGCAGAGGAATGAGCCTGTGCCTTGGCGTGCCAGCACCTGCCTTGTGACTGTGACACAAAGGTGCTGATGGCACAGCAGCAGGGTGGGCTGTTTCTATGGTTATCACTTTGCGGATTTATTGTGTTGTCTCAGTGTTCTTGCTCTTTATAAAGTGTGTTGGTGAGGGAGCTTGGAGGCTTTTGGGCACAAGACATAAAGCTACAAACTGTCACATACTCCCCAGCCCTTTCCATTTTATATTTAGAATTTGTATAGGGAAAAGCTGTCATGGAATGGTCTCTATTTTCATGGCTTGACATTTAACATTGCCTCAAATTCTTCCAGGTTCTTCCAAAAGTGTCCCAATATCATGGCAAAAATAACAACTCTGGAGATACCATAATAGAGACATAGCAAGTGCTAGACCAGATGAAAATCTCCAGATTAATGCTGTCTTTAACAGCAGCTTGGAAAGCTTCCCTCAGGACAGAATGCAGAGTTGATGCGATGGATTGAGCCAGGGCATGAATTCCTTTTGGACTCCAGCTCTGAAACATTCAGCCTGAGGGCTCAGTGTAAATTACAGTGTGAGAATTACCCTGTCCCAGCATGGCCATGGCAGGGAGGGACACAGAGGCACAGGTTGTGTCCAGCTGGAGCAAACTGGTGTTAAAAAATCTTCTTCCAAAGGCAAAGGTGCTGCTGCATGTGTAAAGCAAGGAGAGTCTTTGGTGATGTCCCCCAACCACCAGGGCTGCAGAGCTGGCTTGATACAAGGAAAAAACTCTTCTAAAAAATTGTTAAAATGATAGGAAGGGGGGAAATGTTTTAAAGAGCATTGTTCCAAGATGTTTTTCACTGTGTCTTTCTTTTTAAATGGTAAAACCTTTCTATCTTTTATCATTCTCTTAGCAGAACAGTGAGGCCAGGAAAATGGGCTTGGATTAGGGCTGTGCTGAAGAATTTTAAATGTCAGGGAGGCCAGTGTTTTTGCATAAGACAAAGCCAAAGCAGAGGCTGGAGTTTTTCAAACTCCTAAGTGGGGGAAGTTTTGTTGTGTGAATTATTTTCATATGAAGTGCTTTCTGCTGTTTGAGTACAAAAATCAAAGAATCTGCTCACAAATAAATTAGTGGGTCTATTTCTAACTGAAATGTAAAAATAATTTTACAGCTTTTAGAAAGTTTCATGAGCACATAATGTCCATTACCGGTAGTGAATTTATTTGGGAATTTGGCATAAACTGACACTTTGAACACATTGTGGAGTAGATGCATGAACTCTGCTCAGTGGCCCTAAGAGCTGAACAGGAGAGGGCAAGAGAGGGCCAGCCTGCAGAGCACACCTGTATTCAATTTCTATTACTTATTACTCAGAGAACAGGAAATGTTTCTTGCAGGAATCTAGCCCCAAGTAAGCACATTTATTTCAAGAATTAAAGTCTATGGGCTTGGGTCTCATTGAGCTTTGGGCTAACTCAGCGCTGTCAGCCATGGCCTTCCATCATAAAAATATATAGAGCTGCTTCTTGGATTTCTGCACGTTTCCCCTGCTCCCATCACATCTTGGCATGCAGGGGAGTGAGTGTTCCTCTGCTGAGGCATTC
>NW_005054386.1:1438625-1472073 GCF_000277835.1 Geospiza fortis
GCCAGGCGAGGTGGGACGGGGCTGGGAGCAGCCTGGGGCAGTGGAAGGTGTCCCTGCCATGGCAGGGGTGCAACAAGACAATCTTTATGGTCCTTTCCAACCCAAACCATTCAATGGGTCTACAGACATCTCCCAGCCAAGGAATGGAAAACAGGAATCCACGTGCAGTGTGGCTGCAGGGCAGAATGCCAGAGCAGCAGGGCAGAGGGGGAGCCACCCTGTGTGGGCACCACTCAGAGCTAGAGCCACACAGAACCACACAGACACTGCCTTTTCTGTCAGGGCTTCCTGCAGTTTCTTGTTCTTGATTCACTGGAATTCAGTTCCATCCATATTCAGCCTTTTATCTCTACAGGCTTTGGCCGTAAGGTTCTGTAGCACTGGGATTCAGGGGAAAAAAAAGAAGAAGTTAACAGGTTCATGTGTCATGATAATACAGGCTCATTGCATTTCTGTCTGAATCACTTCTCACCTGAGATAACAGCTCCTATCACTGGGCCTGCAAGAGGCTTTCCCTGCATCCTGGGGCCACTTAGCAAATTGTGGGTAATATCCTCCTTGATAGCCCTAAAGGTTCTTGTGGAGGAAGAAATGAAGCATTTAGATTTATGTTTTTAAAAATGCAGAAATACATCAGCACATATGTAACGTTTAACACTTCTGCAAGTCAGTACACATTTATTTTCCTAGTGGTTAAATTACCTCTGCAGTGTGGAAAATCAGAGCTCTCTGAGTACAGTAAAATATTGTTGTACCTATTAGTTTCAGACCCTTATTTGTTAAATGGCTTTTCCTGGAAGATTCTGTTACTTTTTCTGCGTGCATCTACTATTAGCATCAATCTACAGAACTTTTACAAAAATTAAACATCTTGATTGCACATTCAGGTTTTGGAAAAAGCTGAACTTGCTCTTTACATTGAAAGGTATTTTGCATTCGCCTACAAAAAATATTAAAATGTTCTAATGTAATTTTTTTTAACCATCATAGCCAGCTCTGCAGAGTATATTTGTAGCTTCTGCCATTCAGCCATAGGAAAAATTAAACATACCTGTCAAGTTAAACTAATGAATAAACTAATGAATAAAGGAAATAATGGTTGATTTGTGTGTAGCTGTTCCACTAGAAGAAAGCAAGTGATTGTGAGTTATTTGCCATACATAAATATGCAGTAGATCTTAATGAAATGTTACACTACAAAACATAACTCCTTTAGTCTGGGTTCTCCAGGGAAGCTATTATCCAGAGCCCTCTGAAATTCCTGGCTGTAGTTTCTTGACATTTGTGTACAGTATTCAGTGTTTCTCTTGCTGTTTGCAGTAAAATAAAACGAAAGGAGGAAGATAAGCAGTTGGCCAGATTTTCCATTCTTTTGGTGTAAAATCTGGAATGAGCCTTCTGAAGCCAGTGCTTGGCCTCAAATAAAAGCAAAGAAATGCCTAGAGGAGAATTGATTATCATGTATTGGGTTATGTATTTGCTTTTGTGTCTCCCAATGGGCTGAACAATATGTGTCTATATTTGATGGTGTGCATTAACAGCTCAGTGTATTTTAAATAGGAATACTATTGTGAGGAATTGTGGGGTTTTGTCCCTTTCCTTCACTCTGTTTCCATCAGGAATGTCACAGCTGCTGCAGCCACAGCCAAGGGAAAGCCTGTTAGGAAGATGGAGATGAAAACTTGAACATTATGTATCTATATTTGATGGTGTGCATTAAAAGCTCAGTATATTTTAAATAGGAATACATGAAAATTTAAGGAAAGGATACATTTCTATTATAGAACAGATTTCAGGTTGTTTTGACAAAGAGCTGGCTAAACAGGTCAGAGGCATGGAAAGAGCTATTTTGAATACTCATTGGAGACAAGCCTTTTGCACTCTTTAGGGGGCAAAAAGATCACATTACTTCAACTGTATAAATTTATAAATAATTTTCCTCCTCCTTGTCCATAAATTCACACTGCACTCAATGTATTCCAGCAGTGTATTCCTTTCTATCTCCTGTAATTGGTCTTCATTGTGATAGTGACCATAATGAATTCAAGAGAGATCTCTGTGGCCATCACATTTGCTTTCCTAGAAATGTCATTGTCATGCAGCATTATTATAACAATAAAATAACAAGTTCCCAACTTACCACCTTCTATGGAGAAACACCACCTGCAGCGTCAGTTAATTTTATGAATACATTAGTTTGAGCTTTTGCCATCTGTTCTAGCCCTTATAAGAAATGCAAGAAGCATCTATTTCACAATTAACTCATTAAAAGGATATGATTGATTGGAATGCACACACATGTTCCCTGCACCACAGTTAAGGTGAGATGTGCAGAACCAACCAAGCACTCAAGAGTCGTAGCAGAGGACATTTTGTGAGACAAATGCTTCTCTCTTGACATCCTCAGCCACAAACACAGGGCCAGCACATCAGGTGACACAGAGGGGTGACACTGGTTGCTTCATTATTCTCTTGAGAGCTGTGGCCCAGCCCTGCAGGGGCTCCCTCATGGTTCTGCTCAGGCTGAGGTGTACAGTAACCCTTGGTCTCTCTATTCTAGTCTAGTCTAGTCTAGTCTAGTCTATTCTATTCTATTCTATTTGGAACCACTAACCTCTAAAATCTACCTGCCCTAATCTTTCTAAATATCTTCCCTTGTCTGTCTTATAACAATAATAAGAGAAAAAAGCAAGAAAGCTGAAATGGTGTGCAAGCTGGCTTTGGGCAGGCAGGGGAGGGAAGGATAACACTGACAAACACTGCTCACCCCAAAACCATCCCATGAAGTGTTTAAACCTGGGCCATATTTGGTAGTGTGATCAGTCCCCATTTGTATTTTTTAAACACATCTGGGTTTATGTAATCCCCTTTCTCTTGTACCTTGCTAATAAATGAATGGTGGGGTTTTTGTCCCTTTCCTGCTTGCTCTGTTTCCATCAGGAATGTCACAGCTGCTGCAGCCACAGCCAAGGGAAAGCCTGTTAGGAAGATGGAGATGAAAACTTGAAATTTAATTCAGAAACTGCATTCTTTTAATCACAGGTTTTTTCTCTGCCTCCAGTAAATCAGCAGAGGAATTTTTTCTCTCTGTGCTGCATTGGAGAGGTGATGTGTTCATCATCAGCATCTTCCTCAGGGTCTGTGCCCTGCCTGTGTCCTGTCCTTGGGTCCCTTCCCTTGCAGAAGAGTTTTGGGCAGGATGGCTGAAGGGAGCAAGGGGTCTGGAATAAAAGCTAATTCTGCATTTTTCTAGAATATGCTGCACAGAGGCAGTGTCTTCTGAGGAGCTGTGCTGAATAATGGTGCTGTCAGGCAGTTTATTGGAATTCCCATAAAATACTGTGGGGTTTAAGTGTTTTTACAGCCCTGAAACTTCTGTGTGTCTCTTTTGACATCATAAGGAATAGTCATTTTTCAGAATTAGCTTCTTGAGAAGAAAATTTCATAGGGTTTTTTTGATGTGCACTGATGCTAAGAGATACCAGCTCAGCAGTGATGTTGCTAGTGAGTGAGCCACTTTCAGTCTTGATAGTGCATTTCTGTAAATGCTTGACATTAGTGTTGTGTCAGTTTTCAGGGGGTGTTTTAGAAGGGCATGAAGTGATAGGACAAAGGGGAATGGCTTTAAACTGACAGAGAGCAGGTTTAGGTTGGATATTAGGAAGAAGTTCTTCCCTGTGAGGATGGGCAGACCCTGGCACAGGCTCTCAGAACAGCTGTGGCTGCCCTTGGATCCCTGGCAGTGTCCAAGGCCAGGCTGAACAGGGCTTGGAGCAGCCTGGGCTAATGGCAGGGGTGGAATGAGATGGGTTTTAGTCCCTTCCCACCCAAAGTGTGCTGTAACTCTGTGATCCTGTGGTTCACATGGTCCTCTGGAGGGTTTGGCCCAGCCTGCAGGACATTGCTGTGCTTTAGGACAGGAGTGTTAATGGGAATGCTGCTGTTTGCATTATTCCCCAACAGCCTGGATGGCCCCATGTGCCTCAGGGAGCAGTGGAGCAGACGTGTGCACACTGACACCCTGCAAAGGCTGCAGCACACCTGATAAACACTGCTCACCCCAAAACCACCCCATGGAGGGGTTAAACCTGGGCCATATTTGGTAGTGTGATCAGTCCCTACTTGTATTTTTTAAACACATTTGGGTTTATGTAATCCCCTCTCTCTTGTCCCTTGCTAATAAATGAAACACCAGGTGGACAAACCAGCACAGCACAATCTTAAATCTGTTGAATGTGCTAAACCATGACTTGGACTTCATGTGAGATTGATTGCACAGATTGGAAATGCACCACTGATTTATTTTTTTTCTATTTTTTAAATGAAAACATCTGCAATAAGTAGGGTGGGTGTCTGCTCTGCTCTCTTGTCCACTTGCATTTCAGGAAGTGTTTGTTTTCATGGATGTCTGCAGTTGTGGGCTCAACTGGCCACAAGGGATCTGTCACTGACAACTTATTAAAAGCTGAACCATCACTCCTGGGGAACAGATTTCCTCACTATAAAGGTTGCTTCCCCCTGAGTAAAATGTCAGATAAATAAAAAGCTGAAATATCTCTTAAGTGTCTTCCACTTATAAAATAGAAGTTCATAAGCCAATGTAGTAGTGGAGGATGTATGTTTGGTAGCATTTAATATTTTTTAAATTTTCGTTTTTCTGAGCTAATCAGAGCTGACTACCTCCATAACAAGGTTATGCATAATTCTGATTTACCCAGTTTCTGTATCCTGGATATCCACTGCAGTATATATTGGTTTTAGTATTAATTTTTGAACAAACCACAGATTTTTTTCATATTTCTTGTAGAAGTAAGACAAACATCAATACCAATTGTTTTCTCCTTTTCTGGAAATGTATTTCAAGCATTATTGAAAGCCTGCACTTTAATTGTTTATATGGTAAACTCCTAATGCTGATGACAAGAAAGATGAAGTATCCCACACAGGCCTAAGTAATCTTTTCCATCTACTTCAAATTCTGTTCTGATCTTCCCTATGCTTTGTGTCTTGCATAATTTATTGCCTTGTCCAGCCTGAGAGGGGCTCCTTCTGCAGCCACCAGCAATGAGCTCTGTCAGTGGTCATTGGTGGGGTTTGAGGAGTGACATGGATGTGCTGTGTCCCACCAGGAACACAAAACAGCTGGCACAGGGATGGGAATCCTTTGGATCCTATGGAAAAATCCAAAGGATTTTTCAGGAGGCTGAAAAAGTCCAGCCTTTGTGTGTCAGAACCTCAGGCTTGGTGGCCACTTTTGCAATTTCTCTTTGATTAGGTAAAATATGGGAGTCTGGAGGTTTAAATTGTATATAACTCACTTACCTAAATGGGACATGGGTGGAATTTTTTAAACAAGATCACAAGCTCCAGGTCCAGAGTTTGATAAAAGAAAACCTCATTCTAAATCCTGAATGGGACCCATTATCTGGGGTTTGAAATCTGCTACAAAAAGTCAGGGTGACTATTGCTATTTCCAGAGATTACTTATCTGCTTACTTATTTCACTGAGCTCTGCTTGCTGCTTTCTGGGCTCGTTATTCTTTTATCCTAATGAAGCACAGATACATTCTGATGCAGCACCCATGCTCCAGCACTGCCTTTGTATGAAGAGTAATGAATAGCAGATTTGGCTCTTTTCTGTTTTAATAGACTTACAAGAGTCTCTCTGACAGAAACAAACTCCAGAAAATACCTTGATTTAGAAACAGGCTATGTGGTATCCTTACTGTCCTTTTGATATAAAACTTGATTAAAATGGGATGTGACATCGGTTGAAAAAGTATGAAATCAAATTTTCTTTATTACGTACGTGTTTAGGCTAACCTATGCCTACAGTTTATCTTTGTGTAATTTATGCTGTCTTTGTGCCATGCCTTAATTTTGAATACATTTGTTGAAGATTTCCTGTAGCATTCATCTATGATTGTCAAAAGGAAGTTTTATTCTAAAAAAAGAGATAGTACTGGTTTTAATTATGAATATAAATAGCTTCATAACCAGAGTGAACTCTGAATTTACATCATTTTTATGATAGCCACACCATTCCAGGTTTATTGATTTTGTCATTTGCTTCATTACATTTAATGCAAACCTTTTGTATGAAATTATTCTGGTGCTGTGCTGGCCACGGAGGGGTCAGCATGTGCAGTCTCTAGCCAAAACAGCACAGCAATATCATTTTAGTGCAGACTCCATGGACAAAGGAGGGTTGTAAATACTGTCCACCAGCAGAACAAAGTTTGCCTTTTCCACTTGACCTTCCCAGCTGGATGAAGTTAAAACCACAGCTTGAGTTGTCTTTTTTTCCACTCTCCTTTTCTCTCCCCCTGTGCTTGGCTTCAGCTCTTTGGTCAGTGTGACAAATTCCTGTTACTGGAGAGGAAAAGGAGCTTGGGGTGGGTTTGGGCAGAGCCTGCTGTGTCCCTGGAGGTGCCAGGGCAGCATCATTTCTGTGCCCATGCAGATCTCCCAGGGGAGATGGTCTGCAGCAGTGCTGATCTCCTGCTCAGCAGCTGTTCTCAAGAGCCACTTGCTGTTTGCCTTTTAAGGCAGAGACGCTGCATGTCTGGGGTCTCCAGTTGTTTTTCCACTTCACTGGGATTCCATTCTGATATTTGGTTTTGTGAACAGATAACTGTACCTGATTTGCTGTGCTTTTTAAGGGGTCCCTGCCCATGGCAGGGGAGAGGGATCTCAATGATCTTCAAGGTCCTTTCCAAACCAAGCCATTGTGTGATTGTATGAATAAAACTTGTTGAGTTCTTAATTCATACTGCATCACTTTCTCCGGGTAACACAATTATTCTTTTTAATCTAACTTCATTCTAAAAAGTGGTGCAAACACTATGCAAAAGAGGTGAGGAAATGGATCCTTGTTTTCCCAGAAGGCAATGACTTAGGCTCAAAAATTAATTTCAGTAATTGATTGGGGGACCAGATTTCCTGCACCACTCTTCCTTGACCACAAAATGAGATGGATGTCCCCCTGCTTTTGACCCCAACTCTTACTCAGCTGCAGCTTTTTTCTTGACCCAAGCCCTCACCTCAGCTGCAGCTTTCTGTGTGAGAGCAGAACTGCCTATTTCAAACAAGCCTGTGCAGCTTCTTGCCACATTTAGAGCCCAGAAGGGAATGATTACATTTCTCATTCAGTGATTCAGTCTGCTCCATGACTTTGCTATCCTGCAGTTGGGTGGCTCTGTGAGATAAAATGTAGAAAAACAAAGCCACCTGCAATTCAATCCAATACAAAATTGATATGCCTTTAAAGAAAAATATTAAACTGGCATGGTATAACTGTAGTGTAGAGTTTTTTCATCACAAATTGTTTTTATATGAACATATTCTCACTGTGTTTGTACAGCAAGGGATGTTACACAGTCCTTTTAAACAGCTCAATTGCTGCATCACTTAAAAATGTCCTCAAAAGAAGCTCAGATCATGTAAATCCTGCATGGATATTAAGAAAATCCTACTGAGGATCTTCATTTTATTCAAAAAAAAACCACCACCAGCGTTTTTGCTTGCATCTGCAGTATTTTCCTCCTGTATAAAATAAGGATCTAAATCTGAGTAAAGCACAGAGGGAATTCTCAGGCACTCAGATATCTGCTATGAGATTAATAGAAGTTGATTATCTAGGTGCAAATCTGAGAATGGCTTCAGTATAATAGCTGTGAGGTAGGCAAGAATAAAACCCCTTTTGTTTAAGACCAGATGACACAGGAGGAGTGGAGGCAGCAGCAGTGGAAAAGGCTGTGAGATGATGGTCTCATTTGTACAGCTGATTTCTGCTGCTGAATAACATTTCTCTCCATTCTTTTTTTCCTACCAAAGGCCTGTGGGATCTAATTTTGCTTTTGTTTACCCTTTGGTAGTCCCATAAATGTCAAAGAAACAAATGAGAGAATTCCATCTTCATGAGGAAGTAACCTCTGCTCCAGTCTTTTGTGGGTTTTTTTAAAGCTCTTTTTGGAGTTATTTTTCCAACTCATTGAGCAGCACAGTAGCACTGTGGTAATGTGCATACACAGCTTGTCCAAGGTGCATTTTCACACTAAGGATTCTTCTTCCTTTCTCTTGTTTGACTAGGGAAAACAAGGGTTTTGGAATTGTTTATTTGAAGGAACAGCAGAGTTTCATGAATGAACAATCAATATTATTTCCCTATATAAATTCTGTATCAATATCCTGTCAATCACGAGTTGCTTATAAGGCAGTCATGACATCTTAATGCTAGAACATAGAGCGGTGCTTTTCAAAAAAAAACCCTCAGAAAAGCCCCAACTCAAAACCAAACCTCCCAACCCTAGAATTTAACTCATTTGAAGAGATAATGGGCTGTATAGAACTGTGATGTGGTGCACAAGAAATCTTAAGGCAACATTGATTACAATTTACATTAAGATGCCCATAAGCAGTTCTTGCTGCAATTCCACAAGCCCAGCAGAAAGCATCCAGCTGTCTCTCAGGGCAGCACAACAGGCCCCTCTCATACACATTTAAAAATGGCATTTTGTGGCACGGGGTGGGAAATGGAGCTTTCTGCTGCGAAAATTACCTTTAGAAATGAGATTGACTTTTTTCCCCCCTTTTTTGTGTGACCCTTCAGTAGCCTTATATGTGAGTTTCACCCTTGAACCTACTTTATTTAGTATTTCATTTATATGCTTAAAGTCGGGTCATATGCAGCAACAGCTATTGATTAGGTCCTGCTTTTAAACCCAGTCTTAGAGGGAAGATGACTGCTGCAAGGAGGTCGAGTGGTTTGCCTGGAATGATTCACTGAGTAAGAGGGACTCACAATCATCTGAACCATTTGAGCAGGGGGTTGTTGTTGGGGCTGGATTTTTAGTTTGGTTTTAGCTCTCTGCCTGCAGCTCTCACTGCTTTTCAGAGATGTGGAGCTCTCCTTTCCTGAGGAGCAGCTGAAAACATAATTAAGGGTTAATGATCAGGCAGGGGGGGAGCAGCCAGCCCTTCCCAATAAGTTGGGCAACAAGCAGAGCTCTCAGGACAGGGACTGAGAAGGATGGGAGAAATGTCCTGTGAAGCCAATTGTTCAGGTATCCTCTTTACCTACTTACAAAAAAAATGTGTTGCTTTGATTGCAAAAAAAGAAAAAAAAATGGGGCAGGGCTTTTTTTCTGGCTGTTTTATTTCAGTGCTGCCACATCTCAGTATGAATTAGGTTTTTGAGGTTTTGTCTAAAGGGTCAGGTGAGGTAACTGGTGTGATCTTGTGATCCAAACTTGCTGCCTGGTCCTACCTGGGAGTCCAAGTTTTCTTGCATGTGGCTCCTTTTTGTCACAACAATGCTGGCAGAGGAAGCAGATGTCTCTTTATGAATGTATTTATGGACTAATGTCAGGAAAAAATATACACCACCTAGCAAGGAAATTTCAAATTCATCTGGATAAGTTAATTTTTAAGATTCTTTGATAGTGGCTTCAAGTTTGTAAGGCTTGTAGAATCCTTATTCAGTGACTAGTGAGTAAATGTGAATGAACATTTCAGAATGTAAGCATTTATATTTAAGAAATCATAATGTCTATGATTGCTTGATGGTTGTTTTAATGATTTCAAAAGGAAATACTTTTCTTAAAAAAAAATTAAAAGTGAAATTTATGGAGAAAAACATTGAAGTCTGTAACTTCTAGGAAATTCTGTAAATAAACCTGCCTCTACAGTATTTTCTGTTGATATCAGAAGTGCAAAAATTATTCAATAATACTAACCATATGTCTAACAGTAAGCCATCTTCTATCCATATTTTTCTTTTTAAATTGAGCATGCAGTTATCACGGGATACTGTTTTTACCAGTTTTTGATGAAATAATTCTTTCACACTTCCATTCATTACAAGTCCTGCATTTATAGATAAAGTTCAGAGTTTTAAGTCACTCAAATCTCCTGCAAGATGGAATAAATCCCTTTGGAGGTGACCTGTCCTCCTGCTCTTGCACTGTGTGTTGTTTTGGAGATTGTGGTTGTCCTTGGTACTGGGGTCTCTGCTCTGTGATGTTTCAGCTCCTGGTTGAGTTTTTCCTTGCCCAGAGGTTTATCCCTCCAGGAGCTTGGCAATCCACAAGGAAAGCTGGGAGACCTCAGCACCTGCAGCCTGTTTTTCAGCTCTCCCCAGCAATTAAGCTCATGTGAGGATATGCCAGTAGGGATTTGATGACTTTTCCTTTCAAGCCCAGTAAAACACTAGCACTGTTATACATCCTTTACCTGTATTTCTGTAAAGGTACTTTGTGGCAATAATAACATCAGTAATGATCTCTTGCACTGTGTTCAGCCCTTTTGATGTAAACTTTCCCTCCTGCATGTGGATGCTGACAGTCTGGTCAGAGAGAAATTCAAATAAACTTTCCCAGGCATTGTTCTGGGGGAGCAGTCTTGATTTTATGAAGCCTTTATGGTTTTTCTACCTTACTGCAACATCTCCTGGTTTTGGTTTATTTAAAAAAAAAAGAAAAGCCCATGTATTCTGATGTGAAAGCTGTTGGTTATTGTGAGGGTATTATTTCATTAAGGTTATCACTGGTTATCTATTAGATATGGGGTAAAACACATAAAAACAGATTGCAATCAACAAAACTTTTCAATTTCTGTCATGTCATTGCTCCATGTTTTAGATTAGTATTATACGTGTCCCAAGGCTAGGGAAGAACATTTTAATTTGGAAATTTGTAGATTAGTAGAACTGGAAGAGATGAGTTCAGTTCCTGAAATTTTGTAAAACCTCATAGTGCTACTGACAGCTCCAGGGAGGAGGAATAAATATATTAAAGGGTGAGGGACTCAAAAGCCATCCCATAAAAGCCAAAAAATAGATGGATGCATTTTTTCCTATGAATCAAAAGAAGCAGACCTATGGTTACATGTAGGTGGGAAGAAACTCCCTGGTGCACATGCACAAGAGCTGTCACATATGCTCCATGCCACGTTCCTCAAGGATATGTGGCAGTGCCACGTTGATTTGGTAAAACATTGTTTGGGAAGCTCCAGATCTGCTAACAAAAACTGAACGTAGTCATCCAAACATATTGGGTGCTTATGGTTCATATGGGTGTTCAAATAGAACATTTGTTGCAAAGTGCTTGTAAACAACAATCTGCAGGATGGATTGCTGTCCTTACCTTGGGTGACAAACATTCACAGATGATGTGAATTTGGCTGCCTTGAAAACAGGAAAGCAAAATGGCTTTTTTTGTCAACTCTGATCCAGTTTGCTGTTAATTCCAGAGCATTTCCGAGCAATTTTAAATCTGATGTAATTACTAGGTACCTAAATAACCAAGAAGAACATTGGGTTTGATTCCCATTTAATCTATCAGGTAACTTACTTATTTTGGTTCCTACAATATTTTTTGGGTTTTGTTTTACTTTTCTTAAAGATGTCCTCTTTTTTGTTCTAGAAACTGGTTATCTTTCCGAACACTTCTTGTTCTAGTCAGTTCTTTTTAAATGTTTTAGGCCTTAATTTGTTAGGTGCAGTTGTTTGACAGAGTTTGGGAAGGGTCCTAGACCTGGTGTGCGCAAAGGAGTGTGGTGGCAGAGGGGAACACAAGTCACAGAGGCAGAGCTGGTGTGACAACTTCAGAAATATGTCATAGGGTGAATAATTTGGATATGGACAGCTACTCAGGGAAGAAGAGTAGGTCTTCAAGTTCATGTCCAACAAACACTCCATGTCTATGAGTGGACCTCAGGAATGGAGATAATGAGGAATCAGCTGCAGGCTGGCATGCTCAGGACTTTTATATGACAGAATAGCAGATTTTAGTGCTTATTGGAGCCCTTTGCCACTTAGTCTAAGTGTTATTTGCCTACTCATATATAAGTACATGTATATGTAACTACCTAAATTACTTATATAAGCACACAGAGTGCTCAGAAAAAGTGCAGAGTGCTATTTTTATAGAATTAGTGCAAATATAAATCAGCATATGAAGCCCACAGCAAGATTTCACCCTTTAATTACAGTTTTTGTAGCATGAGCAGATAATGCACTAACCCAAATCAAGTATTGTGTTAACTTATTTGCATGAAATCATGCAGAATAAGCAAATTTGGGGCAATGAGGTATACAGACTGTAAAAGTTAATACACTGGGACTCTGGATAGGGAACTTGAATTCATTGCCTTGAGTAGTGAGAATGAAGTTTGATGTAAGTGCTGTAAGGCTTGTGAGGTTCAGGCTGAATTCCAGTGTGTCTCTCTCACCCTCAGCACCAATTTGTCTAAACTCACCCATAATCTTATCTAGAACTGGTTACAAGTCAGCCACAGCTAACTTGCAAAATGGGATGTCATGCTAAGAAATGACAACTATAAAGACTTAAAATCACAGGATGAGGGCTTTGCATGTGCATTGAAGCAACCACTGAAAAACAAATTTCAATGGGTTTTACAGCCATTGCCAGCCCTGCTTTGTATCAGTAAGAGGGCAACAGGGCTGTAGTTATGTGGAGTACTTGTGGCTGCTGCTCTTCCTCAGCTGGCCTGAGAAACCAACCAGCAAAGCAGAGAAAGGGTTAGGAGTCAGGATTTGCAGCTGCATGCCATTAGAAGCATTTTTGTGTTAAAAACAAAACCTCTGATAATACCCAGGCAGGTCATCAGTGAACAGCACAGAACTGTAACTAAGCCTAATGCCTCTTTGTCTTAAAGTAATTCAAAACACTTATTTTTTTGTTGGTGAGTTTGTCAGTGGCTGATTTTACAACAGAAATTACTAGAAGGGGATAAATTCCATGTCTCAAAATCAAGCTGCAGTTGCCTGATGAGTATAGAAGAAAAAGGGTAAAACAAAGCAAAATCCTGGAAGCACACCCTCCAACCATGCTTTTCATCTGGAGATGCCACTTATATTCGTCTGTGTGGTTCATAGGAACCCAGAGCTGTGTTAAAGATGAAATGGCCTGATTTGGAAGCCCCTAGAAAAGCTTCTGAGCTTTTGTTAAGCATGGTCAGTGCTGGAAATCCCTATCAGGATGATTTAAAATTAATGCAGCATCTTGAAGTACGTGATTTGTTAACTGTTCTCCAGTGGCTGTGGGAGTTGGGTGAGGAACTGAACAGGACCATGTTGAGAAAGTTCCCCAGTCCAAAATGGGATGTGGAGCTACAACTGTGATTCCTTCTCCAGCTTTAACTGGCCATGTTTGTTTTTTCTTAAAAACAGTCTGATAAAAAGGCTTTGACTGAAAACTTACTGGTGTGTTATACTAAGAAACTACCATTTACAACTGCAAGATGTTAACTGGACAGTATCCACGAGGTTTTATTTAGTATTAATTTTATAATTACAAAAGGAAAAAAGTTACCAAAACAACAAAAAAAATCAACTGTTTTGCCCAAATTTATCAGCTATGCAGCAAGACAGACACTCTGCCGTATACTCCCAATATTTAGTGGTTTGGTATTGCTTCCTCCTAATTTTTGTCCTGGGAGCTAGAGGAACATATCCCAAGTCATTGTATGACTGCAGGTGATAGCATTAATCTAATGTGATATGGGATTTCAGAGGGGACAGATGTCTGGAGATTGAATGTCCAGATTTCCTTTTGCTCTGTCATCCCCCTAACCATGTAAAAACCAGGCACTTGCCCTGGGCATGTTCACCTTCCCTGCTCTACCACAGCCTCCGTGCCCCACAGTGTTTCCATGTTTGCTGGTCAAGTCCAAGCTTCTAAAAGGCAGGAGAGCCTTCATTCTCCTCTCAAACCTGAGTTTTGTAGGTTTTTAAACATAAAAATGTGTCAGCAAGGAGCACCTCCAGAATTACCAGGCTTTTTGCTCAGCGTCCCTGTTAAACCATCTCAGCTCAGTGGCACTGGCACAGGCTGGGCTCAGGGGCAGCTCCACCTGCAGTGGTGTCCCCAGGGCAGCAGGGATGTCACCCAGGCCCAGAACATCTGTCCAGCAGCCAGGAGCCGGCAAAGCACCGGCCCTGCCTTGTTGTGTCACACTGGAGAGTTTCTTGCAGACCGCTGTCCTACTGAGCCCATTTTAAAAATGCCAACGGCTCCAAACAAATTTTGTCTGTCTTTGACAATTGATACACTTTTTAATAGGAAGGGATGGAGCATTTTGGGTCTTTTTTTAAAGTTTTGGTTTGGTAATGAATCTGTTGCAGCACTGAATGATTGTAAGGAGAAACCCAATTCCAGCTGATGCATGTGATGGTGTTCGCAGGGGTCTTAGGATGAGGGAAGAGACGAGGATCTGACTCCATGTTTCAGAAGGCCTGATTTATTATTTTATGATATATATTACATTAAAACTATACTAAAAGAATAGAAGAAAGGATTTCTTCAGAAGGCTAGCTAAGAATAGAAAAGGAATGATAACAAAAGCTTGTGGCTCAGACAGAGTCTGAGCCAGCTGACTGTGATTGGCCATTAATTAGAAACAACTACATGAGACCAATCACAGATGCACCTGTTGCATTCCACAGCAGCAGATAACCATTGTTTACATTTTGTACCTGAGGCCTCTCAGCTTCTCAGGAGGAACAATCCTAAGGAAAGGATTTTTCAGAAAATATCATGGCTACAGATGCTGCTGCACTGATGGGTGGTACCAGCTCCCCTGTGGGGTTTGTTTGTTTTGCCTTGGGACTGAATGTGATTTCTGTGCTGTTAGCTCCACAGAAGTGATGCCACGATGATGCACTGGCCTTGCTCACAGGGCACAGGTTCTGGGTGAGCTCCAGTGCTGCTGCAGCCCTGGGCTCAGGATGGGGCACGGGCAGCTGCAGCCTCCCCGTGCTGTGCCCCCTTCCCTGCCAGAAACACCCGAGAGGAGCAGGGGGCTCAGGCTGGGCTGGAACCACAGCCCCAGATGAGCAGAGCTCAGGGGTGGGATGCACAGTTCCTGCTCCACCTGCAGCAACTGGGGGGATGGAACCACCTGCACCTCCTCCTCCATGTGCTCTTTGCACATGACAAATGTCTGCTCTTTATTTCCTTTTAACAACTGCGTATTTTTCTATGCCTCGCTTTCAGATTTTCCAGTTCCATAATAGTGTCCCTAATGATATGATTTCCTATTAATATTCCTAATCTGATTCCTTGGTATGATTTCTGGTTAATACGGTCAGTTAGTAACATTCTGAACTAGAACTTTCCTTTACGTGTGGTGTTTGACACTTGTCAACATAACAATAAATAATCTAAACAAGTGCAAACCTTCTAAAACTGTAAAAAACCACCACAGTAAGTAACTTTCATTTTCTCAAACACCCATTTTATCTTTCTCTTTTCTTCCCCTTTTCCCCTTTGGGGCTGTGGCAGAGGAGAACAACAGATGGTTATCAGTCAAGAGTAACTAGGGAAACAGCAAAACCTGCCCCAATTGCTATGGAGACAGCCATTTCTGTGCTTGGTATGCACTATTTGTTACATCAGCAACCAGAGAGAGTTAAAAAAAGAAAAAAAAATGTTCTAAAGCACCTGATATTGAAAGGAAATCTTGTGTTTGTGTATATTTGTCCTTGTGGCAGGAGGAGTCTCCATGTTTGTTTGTCGCTCAAGTTTTGCTTTAAGCTGATATTTTGGTTATTTTGTGACAGCAGCATTTTGATTTGTGAGTTAATGTAGTACAAACACTCAGAGTAAATACTTAGTAATTTTGAATAGTCTGCAGAATAATTATTCATAAGCAATTCTTCCCCTTCAAATCAGTTATTCCTCCCTCCTTGAATTTAACAACCTGGCAGCACAGGTTGGGTATGAAAACTGAAGACAGAGAATATGAGTCTGCCCAATTATCTCAGGCAGATGAGCTGTTTCTGCACAAAGCCTCAACCACAGCTTTTGGCAAAACTGCATCCTTGGGAACCAAAAAAAAAGGGGAATTTTGGAACACTTGTAAAAATCTCAGAGTGAGATTGCAGCTTGATCACAACAGCTGCATCAATCTTTTATATTTTCTAATATAAGCAAGCTCTTCTAGAGTGACTTCAGTGAAGAATAAATAAAGAGTAAAAATTACATGGGAAAAAATATTACAAGCTACATTTTGAAAGAACTTAACATTATTTCAATTTAATTGAATTTAACATTACCTCAAAGCACCATCATTCCCCATTTGTTGGGGCTTCCTCATCAATTAATACAAGGATAAGGACTTTAGTTTGGTATGTGAGAAATTTTAAATAGATGTGTTGGTGTCACTTTCCTCAGATATTTTAATATTCTTGAAGTCAAGTAAGGGCAATAAATGTTACAGAGTGTCTTTCTGATTCTTACAGGTTATGGAAGAACTTAAATGCTAGAGTGCAAACTTTACAGGAAAGGGATGACATAGAACCAGCAAGTCTGTATTAGAAACAAAATGAAAAATGAAATGGAAAGGGAAAATATTGTCCAAACAGGGGTTCTTTTGGACATATAATTAGCAAAATTATTTCTTTCTAAAAATGATTCTGTAATAATTTACGCTGCATTTACCTCCTGTGAAATCCTCCTGTGAAATATTTAAAGGAATTGATATTCCTTTAAATATTTTGGTGATATAATTCCTTAACATGGATATATCTGGTTAAAAATACAAGTATTTCCTCAATGAGGAAATAGCACCTGCCTATTTTTTATCTGCAATTATAGATACAAGCTATAAGAGTAATTTTATATCAGTAACAGTAAACCTTAAATATGCAACTATTATAACACTGCTTTTTTATGTTAAATGTGAAATATGAGAAAGAAATTTGAACAGTATATATTGCAGTACTCATTAATACTGAGTTTTGTTTAAATATTTAACTAGATTTTGGGCAAAATATAGAAAGCGGTTATAGTAATTAAACTACTGTCACAGTATAATTAAAAAATAGATTAGCACTTGAGCTCTGCCGTGGCCTTGGTATTGTTTGAAAATGGAAAAAAAATCCTTTACTGAATAAAGTACAAAACACTGGTTATAAAGTCCATTATTGTTAAATGTTGATGCTTGAAGGGTCTCTTCTTTGTGCATGTGAATGTGGCAAATTGCAGAAAAAATGCCAAAATCTCTTATATAGTTGGTGGGCTGTGAAGAAATCTTGCTAGTAATCAAATGTAGAGTTTTAAACAGAAATTTTTTAATGTTAATAAAAAAAATAGATTATTGCAGTTTTGGTAAATTTCACCCTACATGAATTCAATTCTTTTATGTTTTCGAATATTACTGTGTTTTTAAAAAAATCTTAAAACTAGTTACATGAAAAAATTTTATCGGCTTTGTTGCTGGGGATGTTTATCTCTTAAATGCATTTGAAAATTAAATATTCCTTATTGTTGTGAGCAAAACCTTCAAGGCTTGGTATTTAATGGATTATTTCAAATGGCAAAAGAATATCAACCTTGTAAAACCCTATTCCTTCGAAATAGTATTTGAAATTTAACTCTTATTTATGATCGATAATGCACCAGTCTAAATGGATAAGCCAGAGTTACACTGTCAGGGAAAAAGTGTTTCAAACATTTAAAGTGGCATTTTAGCCAAGCCATAGATTCTCCTGTGATATCTGTGATATAAATCTGTTAGGATGCAGCGTTATTTCTCATTTCTTAGAAAGGTGATTTGTGTCTAAGTTGTTTTATTTTTTTTTAACATCAATTTTAAGTTTTATCCATCAGTTGCATATAATGTACTCACATAATTTTCCTGCTTTTCAATAAAAACTGAGAGTAGTTATTGAGTCCACATTAGAGCCAAATTGCAGTAATACATATGGCTTCATGTATTACAGCTCTGCCACATGAAAGATGTCTTTTCCTCTGAAGACTTTTATAAATTCTTGGATTGTTTATAAGCATTTGTCTGTGTCACACTCCACCTAAATCCCATTTGCCCATTCAATATTTTCCTTGCTCGAGTGCTTTGCTGTGCTCTCGGAGGTCTCTGGTGTTGCTGTCGTTCTCTCCCGGCATTGTCTGGTTGCTAATTGCCTGTCACGGAGCTCTGGGATCCCTGCAGCCCCCGGGGTGGGGTCAGGGGGGATAATTCAATCCCAGGGGAGCTGCTGGCTGTCCCAGCTGGGATCTCAGCTGCCCTGCTCTGACAGCATCACCCAGCCCAGCTCTGGGATCTGGGTCTGCTCAGCTTCACTGCTTTCTGTCTAATGCATGAGAGATTCAGCATTTCACCCAAACACTTCAGCCCAAATCAAAGTTAGCTCTCTGTGTAACTCAGCAAAATTTGGAAGTGTCACACAGCTCAGTTACTGTGGTTTCATTCATCCTTCAGCAACTCAGTATTTCTCTGTGAGAATGTTTTTTGGTCAGAGGCAGTCAAATCACTTGGTAGGTTTAGATAAAGTCTGAGCCCAGTGCTGTATTCCTTCAAAAGGCAGAGTAAATGCAGGTATGAAAAGTGATTTTGTCCATGTGTTTTTAAAATTGTCTCTTAAATCTGAGTTTGTGGTGTCTGACCTTTTAGCACCAGCATGTTGCACCACTACATGCATAACAACCCATTTGCAACCTCGAGGAAAAGATTTTCTAGAAAGGCTATGAGTGCTGACAAATAGAGGTGCCATTTAAATCTGAACCAAGTCTTCTGCAGCCCAAAACCATTTTTAAAAATTCCCCTGTAAGCCTGGAGCAGGTGAGGTGTGTCTCAGGAAGCTGACCTGTGCTCCCTGTGCCTGAGTGCTCTGTTCAGGATGCAGCGATGGGGGGATGGGAGTGGTGTCACAATGTTCCTCAGGAAAATGCAGGTTCCACCTGTTCTGAAATATTGGGAACTTTTTCCTTTTTTTTAAGTTGAAATTTTACCTTCTCTGCACGTATTAATTTTATTCAAGTAAGGTGTTCTTCTCAACAAATGTTCAGGGTGTCTGTTTGGCCCCTCGAGGAGCTGCGCGCACAGCCTGCCCACACTGAGTGTGTGAGCTGGCTGCCAGTCCACATCACAGGGGGTTTGTTTTGTCTTCATAAGCATAACAAGATGTGCTGGACACCTTGGCTTTCTGTAAGGCTTCCCTTAAACTTTCCCCAAAACTTTAAACTTATCACTTTGTTGTGAAAGGAAGACATTTAAATTTAAACGCTCAAATTTCTAGCCTTGACTGAACGGCTCACCAGGGTGCTGTACAGATGCACAGAAATAGGATTTCCATCTTTACACACGGAGAAATAAATAGGGAGGCAGAGGGTCTTAAAACCTTATTTTAAGACAACTAGCAGTTCTTTTCCTTTTGAGAAGAAATTCTCATGTTTCAATGCAGATGTAAATGTGTTGGGGTGATAGATACCAGGAGACATGAGCTCTGTGACAAAGGAGCATTAAACATGTGAGTTTCACCCCTGAGACTGTGAAGAATTGGTTATGGGCCAGAGAATCAGGGTGTATCACTAATGAATATGTTCCCTATTTACTGATAGCCCTGCTAAGTGTGTGTCTTCTGAGCATTGAGAGGTTTCCCTTGCTGTGATCCTGTGCATCGATCACACAGACTAAACCTGGCTGTTGGCAGTGGCATGAGTGGACCTGTGGAAATATGATTAAAATGATCATTACGCTTTTTCAACAAAAATCAATCTATAAGAGTAGCAGTTTTTTTAAAAATACGATACCCACCAAGGATTCCCTTTAATCAGAAGGCTTTGAGAGTAGCACACTGTGGGTCTATTTGCTTATTTTAGTGCATTTGGCAGAAAAATCGATATCATAGTATAACTCAAATAAAAATTGTGCAATATCTAGTACTTCCCGTAGAAGGAGAGGGAGAGGTGATTCTCAAGTTGAGGCTCCATTCTCCTCATCATGTTAATATCTGCCAACCTTTTGCTTAATAAAGCAAGTGTAAAGTACTTAATCATGCAGAAAGCACTATATTTAACTCATTTGAAGTTTATTCCTCTCCAAAATGCACCATCCCTTCTGTTGGAGCCACAAATTTTTGTCAATTAAACAGGGATATCAGGACAAGTCTTCTCAGCAGTCAAAAATAGAGAGGTTTTAGGATCTCTCACAGATGGTCAGAGAAACAGAGAGAACATAAATATGTATGTATACATTTATCCAGATATGTATATATGCTGTGCATGAACTCCTACGCACAGAAAAATCCCTTTTGGAGGATTATACATCCCACTGTCTGCCAGTATTGGAGACATTGCTGAAGTTTTGCCAAATTCACAAAGTTCTCCAAAGTTAGCAAATGCCATGAGAAACCTTAATTGGGGCTTTGTGGTTCCTCAGGTTTTTAGTAGACCTTAGAGTGTGAGTGGGTTTTCCTGTGCTTTAACTCATAAAAAATACAATGTTCATTGATACAAACTGCATCACAAAGGCTGAGTGTCCCATGGTTGTCAAAGATGTACATGTCCAGGATGCTCAATGTTAGCAGATCAAACTCAGTCTTTAGAGGGGTTCATAAAGATGGTATTTGCTCTGTTTCTGCTTCATTGCTGTATAATAAGAAAATAGCTGCAAATGTCTATTTAGACCAAAAATTAGATACGGCAAATAATTGGAAAGTAGTTGGGCAAACTATACAACCATACTATACATGGGTGCAATATATTTCCTCTAGTTGCATATATATATATATATATATATATTTCATAAAAATCAGAAACTACAGTGTAATCTTTGTATCTTTATTCAAGATACTTCACCCACATAGTACAAAAGGTCTCTGCCTCATCGAATCCAAAGTTTATGCTGTGCAAAGGGCAGTAACAGATAGTCAGGAGCTTGCATCTATTTTTTCATGAAATGCAGATATTTTACTTGCATGTGACTGCATATGTAATTTTATTTCTTTAAGTGTAAAATTTAAGGGATCAGATGTCAGAAAATGTAATCACTGAATTTTAAATTACAACTTTAATTCTTTTAAGCAGAGGAGACAGATGTAGCTGTCTTGCTGCATCCACATGTATTGCAAAATACATTTAAATCATGCGCATACAGGGAGACAAATGAGAGAACTCCGCCACCCAAATATTAAATTACACGTTTTGAAGCAAAATAGTGTTTTAAGTGTACATGTGTATAATGCTTTTTGTCACCGGATTGCTCTCCCTGATGCAGTTAGACAGAATCTGTATTTAGTCAGAAATCTTTCAATAGAAAGGGCTACCAGATGGGACCAGTAACAATGCAGAGAGGCATCGAACCACCACAGACATTTGGTGCTTAGAATAATAAAAAGACTATAAAATTAGATTAGTTGAGTCTAATTTGGAATTGGTATATTCCCTATGCACTCTCACAGCTCTTGGGTAGATAAAGCCTGAAGATTTAGTACTGTCAGGACAGAGGACTCCAACTTCCAGTAAAAGAAAAAACGGCATTCTGTGAGGTCACGGAGGGCAGCCCAGTGACCTCCAATGATTTACAGGCCTTTAGCTTAATGAAATTGTTTCAGTGACATGACGGTAAAAGCTCATAATGGATTGGATGCCCTAATGTAATGAAATTACTCCCTTCTGCCTTAAAAAAAAAAAAAAGGCAAAAAAAAAAAAGGCGCAATTAATATTTACTGAGACCTGACAGGCTTCAGTGTGCGGGAGCGTGCAGCGCTGTCAGACAGCCGCGAGCAGCCCCGAGCAGCGTGGCAGCTGAGCAGGCGCTGCGAGGGGGTGGAGGGACACCTCGCTGACAGGGAAGCCCCAACCTGGCGCTCCGAGCCAGCCTTCATCCTCTCCCTTCCTCTCTGCAGGCAACTGGACAACAACCAGATCAGCTGCATCGAAGATGGAGCCTTCCGAGCGCTGCGCGACCTGGAGATCCTGTGAGTTGACTTGGTGCCGGGGCGGTGGGGGGGTGGCTGTCCCCACAGCGCTGTGTGCTGCAGTGCTGCCGAGGCTGGGGGCTCTGCAGCCTCGCTGCCCACCTCAGCAGGTGCAATCTCAGCCTCCTGCAGGCTGGCAGTGCTGCTAATTAAACGACAATAGGCGCCGTGTGCGCTCTGAGGAGCGCGGAGATCGCCGCGCTGGCTGCTGTCTGGAGCAGATGGGGTCAGCAGCATTCCCGGCGTGTCCGGTGTGTGATCTGCAGCCAGAATCCTGCCCTGATGGCGAGCACAGGATGGGGAACAGGTTCATGGGGAGCAACATTACGAGATAGGTGACCGCTGCCCCAGACAAAAGCTGTTTCAAAGGTGTTTGGTGTGTAAGAGGGAGGAGAGACGGGCGCTTGGCAGGCTTGCTCAGTGCAGTCATTGGCTTTTGGGGAGGATCCTTCTCTGAGGGCTGAAATAACACCACGTTGTGCTCTTCATGTACCACAAACTTTACACATAAGCTGTTAAAGCTGCAGCACATACTGAATAAAAGGCTCTGACAGTGAAAGCTGACTCTACCAGAGACGCAGCACATTAGATTTAGAGCGCTGTCATTGTAATGTAAATCCAATATTATCCTGAACTTGGTATCTGTGCAGATAATTTGCTTATTAGTAATTGTAACTTGTTCACTTAAAGACCTCTTCTAGAATAGGTTTTCACAATATGAACTGCTGTAAAGCTTTCCCTGTCACCCAAAAGTTAATCCTGCCAAGCTGAGCGTCAGTACTCGTGAAAGCACATAATTCTGAGCTGGAATGGAGGGGGGCGGGAAGGACACGCGACCTCTCCAAAATTCAAACCCTCCCCACCCACCGTGAGTTAATGGGAGAGCAGCCCTGACCCAGTGCACACCTTCCTACAGCAGGGAAGGCCTGCCTGGCTGCTGCAGAGCTTGCCCTTAAATTACATGGGATGAAACAGCAAATGGTAGGTGGATGAAATAAGCACCTGCCTCAGACACTGCTGGCACCTGGAGGCTCAGCAGAGCCACGACGTGTCCCGAGAGGAGGCAGGGCTGGATGGGCAGCCCTGTGCCACTCCACAGGGGTCTGAATGCTGGTGATGCACAGGGCTGTTCCCAAGGGCTGGGTCCAGCTCAGACTGATGCTCAAAGGAGCTCTGCCCTCTGTGTCAGCACAAGCTCAGCTGTCTGAGGGATGTGGTGGTGGCCATGCCTGTCACGGCCCCTCTGTCCCCCAGGCTGGGACCCTGATGTGGATCAGATAGTATGTGTTGTTCATATTGAGCTAGCAGAAGGTTTCTGCAGAGTTTCTTACCTGGGAACTTATCAACAGTATTGTTTGAATTCTATAGTAATAGCACTTTTCAGGAAAAGTAATGTGTTACCACTATAAAATTTTACTTGTCTGTCAGATTGAAAAGTCTACTGTGTGGTGAAAGAAAGGAAGAAAGGAAAAAAAGAGAACTCCTCTAAAATTGGCTTTTTTATTTTTTTTCCTTTTGATGGACTGATTGTCTGTATCTGCAGAGAGTGAATCAGTCCTCCCCTGACAGCAAACGGTGCTATAACTTTCACTAAATAGGCTGGACAATAAATGGAGCCCTTTTTTGCAATATACTCAGTTCTGCAGGCTCTGCAGAAGTTGCTAGGAATGCATTCCTTCTCCCCACGTTGTGGTAAATGCTGAATTAGTGTATTTACCTCTCTGTTTTCAATTGGTTACTTGTATGCCAGTTACTTATGGGTGGGAAAGGATGAGGCGATAAGGATATATAAAAAAGATCATAATCAGTTATTTAGGGCATTTTTAATTTTCAGCACAGATACACTGCTACAGGAAAAATAATCAATATCAATTCTAAAAGATGAGAAAACACATTGATAGTACCTATTTCTAAGCTTATTTTTCTTGCAGTCACAAAATGTGTGTTTTATACTTCCAACATTATCTGATTTTTTTCCCATGTTTATCTTCAAAGAAAGTCTGAGAATTTATTCTATCAAAATAAATTTGCTAAATGCCCCAGAGAATATAATATCTTTAGTTGTAAAACAGTCATAAATGTTAAAATTTACAACAATCTGAACCATCAAAGAACATTAACAAATGAAACCAAATTTCAACCTTTCAGACACACTGTGTATTTTATGCAGATATATTTTAACATAAAATGCAGTATGTAGAAAATATTCAATGATTCTTGCAAAATAAATCCAATTATCTGTTTGAACAGTTTGCCAGAGTACCAAATAATGTATTTCTTCTTTATCTTACTGAAATCTTGTGATTTTTTGATAATCAGTGTTTCCATTCCTGTACTTTTCTCCTCACACACAGCTTGTCTACAGAATTCTAAATTTTCTCTTTAACTTGGGGCAGATCTGTGCTCAAAAAGCAAACAAAGAATACTTTCTTTAGAAACACTTTGGTTTCTGGACTGCATGTTTCATTCACCTTGAGCTCCTCAAAAAACATGACCTCAAGGAGCTTGGTGATTCAGTAGCTCTTCAGTAGAAAAAAAGGAATTTTTGTGCAGTTATCCTTCAAAATGCAGAGCACGCCGTGACCTGTGTGGCTTATTTCTTCTCACCAACAAGTTGTTTTCATTACTATTCTCATTTTCTTGTTTTGCGTTATAAATATCTTCCCATACCAACTAACAGCACAGAGGCAGAGATGAAAACAAGGCTGAAATTTGTGCCCAAGTTGAGAACTTGGCGTGGTGCAGGGAGCTGGGAACTTCAGCTGCAGCTGGGAGCAGCCCAGGGCGCGGAATGCGGCTGCCAGCGCCTCCGCGCTCTTGGTCACCTCCGTGTTCCCATGGCACAAAAAGTGTCGCTGGTTTTATGGCCTCACCTACCTAGACCCTAAAGCAGGTGCCGAGTACTACTGCTGATGCTGAGTTTTGGGTTAAAAGATGCAAAAATGTTGAGTATAAAGCGCTTTGGTGCCTTCTCGGGATTGTCTTTGCCTGTGCAGCAAGTTGAAAATAATGTCTGAGAAATGACCTGCAGAACTGATGGACTTAAACATCCTGTCCTGGTAGTTCTGTGTTGGGGCTGGTTTTTTCGATCTCATCTCAGGTTTTCTGAACGGATTCTCATGAAGAATTTCTTTTTTATCTGTTGATAAAATAGGAAATTTTTCTTTTTGTCATAATTCCTGTGTCCCTCTTTTTGTAAAGTGATAAAACATATTTCAATGGGTTTGGTCTTGCATTCTAAGATGTAGAAAAGTATGTGCAACAGCTGAAACAGTGATAAAATGGAAAGTGGCCGTGTGTTCGTAAATGAATGGCAAAAGATATTAACTGTCTTATGACTTGTTAGCATAGAAATGCACAGAAATGTTGAAGAAAATTGGTGGGAAGCCTTTGCTAATTAAAGATTTTTTAGTAGGAGAAGGTGTCTGCTCTGCTTAATTTTTACTTACGTCCTGTGGCAATATCTGGCAATAACAGTATTATTGAGAAATATCTTTTACTATAGCTGTAAGTATGATTCAAGGTTATTAAAAAAACCTCAAGACCAACCAAAAAACCAGTGTAGTTTTCAAAATGATCAGCCACTGTCCCTTGTGGTGTGACAATGTGCTGTTCATATACTTTGTAGGCTAGAAATTAGTCCATAGTTTTATTTCCAAATGCCCAAAATTATTAAGGATATGAGATAAAACATGTCTAGGGTTCAGAATTTCACCTCCTGTCTCTTAGGACACATGAATAAAAGAAATTGATTTCAAGATGGTTCAACAAGCTCAAACTGGATAAACTGGTAATATTGAGTGCCTGAGCATACTATTGTCATTAGACTGGGAGGGCTGAAGCATTTTTCTCAGTAAGAAACAGAACCCAGTTTAGCAAAAAGCCCATTAATTTATTTGTCATTGTTTTGTCTCTCTGGGATAACGGGAAAACTGTGCGGTGGCATGGGAGTTGTACTGTGTGGACAGCCCAGAAAGAATTACAAGTCACTGTTGACAACTTAGGTGGAGTGTTTCCTTTTTTTTTTATATTGTAAAAGCTGGTTTTCTCCTTCTTTATAATGATAGCCAGAGGGTCCAGAGCTTGAACACATTCTGTTTGTTGCATAAGATTTTATCATACCAAGAGCTAATCCTAGGAGGTCTGTGGGTAGTATTCTGTTAAAGAAGGCAAATGGGTTCTTGCTGTACAGAGCTAGTACAGAATGATTTGGGGGTTTGTTTGTTGTTAGCCACATTAATTGTAGGTCTTTCATATCATATGGCTGAGTTTAAAATCCTCCCTCCTGAGTTTCACCTGCTTTTGGAGTGAATGAGCACTGGCTGCCATTGAGCCCGTAGCCACACGCGCTCAGGGATCCACAGGTCCACTTTGGGTCCCTTAGTATGAAACATTGTGCCAATTCATCCACAAGTAATGATGAAAAAGTGCAAGTAAAGTCATCCAAATATTTGTGACTTCAGTTCCAAATGAGCTCTAAATGTATAATATTAAAAAGATAATTTCTTCTGATTGCAAAATGTAGTAAAGGTAAATAAACCTGCGCCACCTTTCCTTTCCTGAAATCTTAAAGTAATGAGAGAAATTTAAATCCTTCTGTCTTGTATGCAGAACCTTTTCTCTCCAAATAGTTCTGCCACACTCTTCTTCCTGCTCCATGGCAAACCCACAAAACCACAGAGCTGTAAGGGCTGTGCCGATGTTTTTGGGCTCCAGTTCAGCCCCGAGCCATGTTGGGTGGGACACAGCCAGTCTGTCACACCAGCCTGGCCTGCAGCCCCAGCTCTGTGCATTGTCTGCCACATCCAGGCTTTGCAAGCATTTGACCAGTGGGTAAAAATTGGGATTATTCCTCCCGTCCTTGTCTGGATTCGATATGTTCCTGTTATAAATGATTCTTTGATAACAGGTTTAGTCTGTGCAATTTCTAAGAGATGTCATGGGTGAGTGTGATTATAATGCACACTGCCTTTTGTCATAGCAAACTTTTAAGAACTTTCCTGAACATGAATCAATATTTTGTGACACAACCAGGGTTTAATTGTTCCTAGGGTTGCCTCTGTATGCTGAAGGCTCAGTTGTATAGTCAGTTTTACTTCTTTGCAAAATGCTATTCTGGTCATGTCTTAACTAGATAGAAGACTTTTATTTGCTTTCACAACCTGGAGAGACAGGGAGCGAAAGTCATGACATAATTCTAAATATGTGAGATGTCATTGCTTAATGAAAGCCTGAAAATGCCACACAAATGTGATTTCCTCCTCTATTTTGCTGCAAATTACAATCGGTGGAGGCAATCAGGATCAAATTTGAACTCTGTAAAACACATTCCTATAACTGATACCAAAATGCCTAAATACAATAATGAAAATGAGAATTTTTTTATCAAATGATGTGCATAACTAGTTTACTTATACTTGAGTACAGTGAAATTTAAATTATTGCAGTTTTTGATTTGTGTTTTTTGTGGTTTGGATTTGAAGGTTTTTTGGGTTTGTGGGTTTTTTTTGTTGGTTTGTTTGGGGTTGTTTTTTTACCTGAGGGTGTGTATTAGCTCAAATCTATGTAAATTAATAAAAACAATTTAAAATCTTTACCTATTTCATCAGTCAACATGGAAAAATGATGTGTAATAAAAAGTAATGGAAGGGAGTTAGCACTGGCAGTTAATTGAAGTATGTACCTGCTTGGTGAAATTAGGTGAAAAACAAGGAGTTTGGCATTTCTAGGAGTATACACAGTTTTCTATGTTGAGCTTGTCTCACAGACAATCAAGGTTTGCCAGAGGAAGTCAACAGTTGACTTGGCAATAGAGAAATTGTGTGCCCAGAGTGCAGAGGTATCAGTAGACAGATGAGAATTTCCCCTTCTCTTCACTCCATTATTTGTTAGACTGTCCCTCAGTTTCCTCTCTTCCCATTCTTCCTGCCTCTTGTACTGCTGTCTGCAAAGGAAGGAGAAAGGCTCCCAGAGAACCTGGCTGTGGTTACTACAAGGTTTCAGTTACACAAATAGTCAGAGATAAGATTAACCGCAGAAATGCCTTTTTTGGGTGAACTTGTAGAAAGTGAAGTGCCCCCCAGTGCACCCCAGGGAAAGGAGATGCATAATCAGCCTGACGAGTTGATGGAGGGAAGATGGGCTGCAAACGTGGTTGCTTGATAAGAAATGTTTTTATTTGCTGATGCATGTCCGTGGGAGATCTGGTGTCCCTGCTCAAGATGTGGAAATGAAATCTGAGATAACCCCTGTTGTACAGCAGATTACAAATGGGAGGTTGGAAGTACGGCATGGTGAAAGGAACACTGTCCAGATGGCACCATGGTGACAGGCTTTATATCAAAGACCAGCCGAGACAGAATAAGAGTGGCTAAGAGAGGGTCTCTGAAAATCACTGATGCCTGTTACAGATGTAATGTAACTCTCTTTATGGGGAGAATATATTTGCATAAATTCATTGATCAGTGATTTTGCTAATCCTGCCGTATTTCAGGCATGTCCTTGCAAATTGATGAACATTTCTATCAGTCCTTGGTCCGGATGCCTAATTATGTTACATATTTAGAAAGATGGATTTCTCCCTTCCTGGAGCATATGTAGTAGTTGAATGCTGTGCTCATTCTCCTTCCCTGCCCCATTAGGTTGGAGGGTTTTTTCCCTTTAAGAATAGCCTGTAGCCATACAGACTGCAGAACTTACTAAGATAAGAGCAGTGGCAGGTTAGAATTATTAGTTTCATGAATCAATGACCAGTATGCTTTTTGAGGGAGCCCAGTTTTATGGGTTGTGTTGCTTAAGCCTGCTGCTGCAGTCGCTGCTCTGAGAGATTCCAAAGTCAAAACCCCAGGAGATACAGAGATTTCTGGCACACCTTCTCTCCTATGATATTAATTGTTTCATTTGCATGCTGTGCTCATCTTGTGACCTGCCCTCCCTCCCCTTTGACTAATACAGTTTCTTCGTCAGTAATACAAAAGATGTAGAACAAGCATTTTGACTGTTGAAAGTCAAATGAATGTGAACGACTTCATCCAGAGGACACTCAGCTGCGTGTTTCATGCTGATGTGCAGCTCAACACCTTAACCAAGAGCTGAGCTGAAGGCTAGGATGGAATAAAACCGCTTGCTGATAAAGTTGAGGTGATGACACACTTCTGAGGGAACATGACGAGCTCAAAGTGGATGAGCAGTCATTGTATGCCGTGCTCTGCAGTTCATTGTTTCTATGACTCCCCAAGGCAGCAGGATGACGATGCTCCAGGAGCTGGATGTGGTTCTGTTGGCACCAATGCAGCCCCTGTGGCTGGGAGGAGGCTGCATGTGTGTGCACCACAGGTTCCTGTGGTATCACTGTCAAATATCCTGGGATGTCCTCAGCCCTCCTGCGACACCGGGGTCCAGAGCTGGTGGTGTGTGTGGGAACTCCTGCTTCCTCCGGGCTCAGTCACAACAGCAAAAAATGATCAATGCAAAAACATTTCAAAACACATAACTGTTTCCCTTCTTTTTTTCTGTGTGCAGCTAAAGGCATTGTTTGTGACCAGTAGGGGGGTAGATGGTTTGTCTTTTTCAGAGGTTGCTTTTGTCCCTCTGCTGTGCTAAGTACCACAGAGACAAAGGCTCTGAGCTGTAGCCAGTCTTTGTTCAAGGGAGGACTCAGAAGCCTGGAAAGAGAGAGTAAAACTGTTATGGTAGCTCTGAATACAAGGATTGTTGAGCTCCCAATTGAAGCAATATGTCAGATATTTTACCTTAAACTGTAGCTTCAGGGACCAGGTACTATGCATTACATATTACTGGCGTTATGCAACATTTTTAGCTAGGACAATAATGTTGTGCCTGTAATAAATTAGAAATCAAATCAGTAATAAGTAGATAGCTTGGAACTTCTTGGAAGTGAAGTAGATAAGTATATCTGCACTGGAAAAAAATTCATTGGTAAAACCTGCTTTTGATCTAAAGATCAAATAGTGTCTTTTTTCTTGCTGTTCAAAAGGTTATGCATATAATGTAGGTATATATCTGTGTATATGTGATGATGAGAACTTGTTAAAGTTAAGGTTAAATCAAGAAAAATATTTTTTAAAACTTAAAAGGTAGGAATAAGATAAATATAAGTTAGATTTTATTTATGTAGCTTATCTAGTCCTGGGCTTAGGAATAAAGAAAATTTAAGAGCTCCTTCTAGGATAGAAGTAAAAAATAATGTCAAAGTCATAGGAAGACAAATAATCACTATTTCTATGTTTATTAAGTTACCATAAATGAAGCCATTTCTTGTTAACTGGTTCAATATTTTTGAAGCAGTATTACATTTCTTTACATTTAGAAAACGTCCATTGCATTTCTATTTTGAGGTGAATAATCTGAATACATTGGATTTAATCTTTACGAGCGATGGATGGCCATGCTTGGGACATCTGCGCATCCTTAGAAACAAATCTAAAAATGCTGTAAGACCATCCAGAAACCTCTGTTATGATGTACCATGTTGCTGGCATGTTTTAGAGAAAATAGCTTGGCCAGTTGAAAAAGCATCAATGGCTACATAAAGCCATTGATGGAAACGATGTTCAGTTGTGCTGTTGACTTTTTTAAACTGCTTTTATCCCCCTTGTCTTCTCAGTGCTGGGTGGGGTGAGGCTTCTTGGTCTGCCAGCACCAGACTGTCACTTGGAGTGGGTTTTATTTGAGGGTAAAGAGGCGAGAACACAGTGCAAGCCAGGCTGATGGCTGTGCTGGAGGGGTGAAGCAGCACAGACTGGGCAAGGTCTCTGTTGGGTTGTGTCTCAGAGCAGCAGGGCTTTGCTGGAGAAGGAGTGTGGGGCAGATCCCTGGTTTTGGCCCCCATTGCAGGACGTGGATCGATGGATTGCCGCAATGCAGCACTTCTGCGACGCCGCCTTGGAGGCCGCCAGGAGCCCCCGCTGGTGCAGGAGGCGGCTGCGGGCTGGGCGGGCTCTGGGGAGGGGGAGCCCACCCCGCTGCACCCACGCTTCCTACTGGCTCCTTGGGCAATTCCAGTGGTGTCTTAAAAGGGTTGGGTCCATCTCGTCTGCGAGACATCCCGTCTTCCCGTCCGCGGGAAGGGCGTTAGGAGCCAGGTGAGCCACTCCAGCCGAAACTGACCCTCCACGATGGCAGGTATATCTTATTTTGGGTGCATGCAGAGAAATGGTCATGTGTGGAGAACAATAGACTCCTTTTATTTAGCTACAGCTCGCGCTTGTAGAATATTCCTGAACAGATCATGAGTGCGTCAAATTTTTTCTGTGTACATTTTATTTTGTGTTTTTTCTCTGTGGACTGGAGGCAAATGAAACGCTGTGAGTATTTGCTATTCAGAATCCTATGGTTTCTTACCTGTATTGCATGGGTATAAGCAGGTATTGCTGCTTCTCATGGGTTGGTGGAGTTTAGGAGGAACATAAAAATTGGAAAGATAGGCATTTTTAAACATATTGACCTTTTTCTTGTGTGATACACACAAACACTGTCTAATGCCTTATTAAAATAAAATCCTGATGGAAAGCAGATCCCTTTCCAGCTTTACCAAGAAACGTAATTGTCCTTGTCTAGAAACTACATGTAGTCTTTGTTCTTCCAAAGCATTTCTTTCCTCTAAAAATGTAACTTTTCCTTAACAACTGCCCATACATGCAAGGTTAAATTCACAGAGTGGGTGTATCACACATTTCCTATTTCATTCATGTGGATTTATACTAGCCTGTATTTTAGCCTTAATTTCCAGCATGGATGAGTTGCAGATAGGTGCATGACATACTGTTAGAATATAAAATTATTCCACAAATACCTTCTCAGTCTCTTGCACTTTGGGGAGGCAATTCCAGCGGTTAAGGTGAAATGTTCTCTCTTTAAAAGATCTTCTTGTTTTCCTTCCTCTGCTGTCCAAAGCCAGGAACTGCCTTTGCGGTTCTTTGCCGCACCATGGCCATTGTCCTCTCACTGGAGCTATGGAAGATCTCTTCCTGCTGCTCTCTCCCAGTGGGAATGCCAATGGCCTTGGGAGCTAAAGGGCAGTTGAGACACTGAGATCAGAGTGGGCTCTGGCTGGAGCAATAAGGAGCATTATTTTGCCTGCAGGACCCGCTGGTTCTGCTGTTGGGAGAAAATCGCACCCGGGGATCCCTCTCTGTGGATTCCCATTGCCACCTCTTACAAGGCGTTGGTAGAACCTTTTACACCAACACTTGGCTAAGCTGCCGGCAGTGCCGTGTCACTGTGGGGCTGGTGGCTCATCCCTCTTTGTTCCCAGCGGGCAGCGCGGGCCCCGCAGGCGCTGCCGCATTGCGGCACTGAGGCGTTCATGGGCTGCCACAGTCACCGTCCCAAGGAGACTGAGCATGGCCACAGAGCACCCACAGTGGATGCAGAAATCCATTTTTATAATTTTCCCTGCCTCAGAAAAGGCAACTAATTTCTGTCTGCCTCTCGGAATGGCTTTTCTGTTGGTGGTGTGTTACTTGGAGGAGCATGGAAGCGATGTTCATTGTAGGGGAAAGGCTGTAAGAATAGAGAATAGAATAGAATTTTTTTACCATAAAGCTGTAGCAATAAGGCTGCAGTGTACTCAGGACAGGACAAATTAAAACATGGCTTTGAAGAATGATACCGTTCCTTTCTGATCCAGTGTAAATTTCCTTAGAATGTCTTTTGATGAAGTCCTGTAAGGAAATAGTAACACTCAGCTGACTGAATGCTGAAACATTTTACTTGGAAATCTCCATCGTTAAAAGCAATCAGCCTGAACAAATGATGTGAAGTCCTGTAAGGAAATAGCAACACTCCGCTGACTGAATGCTGAAACATTTTACCTTGGAAATCTCCATCATTAAAAGCAATCAGCCTGAACAAATGATCAAAGTTGCTTGCCCCTTTCAAATTTTGGAGTTTAACTGTGTTAGTTTGAATTGGATTATGTTTATAAAGCTGTTTCAGCTTCAGAAATGACTAACCTGAAAGAACTCTTTAGGCAGGGACCTGAGAAACTGCGTTATTTTGCTGAGGAGCTGATGCAACAAATGTAAGGTTTGTATAATTTGACTTCATGTTGTTGATTCTTTTTCATCTTCTCCATAAATTCACTCTGGTAGGCTTTCAGACCTCTGTAGGCATTGAGAATCCAATCCTGTTTCCATTGATTTTGTCAGGAGCAGCACAGAATCCATAAACCACAGTTCCTGACATGCATGCAGTTGGGGGACACCAAGAGCCATGCTTGGTATCTCTGTATAACCTCAAAAAAACCCCAAAACCAACTCTGCTTAACAATGAATTTATATTAAAGCGAAATAATTGTATTGTAAGATTATTGTATTGATTCATTGAACAAGAGCTTTTCAAATGAATCTACAAAACAAAATTTAGGGGAGTTTAAAGGGAATGCAATTATATTTTTGATTTTGGTGGCTCCTGAGAAAATCTGTGCCTAAATAAATGGATTGCAGGGACTAGATTCACTCCCTGCTGAAATCAGCAATGGGATTTGCTCTGACTTAGCAGACATTGGTCTGGGTATTATGACAGTTGGAGTTGTTCCCAGTGGTTTTAGGCAATAATATCAGCCCTGAATTTGGTACCATAGAGAAACATCAAAACCACCCTAATGATGCAAAAGATTTACTCAGTGTTCACATAAATACTTTTATTTCTTTTAGTCCAAATCAAAATTGTGGATGTAATTGG
>NW_005054386.1:1472131-1488481 GCF_000277835.1 Geospiza fortis
CAAAGACCTGAGAAAATTTCTTGATTCAAAAATAAAAAGGAAAGCCAGTATTTCATTTGCAGTTTTTGAGTTTAGAAGAAAAACTCATTGGAGAATCCTTCATTCAAAAATAAAGCAGTGGCAGAATAATTTCAGCCTGCATTCTCCTGTCTTCGCACCAATGCTTTTATATTTTAATTCAGGCTGAATGGAATTTGTATTTTCTGCCTAGAATTAAAGTGCCATGTAAGAGATTGAAAAGCTGATTGAAACTTCTCTAAAAAGCTTTTTCAACTCTCACTAGGCATAGATGTTAGAAAGAATTGGGAGTTGCAACTGGTATATGTATTTTGTACAGCTGATAGAGGTGATTTGATTGTGTGGGAAAATAGCAAAGTTAGTGCCAGAAAGAGCAACTTCCTCTAGGGGAAGCAATAAGACATTTCATGTCAGACCACGTGAATGACATTCTTGATTTAAAATCTAACAAAGTACACAATTAAATTTGTACCCACTTTCTCTGTATCAACTTTGTTATGTTTTATTTTACCTTATCCTATTCTCTGCTTTATCTTGTTCTGGAATATTTTATTTATTTAGGTGTTGGTGTAAGTAAATTCAGGCATAATTATATGGATGTGCATATCTAAAAATATCTGTAAATTATCTATAATTATCTATAATTTATCTATAAATTCATGGCTAAATGTAACACCTAAAGGTTTGGCATTATGTTACCAAAATCCTTAATTTTGCTCATGCTTGTTTTTTTCCTGGCCTCTTGCCCATTTCCACTGATTCCCAGTCCCAATTTCTTTAGCTGGATAACTTGCCCAGCATTTTCTTGCTTCAAGTCCTCTTTCTCCCTCTTCCCTGCTCTTAACCTCAGCTCCTGAGCTTGCCCATCCCAGAGACTCCAGCCAAGGCACAGCCAGACTCCAGGGAGAATTAATGCAGTAATTACAGGACTTAAGTTAATATGCCCTAAAGTTATTACTATAGGCAAGTGTGAGCATCCTGGTTCTTGCCAGGTGACAAAACAGACGTTTTAAACAAAGAATCTATTATAATGACTCAATTTCCCTAAAGCCTGATGTTTTTGAAAGTAATCTCACTCCTTGAAAGAGGAAAAAAAATCTGCCTTAAACATCTGGCCTTTATAATAAGCTTAAATAGCTAAAAATCTGACAGTTATATGCAAATTAAAATTAGCCACAGAATGGGAAGAACCAGGCAATTGTAGCAGTAAACACTGTCGGCAGTTTTGTGTATAATTCTGTGCTAAGCTTATTTACTTTATTTTTTCCATACATTTCTAAAATGAAGATTTGCTTCCCTCTGAATCCTTGAGATGTTCATATTTCTGATGTCAGCCTCCCAAGTTAACGACGCAGGAGCCTCTCACGTTGCTGTGATGAGAACATTTGTGAACACATTGTCAAAAGACTAATACTAGAACAGAAACCACAAATTGGCGACCAGTTATTTTTATTTCAGTGGCTTCTTCGTGTCACCTGGAGCCTATTTAGACCGTTATTTGCCTGGGCTAATATTGTGTTTAAAAATAGCACTTTTCTGGTGCCAACTCGTTTTAGAGTTGGGTACAAATATTGAGACAAACCCCCAGCTGTTATTGCTTGTGCTGCTAATTTGAGGTGTCAGCTCAGAGCTCTGCTGCTCTGTGGCAGTGAATGAGGCCCCTTGTGAGATCATTATGTTTCCTAACAGTGCTGAGGAACAGATTAATCAGTGCAGCATCAGTTGCTTTCATTATCTGCCCACATGGTAGTTGTGGGCTTTAACTTAAACAGTCTGTGGTGAGATCAAGGAATTGAGTACAAGAGGCACTCGGGGCTCACCACAACTCACAGGAAATGCAGTCGAGTTTTGGGCATTGCCTAACAAGCAAACCTTGAAAATCAAGGGAGGCTGCACTCAATGCTGAGGGATGGAGGGCTAAAGCCACTTTGCTTTTTCATCAGAGGCCATGAGAAACAGTAAATATTTAATTCAATACAAATTCCTCCTGACCTGTGTGAAAAATAGCTCTTTACAGCTATTGGAAATATAGCTCCTTTTGCCCTGCAATCTGAAAGTTAATTACAAGCATTAATTATGGCAGTGTTTGAAACTCAAGTCTTGTGTTTATTACTATATATAGACTTAGATTTACTAAATATAGATTTAGATTCACTTTTTGGAATTGTTGCTCTTAGTTTTATTGGGTGCTATATCAGGGCTGGAGGGGGTCAGAATTGTCATCCATTGTCCCTCCCTGGGGCAGGCCCATCCAATGCCATTCCTGACAGGGATTCATTTACTATTTTATTACAGGCTTCCCTCCCAATGGCTGCACACTCTGTAACATCTCTTTTCTCTATTTTTCCTGTTCTTATTGTAAGAAACATTTTCCCTATATCTAATGAAAATCCCTCTTTCTGAATTTTAAACCTGTTACTGCTTTGCTTACCCCCTGCCTGTGTGCATACAAGGAACAGAGGATGTCTTTTTCCATTGCAGTGACATTTTATGTAGTTGAATGGAGGTTTAAAAGTAAGTGATGTGAAACTGCTAACACAGAGGTCTAAGGTAATGGCACTGTTAGTGCTAAATTATGCTGCTGGTCAGCTCCCAAATTCATGTTTCATCTCTGCATTTCAGACAGACCCTGAGATCCTCCTTTTATCTGCCTAAATACTGATGGTCATCTCTAATCTTGCACAGACTCAACTGTTTCACTCCACATGTGCACTGGGAGAAAAAAGATTCCTTCACTTTTATTTACCAGCACTACACAGACAGACAATCCCCCCCCACCCCGAAACTTTGGGGTCTTGGATAAGTCATGTTTCTGGCACTGCCAGGGACAGAGCAGTGCTGTCTTCTGAGCTCCACTGGCAACTTAGGCAGAGCTGTTCAGCTTTTTCTTTTTTTTTTTTTTTTCCTTTTTTGCCTCACTTCACCCACTTCTGAGTAGATGTAACATTATCAAAAAAAACCCAAACTATTAGCACAAGAGGCTTAATTATGCTTGGAGATGCCTTGGTTAAGTCTGAATGGATTTCCTGGTCTCATTTAGTGGATGTACGGTTGCACTGGGGATAGGAGCTGGGAGCCATGGCAGTAATCTGGGAGTATGACAGTAATTCACTCCTGGGAACATTCCCAGCTGCAGACACACCATTTGTAGCTATCCATTGCACGCACATGGATAATAATCTTGCATTAGGCCCAATTACATGGTGTTATGGGCACACAACAGGGGGATTACACACCCAGCCAGGAGCACCCCATGACAGAGCAGGGGGGTAATTGGAGGAGACAGAAGGAAATGTTGGTTGTTAGTGCTCCCAGTGCTGCAGGGCCTGGCACAGCTCAGCCCCACCAGCCTGCTCCCCTTGCCTTTGCTGCTCCCTTTCAGTGCCTCACTTTCAAAACCCAGGTTTATCACAGAGGGAGTAACCCAGCACCACCTTTTCACAATGTGTTGAGAGAGTTTTGAGTGGGAAAAGGAACTGAACATCGTTGTTTAATTTAGAGTGAAGCCCACAGACACATGGAAGCCTGTGCTGCCAAAGAAGGGCTGGAGTTTGTAGGATTCATGATATCGAATCCTGTGGGTTGGAAACCTGTAAAAAATCTGCACTGCTCAAACATAAAATGCACCCAAAAGCAGCAATAATCCAGTGCATGAGATGGTGCCTTTGCAGATCTCTTCCTCCATTTACAGGATGTCTCACAGATGAGATGGACCCAACCCTTTTAAGACACCACTGGAACTGCCCAAGGAGCCAGTAAATGGGTCTGAATATTTCTTTCTAACTGAGAATTTTGCAAAAGCTGTGGTGTCTCATGGTCAGCCAAATGTGACACAAAGCAGCCTGGTGTGGATCAAAACCCTGAATGGCCAGCCCAGCAGGCCTCTTGTAACCATGGGAGATGCTTTTGAAGCCTTGGGGAAAAGTGTTTTCCCAATTGGAATTGAGTTTGAATGAAAATGTCTCAGTTTGATTAGCTGTTTTGCTAATCAGCTGCAGATGTGGAATGGGAAGGAAACCAGCCCCTGTTACTGACAAGTAGCAAAGGGCATCTTCAGCATCCCACAGGCTCTCCCCTGCCCCTTCACTTGAGTCTGTTCTGGTTGAAACAAGAAGGAAGCAGCACTGTGGCTATTGCGCTGGACTGATCCACATTATGAAAATGCATTGTACTTAGAAAAATGGACACCTGCATTGTTGTTTTTTTCCTTTTGTCAATGATCAACTAGGATACCAGAAATTTTTTTTAAGCTGGGATGTAGCAGGTGGTATTGTCATCACTGTTGTGTGTTAAGAAAAAAAACCAACCCTCCTGTGCATTTTCCTGCTCAAGTGTGACTGGAAAACATTAGGACAGTCACTTTTTACTAAATAGTTAATGTTTCAGATATTTCTGTTGTGTTGTGTAACATTTTCTGTCAGAGGAGATCCTTTTGGTACTAAACCAGATTAGATCACGTGGACATGCTGTCATGAAAGTATCTGATTTCAGATGAAATTTTCATCTGATTTCACATGAAATAGTTGACAGCCATTCTGATGTTTATTATATGCTCTTAATTACATTAATTGAATTCTAAGTAATGGAAGCAAAATCTTTGTGTGATCTGTGATATACAGAATTGAGATTGAATATTGACCTGACAGCCTGGGGTTTCTGCTCTTTGAATTCATCCAAGGGACTTGAAAGGTGCATAGAGATTCTGAGTATTTGAAATAAAATACTTGTACTATTAGTAGGGTTCAAAATTTAAGTAGTTTCCTTTTTTCTCAAGGCATCTGCCATAAAAGTTGTGTGATTCTAGATTTATTCTAAAATTAAGAGTATTGGTTTTTTTTACTCTAATCAGTCCTGTGCAAGGTGGAGAAAGGTGTAAAGGATAATGCATAAATATTATTGGAAAAGCCACAGACATGACAGTCATTCCTGCAGGCTAGTGATTTTAATGTATTTACACTGAGTCTGGAATTACCAGCTCTGTGTCAGGGAACTGCAGTGGTGTTCATGAATTTGGAGCAAGTCAGAAGAGAAAAAAAAAATGCAACTGCATGGAATCAAATTTGCACCAGAAGTTTGAGGAAGGAGATAAGTAATTGTTTTCAAATCGTGACAGGATTGCATAGGGGCTATAAATCAGCTTTATATTTCAGAAGGAGGGAGGCAGCTCCACGAGTGCCTGTAGCCAGTTTGGGCGAGTGGCAGAGCAGTGAGTTAGGAGAGCAGCTCCTCTGGGGCTGTAAATTGGAGTCAGTGGGACTCTGACAGCTCTCAGTGGTGGGGGCTGTGCCACCTCAGAGAGTGCTGAGCTCACCTTCTGCATCTTCCAAGTAGTCCTTGGAGGATCCTTAGGGCTGCTGCAGTCTGCTTCTGCTTACCCTGCAAGATGTGACAAGGATCACAGCCCAAGGTGGGAAGTTGGCTGGCATAAATAACATTGTCTGTAACCCCAGTTTCCTGAGTCAGCATTCTGGGTGTGAATAGTTTACAGGGAGAGGACTTCTGAATGAGAGGGCAGTGCTTTGCCAAGGGATGTGCTGGGGTCTGGAAGAGGTGGGTGGTTTAAGGGGCTGAGGACCACTCAGCAGGATGTGTGTCCACTTATGATGTTGGAGGAGTCAGAAGATTCTGGAATTCCTATTTCTCACAGCTTCCTGGTATTTATGGATCTCTTTCTATGGATTTGAATTTTGGGTGGATCAGTCTGAGGCTGGGACCTTGGAGCATACAGCAGACAACTGGAGCATCATTTATTTTTTCCCTTCATGTGCTAAAAATGCTGCTTGTGTTGTGTGTTCAACCCTGCCAGGGCACATCTCTTAAAAAATCATTGCTGGGAAGGAATGATGTGCATGATGGAAAGCCTTGCAGGATGTCTCTAGAGCACATCTTTACCTGAACACATTCCCATGCCAGAGTTGCCCTGCCTGGGAGCTGAGAGCTGTGCAGCCAGAGCAGCACGGTTCAATCCCTGCAGCTCCAGCTGGGCTGTGGTGCAGGCAGTTCACTGGCAATTAGTGCCCTTTGCAGTGTTTGGCCTCCTCTGTTCTGAAATAATTGCTGTTATCATAGATGTTTTATTGCCTTCATTATGGTTAACATTTAAATATCAATGAAATAGTATTCTACTAAGTTATCTGTGCAGTGGCTGTCTGCTAGAGTTATCCCTGAAATTTGTGTGTAAAGAGAATATTAATTTAGTACTGATTTAGGATTCTTAGAAGGAGGGTTATATATTTGTCAATGAACTATGGGGAGCCTTTGCTTATTTGAAAATAAGCAAGTATTTGAAACCTTTGCAAAACCTGAGCCACTCTCATTATCTTGTGAGCAGAAATGCTGTGTGACTGGAATAATGCTTAGCCTGTTGAATAGAAATATTTTAAGAACCTGTAAAATATTTTTGAATCATCAAGTCCTAACAGGTGACCTTTCTGCATGCAGATGAATTGCACTGGGGGACAGGGATGTGTTCTCTGCCCTCAGTGCAGAGGGAAGCTCACTGTCACAGCCTGCTCTGCCTGAATCCAATCCACATCCTTGAGAAAGAAATAGGAAAATCTCTCTTGAATTCCTATGGCCCCCATTGACTCCTGTAGTGCCATATGTGACTGATTCAGACATCAGCTACGTCTGTGATTTAATGTTTGTGAGCTGACTTCACATGTGGCTTTTATTTATCACTGCATACCTAAAATCTTCCATCCCAGTGCATAACTCATTTTAAAGTAACAAGCAGCAAAAGCACAGGGTTGTCTCAGAACTATATTTTTATGTTTACAGGGGAAAAAAATGGTGATGCATTATAAATTCCATTTCTGAGCCCTGTTTGAACTTCCCAACATGTAAAGAGCAAACACATACAGATACTGAAGGGTGGGTGTGTTGGTGTATTTATTCATGCACTCTCAGTGGGTCTGTTCCCTTTCTGAAATTGTTGTTCAGGCTTGTTTTTGGCTCATGGACCACAAAAGACTTTGGTTCCATCACTGGGTAAATAAGGTAATGGAGCACTAGCATTGTATGACAGAGAGGTTCATTTTGCTCCCTACCATCTGCCCCAGTGTGATGTGAGCTGTCCCTGTGACCTTAGCAGGGATTGAGGCAGGGCTTGCAGCCCTAACCCTGCTGCTCAGGGTGCCACAGCACAGCAGAGCCCTGCAGGCTGCCAGGCACAGCTGGCAGCTCCAAGAGCTGACTTCCAGCCCTCCTGCTGGAACTGACAGTATTTCTCTCTTCATCTTGCCCTTTACATTTTTAGTAGGCTGCCTTTGAGTCCTTGGGCATTGGGAGCCTGAATCCACAAACCCAGTGGTTTGTACACCCATTGGTCCCAATACTTGGCTGTGTGTTGCTTGTCCAATTTTTAATATCTTTGAGTTTTCCAGAGGATCTGGAATGAATACTACATGTTATACTCTAAGTTATCATGTGCTAAGACTGACAGCTCTTATCAGCCTGTTGTGTGAACGTGTGTGACTTGACTGATACAGATTTCTGGCAGCAGACCTCCCATGCACAGTCCAGATTTCCAAAGCTCTGCTTTTACTGACATAACTCTCTCTGCTCACAGATTTGGAAAGGAAGGGAAACTTTGCTGTGTTGGTGCAGTTTGATGTCATGGGTATGTCATCCCTCAAGCTGGCTCCAGATTGCCAGTGCATCCATCTGGTGCAGCACTGTGCTGGAATACCAGCTCTGGAGACTGCTTGGGTGCTGTCCTGCCAGGATGCAGCACAGCAGCAAAACAAGCTGCCAGTGTCAGAACTGCTCCCACCCTGCTCCTGAGTGGGCCTGTGCAGAGCCAGGGTACCCTGCAACCTCCTGGCTTTGCCAATCTGTGTGTGTGTGTCTTCCTGTGTACCCAAAACCCAGTCTTAATAGGGTAAAATCTAATTAGCTGTAATCTGCTGATGTTTTAGATGATGGCTCTGCCAAGGGATTTCTAGGCAGAATTGTAAAAATGGTTTTTGAATTGGCAGATGACCCAGAAACAGAGTTAACTCCTGGAAGACTTTTCTAGAGCTTTGGATTAAATGTTCTATACAAATACATGACATTGGAATAGCTAAGTAGTTCAGGGAAGGATGAGGTGCTGTCCCTGCTTCAGCAGGTATGTATTTAGGTATTCTTCAGCACAGACATAAGCACACAAAAGCACTGTCTTCTGCCAAAGTGACCCTGTGGAATTCTGTGCCCCTTGTAGAAAGTAGAGGCTGTTCCCTGCCCTACTGCATGTTTCAAACAGGCAGGGACAGGACTGGCCACGCTGAGACACTGAGTGACACCAGCCCTGTCACATTCTCATGACAAACTGTATTTGCAGATTTGGTGCTCTTGCAGCATGGCAATTATGCCCTGTTGAAGTGCTTTCCATTTCCTGTGCTATCTTGATAAACTTTATAGCTTCTAATTTGCTGGAGAGTCATTGATATAATTAGGAGCTCCACAAATGGGAGCAGCACACTCAGCTGATGGTAATCTCAGTTCATTCTTCCTGAGAAGCTCTAAGGGGGTCCCTCCAGCAGTCCAGATTTCTCTTTAGGCTCAGCTTTGACAGAGCAGCAGCAATCCTTCTGTGCCTGGGTCAGGACATGCTTTATTACAGCCTGCTCCACTCCCCATCTATTTTTTCCTGAGGAAGGGGAGGCTTGGGAGCCCATCCATCCTTGTGTTTCTGAGGAGCAATGGGACCTGTCTGTCTGTGTCAGCAGGCTGTGCTAACAAGCCTGGCAGAGCCAACAGCTCTCTTTTGGTCACAGTACTTCCAAATCCTTCAAACTGCCTTTAAATGCTGTGCCCGAGTGTGTTGTCCCTCCACTCACATTGTATTTGCTGGGAAATGCCCCAACGAAGGCAGGAGTGATGAATCTGACTCCATATTCTCAGAAGGCTAATTTATTATTTCATGATACTATATTATATTAAAAAATACTATACTAACTATACTAAAGGATACAGAAAAGATACTATCTCAATGCTAAAAAGATAATAATAAAAACTGGTGACTCTCTCCAGAGTCTCAACACAGTTTAGCCCTGATTGGCCAATGAGTCAAAACAACTCACAGCAGAATCCAGTGAAACAATCACTTGTGGGTAAACAATCCCCAAACACATTCCACATGAGCACAACAGAGGAGAAGCAAATGAGATAAGAATTGTTTTCCTTTTCTCTGAGGCTTCTCAGCTTCCCAGGAGAAAATCCTGGGCAAGGGGATTTTTTCAGAGAATGTGAATGCCACACACTCAGGCTGCACCAGGTTTTCAAAGTGGCAGCTGGACAGACAGGTCTGGATCTGTTCCAGTAGTTGATAAAAACTCATTTTCTGTACCCCTCTTTACCCAGACGTGGCAAACAGTGACCTGCAGCCATCCTGATGCTGCTGTTGGTTGCTTTCCCTGAGCAGCATCTTTCATGGTATGTCACAAATTGTCACAGCTATCAGGGAGTGTGCCTTGCTGCTTGCCAAGAATTTTAACAGGTTGTTTCTGTAAATGGTGTGTTGGTGAAGAGATGCAAATTATTGACCAACCTATTTTTTTTCTCTTTTTTTTTTCTCTCCTAACAGTACCCTCAACAACAACAACATCACCCGCATTCCTGTTACCAGCTTCAACCACATGCCAAAGATCAGGACTCTGTGAGTAGGATCTTCTCATTTTATAATGCAATCTTGATGCTGTAAGCCAACTTTTTGGCTATTTGTCATCTGTGATAATCTCCTTTATCAGTCACTCAGGGGCTGGGTGGCTGCAGGGCTGGGGAGCCCCTGGGGAGCCCAGGTGGGGCTGTGAAGGGGCTGGTGCCCACAAAACCCTGAGAGCCTCTGTTCTGGAGCTGCCCAGCATTAAGTAACAGTCAGTTTTATCAAGATTTTGAATTTACCCAGAAAATAAACTGGCTTTTTTTTTTTTTTTCCCATGGGAAAATCCATAATGTGAAATGTGTTCCAAGCTGGAGCATCAGCAAGATCGTAAAAACTGCTCAGATGGATCAAATTATTGAGTTTTGTTAATATCCTGTGTTTAAATCTCATTTATTCTTTTCAAATTCAGAATGCTAATTTCTGAAACAAGGCATTTTTAAAGAAGATGAAAAAAGCATCTTTCCAGATACTTTCTGAAACAAAATGTCACTTATTCTGATGGATTTTTTTCTTATAAAAGCTTCTCTTATATCAAATCCATTTGTTTTTGAGCTGCATGCCATTGCACTGGAAAAGCTCTGTTCCTTAGTAGATCAAAATACAAAGACTGTGAAATTAGACTAAGCATTTGTATAATTTAGCCATAGCCTACCAAAACCATTTCCTTAAGTAAATTATTTCTTTAAATTCCTTTAGGGAATACACAGCTTCAGGAAAAGTCATGTCTAAACAAAGCACCCCTGTTTTTCCTCCAGATTCTCAAACTCATCCAAGATGTATTTAATTCTAGAGGCAAAGAAAGGGAAATAGTATCTAGCCTGAAAATTTTCTGTGCCACTGAAAAAATACAGTACTTTAGGGATGCTATGCATGCATGTGTAAAACCATATTAAATAAATTAACAGAACGGAAGGAAAATGGCTCTTACTTATGTCAATCTCTGTAAGATAACCTCTGACTTAAATTTGCATTCTTCATCAAGTGATGACATTATTACATCTTAATGTAAGTAATTAAATGGAAATGAGATATTTGTCTTTTAGAAGAGAATGGCTAAAGAAGATAAAGGTGTAGAGTTAAGGTTCCTGGAATTTTGCCTTTTCTTATTCAGAAGATTTGCCTGGCTTTTCCAGATTAGCCACTCTTGTCTGTTAGCAGAGCTCAGTGCCTTCAGTGTCTTCTGCCATTTTCCCTTTAGTTTAATTTCAGAGATGGCTTTGTATATAGCTCCCTGGAGACTTACACCGACTAATCCCCCTCTGCTGTAATTAAGGGGAAAAAAAAAAGAAAAGAAAAAAAAGGGAAGAAGTCATAAATAGGATTTATAAAGGGAAGCTTTTCTATTGAATTCTGAGAGACACGTTTTATAGAACATGAATGCTGCCCCACTCTAAAAGGATTTGCTGGAAATTTAATTTTGGGACTATGGATAAAAGGGCAACTTAGGCAAACTTGCATTTGTATTCATTCACCTGATGTTCTGTAAAGTCAGTTTCATTCAATATCAAATGACAGGTTCCAGTCTCCACAGACTGCCAAATAACACACAGCACCCCTAGCAGGGCAATGTAGGAATTTAAATAAAGATACTGTTTGGGGGAAGATGTTAATATTCTCTCAAGTTTCTGGTTGGAATGTATAATGAATTATATTCTCACAGTTTGGTGACTTCACTGTTTCCTTAAAAAATGGTCATCAATGTGTCCACCTTCTCAAATAGCCTGACACTTAGATGTACTTCTTTGGGGGAGTTTTTTGTAGGAAATGCCTGCTCTGAATGTTCCTTAAGTAGGGATGAGCTCTTCTTCCAGTCAGCTGAGGCCCAGTGCAGTGTGGACAGTGTTTTCCTTTGTGTCTGTTTTACACTCTGGTGAGATCCATTAGCAGGATATTTGGGGATGCTCCTGCTGCAGCTAGTGTGCTCTGATGGTTCTGTGAATAAACAGCTTTTCTTCATGGCTCTCAAAACAATCTGCCCATGGTAGAACAGAGAGAAAATATAAAAAGTATATTAACCTTCAACATGAGCACTCAGGGGAAAGAAGAAAAAGGGTAAAATGCCAGGAAGTTTTGAAGCATTTGAAGAATTCTTTGCTAAAATCAGCTCTTCTGTGCTAAGATTTTTTAGTTAGCTGTCTTCTCTGTTCTTAAGTTTCATTGATTTTTAGCCTTGATTGGAAGTGACAGGAATTAGTTTTTATTGATCTGCTTTCCTTTGCTTGAAACAGCTTTATTTATGATAAAGCATGTTCCCTCTGCCTATTTGCTTAATGGTAAGTGTCCTGTTGTCTCTGCATCTGTGAATTACTGCTGAGACAGGTAATTACATTATTTCTTTTCATTTTTTTTAATTTAAGGGTAAACTGAAAATGTGTGAAAGCACTTCAGTGTTTTATGTGTTCCCAGGTTTATAATATTTTTGAAGTACTGTGAAAAGTCTTCTTGAGGCTGTATTTATTAGTTTAATTATCAAAAATATATTCTGATAGGCTGTTTTGTTAAGATAGGGTCTCTAAATGATCTCCTCTCCAAGTGGAGTAGCTGTGCCAAAAGACAAGGAGGGCTCTGCTGAGGCAGAGAGATGGTGGTTTGCACTGCTGAAACAGGAACCCCCAAAACCCAGATAAATCAATTTATTGAGGGGGAAAAAACAGCTCACAGAACTGGAGAACTGCCTGACCCTAACCCTTTCAGTGAAATAGTGCTTTTCTCACTGATGCCTGCATGCAGGGGGTGCAAGGAATGGCATGGGATGAGCTCAGTTCCAGAAGGAAGGAGATCCTGAGTATCATTGTTGATTGCTGTGGTGGGAAGGATGAGACTCTGAGGGCTTAAATAAAACACTGACTCTCTTAGGTTACAACAAATTCTGACTTAGGATGATTTCTGGCTAGATGATATTTATGTATTTATTTGTTCTTCAACAAAAAGGCAAATTAATGGTTCATAACAGCTGAGCATTTTACTAGAAATCTAACTTGCTGCTGCTCCAATTAAAGAGCTTCACAATCTCTAAACTCAAGGTCTTCTAGCAATCCTTGTAGAACAATTACATTTTACAGTACTCCCAGGAGATTAGTGCTTTCCATCTCTACAGGATAAACTCCCAGCTCCAGATTTGTGGGGTTTTTTTTTCCTTTTCCTTTATTGTGGCTGTCCACCCCAGACATACAAATCTGGGGACTGTCAGCCCGGGCGCCACTGCTGGGCTGAGCTGCTGCTGTGCTGTAGGGACAGCTCACAGACAGACAGTTCATTTCTTGGGAGCATGGACAAGGCTAAATCTGGTGCACACCAATTGTGTGCCTGTAATATTAGTGAATAATGCTTTGTCTAACCATTTCTGACAGGATTTTTAATCTGGTTCATGATTTCATTTAGTGCAACACTCCAAATGCATGAGTCATTACAGGAATGAAATAATTAATGTCCTGGATTTTTGTTTTGACCTAAAGTTTGGTGGCTGTTTAAATGACCAGGTTTGTTCCCTGAACCCATCATCATTTTGCAGATGTGATAATGGTTCTGCAAGTCCTGGCAGGGAGCTGCCCATGAGTGGGTCTTTCATGAGCTGAAAATTCCTTGTAGATCCTTTATACTTGTGTTAAATTACTGCAGGAAAAAGAGCATTGATGAACTTGTACAGGCAACACAGGAACAGAAATGGTATCAATAGCCTCTGAAGTTTTATTTTGCCTGTCCTTTCCCAGAATATTCTGAGTTGGAAGGGATCCATAGGAGTCATCAAGTCCAAGTCTTCAGTGAATGGCCCGTGCAGGGATCATACAACCCTGGTGTTACTAGCACCATGCTCCAACCAACAGAGCTAATGTGAAGAGGTTCTCTCTCTCCACCTCTCCCCAAAGGATGGAGAAGAAGGGAGAATCACTCATCATCCTGTTCTTGAGCCTGGTCCTCATGTTTAGACAAGCCATTATTTGAATTCACTCAGAGATGTCACATTGATGCAGCTCTTTCTGATGTGAAATCACAGACCAAGCGATTACGTGGAGCAATCTTAAATTCTGCACATTTTTTTGTCTCTAGAATGGCCGGCTGCAGGTGGATCACCACTGAACTGATTTTTTGAAAATATTACAAATAATAGCACAAACTTCTATCTGACCTTTGTATAATATTAAGGACAGCCAAGCCCTGACTCGTCTGTAAGCAAGAACCAGGGGTGATCCCACTGAAATGGCAGCAGAGAGCAGGGCAGGCTCGCTGTCGATGGCTCCCCTTGCGGGTTTTGTTTAGAAAACTCCAGTAACTGTGTGTTTGCTGTGTGTTTTGTTCAGAAACCCCCAGTAAGTGTGTGTTTGCTGTGTTTTGCAGGCGGCTGCACTCCAACTTCCTGCACTGTGACTGCCACCTGGCCTGGCTGTCGGACTGGCTGCGCCAGCGCCGCACCATCGGCCAGTTCACCTTCTGCCTGGCGCCCGTCGGCCTGCGCGGCTTCCTCGTGGCAGAGGTGCAGAAGAAGGACTTTGTCTGCTCTGGTAATGCTGCCAATCCTCCTTTAGCTCATATCTGCCTCATGTCTCCTTTATCTACCTCTGGTTTTATGTTCCCATAAAAAAAGCGACGTGGAAAATGGCTGTGTCGCGTTCAAATGCAAACACAGCAATCCTGTTTGGTTTTGTTGATGCTAAACTGTATGGGAGGAGATCAAATTGTTGGTTTTTTGCAGCTTTGTGAGAATTATTGGATTCCAGTTAACATTTTGGTTCTCAAATTACTTCTTCTGCTTTAACATTGCCAATGATATCAACATAAGAAATCAATTATGTGTGGATAATTTGGTATTTCTCAAGGGAAGAGCTCTACAGCTGACTGGAATACAAAGGAAAGGAAATAGAAAATGCATATCTGAGTCTGTTGACAAATGATTGGACTTTAGAACGTGAGGAGCAGATTTTATCCCAGGGACTGAAACAGGGATTCTTAGGGAGCCAATGCACTTTGCTGTTGTACAAGTTTCCATGCTGATAAATGGGGCTGATGATACTCACAAATCATGTGTCTGTATGTTGGGTCTATTCATCAAGTCTCTGGAACTGCACTTGGTTCTTGTAGGATTGAAATACATTTTCCTAAAAGGAGAAAAAGAACAAAAGAAAAAACGACAAAAAGTGGAAAAAGAAATCTCTGAATTGGGTTGAAAGAAGGGATGTGGTGGAGGAGCAGCATGGCAGTGTGTATGCTGTGGGAAAAAAAGACACCAGACATAAGTTTGGAGGTGGTTTTGCAGCCCCAGTGGTGACACAGAGGGTTTGTTATGGAGATGATGTGAGTCTGAACCTTGACTGTGAGTCCTGTGCTGTTTTGTTCCTTATCTCTCACAGCCTGAGAGCCCCAAAGCTTTATCCCATGGCCACATGGATTGGCTGATGGAAATACAGTAGAGCTGTTTGTGCCAGAAGTGTTTTAGGAATGCCTTTTTTCTGCCATTTACATGTGACTAAGAGAAATGGTTGCATTTAGAGAAAGAAGAAATGTTTGACCCCACTCAAGCATGGTTAATTAATGCCCAGCCCAAAGGTGTGCTGAAGTGTTATGGGCATGTGGAAAGTGAAGTTGTGCATAGTGCTCATTGAGACATGATATTTCAGATATTTCAGAGTGCTGAGCAGATTCTACTGTAGGGGAGATGATAGGCAGAATATCAGATAAGTTATATCAAAAGTTTAACTAAAGAAAAAGTTTAGAAATCTAACAGTCTTGGGAGAGGAAGGATAAAACGAATGGATAAATGAATGAAGCTATTAGCAGAAGCTAATTTTACCAAAAAGGCAACCACAGCTTTTTTTTTTTTTTCTTTCCTCTTGTGAAATGGAGTTTCAGATGGAGCATGAGTTCAGCTATTTGGATTTATGATACAGTGAAGTGGAGGAAAATGAGTTGTTTAAGTCAGGAGAAGAGATAATAATTGCTGAATGAGAAATGTAATGTGAACAGAACTCATTTAAATGGGGTTGTCTGTGCAGACTGAGACTTCCAAAAGTGACAAGGTTTTTAACAGTTCCCTGTTGGACCAAGAGGGTATTGGCATTCTCTCATGATCTGCCTGCTTTAGTAAAAAATACAAAATCATGAAAATTCAAGGAAAGAAATTTTCAGTGAGACAGTCCATCAACTGTATCCCTGTAACTCTCATTTGGGAAATGAAATGAAATGTACTGAAAAAGAAATTCATTTGGAGAGCTCATTTTAGTGGTGGATTTAGCTGAGAACTCAGCTTAGAACATGCTAGTTCGATAAAAACCTACATGGACAGCTAGTTTAAAGAGGATATAAATCTTCCCTTCTCCCCATTACAGCTCTTATATCTGATTTTACAGCATAATTTGTTAATGTGTGAATATGAAGTCAAACCAGGACAGGCAGTGAAGAGAGAACTGAACTTGTCCCTGTGCAATGGAATTTTGTAGAAATTAAGGTTTTGTGAATTACTGTAACCAACCTCGAGCTGGCAGGGAGAGCCACCTTGGCATCCCTTCTAGTTAGGAGGAGCTGAAATTCAAAGTGGTGAGCTGCTCTGTTGAAGTACAGGTTCAGGACATCAAGCATTTGTGGTTTTATGGCAGTGGGAATATCACAGCAGCCAAAAACCCCTCAGCTTTTCCTTCCCTGTGAAATGGACTCCAGCAGAGCATTCCAGTTCAAAACTGGTGCTGCTGGATGCT
>NW_005054386.1:1488514-1492181 GCF_000277835.1 Geospiza fortis
AACAGTGGAAAACAGACTCCTCTTTATTCTTTGAATCCTATGCAAAAATAGTGATGCTTTATAATTTTATGAGAAATAGTTCTTTGGAAATAGATTTTGAATGCTACCTGCCAAGTGGGAAAAGAAGAACTGAAACAGTGATAGAAAAGTGCCATAAATAGAACCCAAGTCGCTGGATTCCCTGTGGACATGTCCTGCACCACGGTGTTTGCATTAGGAACAAAATCCCTCCAGATAATGTTGTTGCTGAAATCAGAGTTATGTGCAGATATATGGAGGTAAACTGAGTCACACCTGTGTAACCTGGGTGTCAGTCTTTCAAAAATGTTGTTCAGCTTGGGTTTTACAAATTATAAATTATTATATAAATATATAATATAAATTATAATTATATAAAGCATTATTTGTATTAATTAAAAATTATTAAAAATCTGATTCAAATGGTGCATGTAGGTCACCTGAGAGCAGTGGAGAAGCTATTCCAGGTTTCTCCTGTTTGAGCATTTGGCTCAGAGCTGGAGGTGAAGGTGCAGGATTCAACAGTGCACAGTTGCCTGGAGATAGGTTTGGAAATATTTCTGGTTGGGTTTGTGTTACTGAGGAGGAGGAGAAAGTCAGGGACAGAGTGGGGCTGGGACTAGATGGCTCCTCACCATCAGGGGAGAGTGCCAAGTGCTGCTGGCACTGCTGTCACCCACCAGGCTGGCTCCTTCTGCAAGCTGTCCCCTCCAGAGCCACCTCGGCCAGAGCAGCCTTCCTGGGCCTCTGCCTTCAGGGCCATCTGCTCCTGGAGAAATCTCCAAACAAGTTCCAGTCTCTTCCTCCTGCACAGTTGGTTCTGCAGCTCTGGGATGCCTTTGGTGACAGGCTCCTGCAAGGTGGGATGTGAGGAAGGGGAAATTCTGTGGCACTAGAGCACGAGCCCCTTGGTGATGTGCTGCACAAAGGTGGCAGGGTGTATTTCACCTGGATAGGGGCTGTATTTCACATGGCTCATGGGGGGTATTTCACATGGATAGCAGGGGGTATTTCACATGGATAGCAGGGGGTATTTCACATGGATAGCAGGGGGTATTTCACATGGATAGCAGGGGGTATTTCACATGGATAGCAGGGGGTATTTCACATGGATAGCAGGGGGTATTTCACATGGATAGCAGGGGGTATTTCACATGGATAGCAGGGGGTATTTCACATGGATAGCAGGGGGTATTTCACATGGATAGCAGGGGGTATTTCACATGGATAGCAGGGGGTATTTCACATGGATAGCAGGGGGTATTTCACATGGATAGCAGGGGGTATTTCACATGGATAGCAGGGGGTATTTCACATGGATAGCAGGGGGTATTTCACATGGATAGCAGGGGGTATTTCACATGGATAGCAGGGGGTATTTCACATGGATAGCAGGGGGTATTTCACATGGATAGCAGGGGGTATTTCACATGGATAGCAGGGGGTGTTTCACCTGGATAAGGGCTGTATTTCACATGGATGAGGAGTGTATTTCACATAGATAAGGGGTTTATTTCCCATGGATCATGGGATCCATGTGAAATACAAATCATGTGGATGGCAGGGTGTATTTTACATAGGTAGCATGATGTATTTTTCCTCTCTCCACCATAGCTTTGCCATTCACTGCCATGCTGCTGTGACAAAAAATCAGTACAGTAAGCAAAGACAGTGTCGCTTGAAATACTACCTGTATTCTGGTCTTTGAGAGATGTTTATTTTTATATTCTCTTAGGTAGCAGAGAAGCATCTGGGGGTGCTGGCTTAGGCTCAGTACCTCTTAGGGCTTTCTCATCTTTGCCTGGATCAAACCCAGCTTCCTTCCTGTGCTCAGATGTTTCACTGTTGGACTGGCTTCTCCTTCTCTGTCTGTGTCTCTCAAACACATTCTCACTCTCTCTGTGCCTATTTGTCTGTCTCTTGTCCTCCTCTGACCTCCTCACGATAGTAATTTTATTTCATTTTCCTCTCATATAAGTTTTATTATGGCTCTTTGATTTTTCTTCTACCTGCTCCTTACTTATTGAAGATGAAATTAGCTTATGTTATGTCGAGTTATAATGTGTTTTCTCACCTGCAAGAGCTGTAAAGCTTTGCAAACAAAGCAGTGGGTTCATAAAGTTATGCCACCAGCAGCACCTTGGTTTTTTCATGGCTCTCTGTGCAGAAGCCACTGACCCCATTTGGAATTTTTTTTGCAGTGATGAATTGTTCTGGTTTCCCTGAGAATATCTGTGCATCTAAACAGGAGCATTGTGTCTTGTACTGTGACCTGTCACATACTTCAGCTGGCCAGATTTGTTCTCGTTTTGGCCAGCCGCTTGATGGTGGACAGCATTTATACTGGAGTATGAAGATTGGGTAAGATTTCTTAGGCTAGACTAGAGACTGATATTTCTAAGAGTTGATTAAATTTGTAAGTCTAAAATATGTGATTATTAGTACTTTTCTAAGATAGTTTTCTTTAATAATGAAGCATGCATTGTAGGAGAAGGAAGATGGATACATACAGTGTTATCTTTTTATATTATAAACCATTTTCTTTGATTCTTGATCCTTAGTTCCCATTCTGAGAGTCTCAAACAATGTAAAGAAAATCAAGATGTATAATTTGGACTAAATAACTTAAATTTCAGTCTGAAATTGACTTGGGAGAAATTATTACCATAGCCAAGTGTTTTCTGGCTAAGTAAACTGATACTAATTTTGAGAAAACACTGGATTGACCCAAATCTTGGCTGAAGATCTGGGTTTTCTGATTCGTGTGGTGAGACTGCAGCTGAGGTATAATAAAGAGGAAAATTTGTTAGCTTCCTGCTGCTTCATTCAGACTGGAAGCCCTAATAAGGAAGCAGATTTATTTGTTTGGGTGAGGTCAAACAGTCTTCAAATGTAGCTGTGACTGTGGCCAGACCACGGAACTCAGGAGATTGTCTTGCTCCATTTCCTGATAACTCCATAGCATGTTGCTGAGGAGACAACCAGCAATGAGTAGCTAATAAAATAAAATAGCACTCCTCAGGCTTAGCATCTTAGTGAGAGCATTCAGGAGATGCCAAAGGAAAAGTGTGTGGGGACAGGAACTCCCCCATGTGCTCCTGGTTAAAACACCCTGCAGTCTGTGTGTGCACAGGCAGCAGTGGCACAGGGGGCACTGCCAGCACGGGGGACTGGTGCTCCTGGAAGCCAAACTGGGACAGAGACTGTTTGCTGGGGATGCAGGTTTTGCTGGGGATGCAGGTTTTGCAGGGATGCAGGTTCTGATGGAGATGCAGGTTGTACTGGGTTGCAGGTTTTGCAGGGATGCAGGTTTCCCTGGGGATGCAGATCGTGCTGGGATGCTGGGATGTGGGTTGTGCTGGGGATATATATTTTACATGGATGCAGGTTTTGGTGAGGATGCAGGTTTTGCTGGGATGCAGGTTCTGATGGAGATGCAGGTTGTGCTGGGTTGCAGGTTTTGCATGGATGCAGGTTTCCCCGGGGATGCGGGTCATGCTGGGATGCAGGTTTTCCTGGGGATGCAGGTTGTGCTGGTGCAGGGCAGTGCTGGGATGTAGGTTCTGATGGAGATGCAGGTTTTGCAGGGATGCAGGTTTCCCCGGGGATGCAGGTCGTGCTGGGGTGCAGGTTTGCCTGTGGATGGAGG
>NW_005054386.1:1492316-1508690 GCF_000277835.1 Geospiza fortis
TGCAGGGATGCAGGTTTTGCAGGGATGCAGGTTTCCCTGGGGATGCAGGTTGTGCTGGTGCAGGGCAGGGCACCAGGAGGGTTCCTCTCCCCGCAGCCCATCCCTGTTCATGCAGATGAGCTGCCAATGGCCTCGTTTTTAAAGAGCTGGATAAGCAATCCGGGAGGAGGAGGAGACCTTTGTGTGTGTGTTTGAATGTCCGCTCTCTGCCTTGTGGGACTCCCTCATTGTACAGGGAGTTTTATTGCTTTTAGAAGGGACCTTAACCACTTCATCTAACTGCGACCCCTTCCCAAAAGAGTGACCTTTGAGTCACCTTAGATGGTGGCAGCTCTTTTGTCATTACTCTTGCTTTTTGTGACCATCCACTGACCCACCCAGTGCTCTTACGATGAAGTCTAGGAAGGATTTAAAGACTTTTAAAGCCTCTTGGTAAAAATTGCTGTTTAAATTTGATCTTGAGAAATTTTTGTGGAACACTGATAAAAATTTTACTTCCTGCTAGAATTTGCTGCCGCAAACTTATATTAACATTTAGTCTGAAGCAACATTTCAGTACTGTGCTTTTGTTAGCTGCTTTTCAAATGAAGTTGTGTAGGAAATTTGGAGAGATACTAATCACAATTTATCAGTTTGTTTGTTTTCAGTTTTCATGAAGTTTCTTATTACAAATCTAAATTTACTCTAGCACAGCAGTGATGGTGTTTCATACTGTAGGAATTTACTTCTTGACTTGCTTAGCATGTAAGATGCCACATATGGTGTTTTTCATTTAGGGGACCATCTTGTGAATCTGAAGGATAAATATGTATTTATTACAGCACTTAATATTTCTTTAAAGACCAAAGCTGAAAATTGGCTTTTAATTACAGTAAATTTAGTTTTATTACCGAAAATGATGTCTTACCTTTCAGTATAATTAGCCCTTTTTTCTGGAACTCTCTTTTCCCCAGAGCAGTATGTATAGCCCTTTAATGCTTATTTAATGATGGCAGGTTGGGGTGTAATTATTCAGCCACTGAGCTTTTGAACTGTTGCTGTAAAAATAATAACATGATTAGCTTTTATGTTAATGTCCAAAGCTGGTGGTTTGTTTTATGAGTAGTTATGTTGGTAGTATTTTGGTACAGAAAAAAAATAAAAGCTTCATGGCAGTACCCCAGCTGTGCTTGGAGCTGTTTCACAGAGAGCAGTCATGGTAAATACAGAGCAACAGGGTTGGATTTGAGTATGTGGAGGAGCCTGTGCATGAAATCTGTAGACTTTTATTATTTAATTCATGTAGATGATTGGCAACTCATTTATCAACTCACAATTAGTAAGAGTAATGAAAGCAAGCATAGAGCTGCTTATAAAATAATTCTAGAAATTAATGGTGGGCAGATGCAAAGTTGCATAAAGTCACCACCAGGTTTGTGTGAATTTCTGCTTTGTTGACAGTGAAATTGGTGATGTTATGTAGTGGCATTACACCTGTGGTGGGTTGGCTGCTCACACTCCCCCTCCTCACAGCACTGAGGTGGAACCAGGATCTGCTCCAGCACCTCCTTCCCTGTCTCATTCTCTGGTTTGGCTGCTGCCAGGGCTGTTCCTCACAGCTTTTCCCTCACTCCCTGCTGCCTGGCACCTCTCTGCCCTGTCTCAGGTGTGACAGGGGCACCAGGAGCTGCATGGGCAGGCTCATCTGTGGAGCCCAATGGAAGCAGCCAGAACTGCCCTGGCCTCTTCCCACAGCAGCTTCCCTGGCAGAGCTGGGCACCAGCACCTGTAGCCAAACTGAAGGGATCTCCTGGATGGTTGAATTTACCCCTTGGAATGGCTGGCTAAAATGTTTAGCTCTGAAGATCTGTAAGAATTTTATTCTATAATTTCCAGACACCTTAAAGAGCTTGAATGTACCCAGAGCCTCTTGCAAAAGACCAGAGGCAACAACCCCAGCCTGTCCCAGGAAATGTCTTTATTTTCCCTGCCTTCCTTAGCATGTTCCAAATGCCAAAGAATCTGCTCTGTGGAATCCCAAGGCAGCCCAGGGAAGGGGATTGTGACTCACTCTTCAGTTCTTGCCCACTGACCTGGAAAAAAGCATTTCCTCCCTCCAGATCTGTCCGTGGGGAAGCTCATGACCAGACTGGAGCCCTTGGATGTCATTATCAGGAGACATGTCCCACTGTGTCTGCCATCTCTGAATGGCTCTGTCAATCTGCAATGCCTCTGGCTGCAGAGAATCCCACCCTCCTCCTCCTCCTCCTGAGGAGAGCAGCTTCAGTGCCAAGGCAGGGACAGCCCTGTGCTGCTGCAGCAGGATGCAGACGGGGGGCAGAAGCAAAGACAAACATGCAAGCAAACAAAATCATGTAGTATTTAAAGCTCCTTTTCAAACAGCAGTAAATCAAAGCCCAAGGACTGAGAATCTTAAACTACTTCTGTTCCTTCCATAACTTCATCAAACTTCATCCTGGAGCAGTCCAGGATGGATCGCTGTTTGGAACTGAACTCCCTTCACTGGCTCACAATTGATCATGACCATTATCTATCTTTTAACCTTGTGCAGGTGGCATCCTTTCACTTAAATAATTTATGGTCCTCTTCATTTTTATGCTTGAATATATTTATAAGTTCACTGTATTATTTCTGGACCTATTTTTAAATGTCACTTCATGTGCACCTTCAGGAGTGCTGATACAAATTGTGGAGTTGGCATTAATGAGATGACTCTGCGTGGCACCATTTGAGCTGCAGGAGCACTACATCTTTTAAGACTTGCTTTTAGAATTTTTTTAGTCTTTGGAAGAGCTGGCAGTGTCCAAAGCCAGAGAACCAAATTCTCACTGGCAGCCTTCCTTGTGGTGCGGTAGTTATAAAGTAAATTTTGCCTGCTTTAAGGTGAACATGCCTGTGTTGACAGGGGTGGAAAAAGACCTGGAAAAAAGGCTCAGATTGGGCACAGGGCATAAGAGATATTTTCAACCCCTCCTTTGGAAGGCTTAGGTGGAATTAATTTCCTTGAGAGAAAAACAGTTTTGTTATAGTTTTATAGACTTCAGTGGTCTCACAGGTTCTGTTTTATTAATCCTTCAGAAGAACAAATTCACTTGTTCAGCCTTAGTTGTTATGGTTGAGGCTGCTTCTTCGTTTTACTTTTTTTCATTTTTCTTAATTTATTTTTCTTATTCCATATAATCGTGGTGCTGTTATTGTTAATTAAATAATTGCAATATTAGTGCTTTAGGATAAGGCAGTGTGAAGTAAGGTCTGATTTTCAGTGGTGTTACTTTACTGATAGATTGTGAAACTGAGCAGGACTTTGTAGAATAAAGTGGGCTTCATTCATTAAGCCAGACCTTCCTTTCAGTGTGGTTGGATATTTCCAGTTTTATTCCTTGATATTTATTTGTAAACTGATTAGTGTTGACTTTTGCCTTACAGAACTGTTGTGCTTATGTGCCATGAATTTTTAACAGATAAATTTACTCTTTGGGAATGTTCAGCAAAGCAGAGAACTTGAATCAAATAATGAACATTCATGACTGGCAACTTTTTGGATACCATGAACTCAATGCTATTAACATCAATTAGGGGCTTATGTCACTAATCATAAATCTTAAAGCTCAGCAAATAACTGTTGAACAACCATAGATGGAAATATTTGCTTAAACCATTTACTGCACATTTGTTTAGGATAAACAAATTCGTACAAATTCTGTCCATTAGAGGAAGATTTGCCCTCAATAAGGAATGTTAATTTTGCATATGGTCAGTTGTGGTTCCCTTGCCCATCCCTCTCTGCAGAACTCTGTGCTCAAATGTCCCCTTAAACTGGGATCAGTCAGGAGCAGCATCTGCTTTAGGTGTTGTGGAATAAATTAGTTCATATCACTGGCAATCCAGTGCAAACTATGGCTCATGCAGTAGGAATTGATTTCAGATATCCCAGCATGGTCAGAACTTCCAATGGGTTATTTAATTACACCCAAAAAGGTCATGCTATATCCACAGATCTGCAATACTTGTAGTGTTTTGTTTATTGATCAATAATTTTGTGTCTGATCTACTTCAAATGATGTAAAGTCAGCACAGGTTTTTAACCAGAAAGTCCTGTCAGATTTATCTTAAAATCCATTGACATGTTTTACAAATAAATAACATTTTACTGGTGGAAAGGAGCTGCTGCAGAGGTGATTGGATAGGTGAGGAGGTAATAAAACACACTGCTTAGTGTGCTGTAATTGGGTGTCAGTGCAAATGAGATTATTTCGTTTATTTAGTAATTGCAAAATTTATTTTAGATGCCTGTGACATTTAAACTGTTCATTTATACACCATAACAATTCTATTCTAATTGTAATATTAGTCTGTTTGCTGCTTTTAAAGAGGCCAATGAGGGACTTACTTGAAAAAAACATTTGATTTCTCTGTAAACTTCTGGGCCCTAAGTCTCCCCTCTCTCTCCTCTTTTTCTCTAACCCAAAGTCTGAGGCTGTAAATCGAGATGGTGCCAGATATTAACTGCCATAATTATCGACACTGTCATTCCACTGCATCAGGTAAAAAAAGCATAGTAATTTTGGTTAATCATGCTCCTACCCCTGGCTTCCACATTTTGTTAGTGTTTTCCTTTTAGCAAAATGTATGATTGAGTTGATGATTTTTATCTCCGAGAAAAATATAATTAATGTGGTGGAGAACTAGAGCTGCTGTGTATTATAAAAAATCTGCAATGGTAAGATGACAGATAGTGAAAACAACTTCAGAAGGGGAATAATGTAAATGTAGCTGATTTGTCTGTGGCCATTTCCTTTTGCTGCAGCCATGCTGTGAGGAATTTACTGCACTTGTGAAGGACACAAAGAGAAATCTTGAAATATTTCTGCCTTTCCTGTGTCTTTGCTTTTGAAAAAGTATTGGCAGTAAAAGGAAAATTCATTTTTAGGTTTCAGATACCCCTCTTTAGAGGCTCTGGTGCATCAGGACCCTTAATCATCTGTATGCTTATACTCTGCAAACCTATGAAAGTCATAGCCAAATTTTAATACCTTTATATTCCATACCCTACTAAGGCTTGTTTTCTTGACCAGTCTTTTTTAAACAGTTCTCCACAACAATGCCAACATCAAACTGATTAAAATCCCTTGGATTTTTTTGTGCTTTAATTCTGTGGATCTGCAAACAATGGATCCTCATTGAAGTGAGGCTGTTAAATCCAAATCAGATTTGAAATTCTGTTTCTGATGTTGTTCAAGAAACATTGACCTGAACAGATGATTTTTTTGTGTGAGAGCTGATGGAATATGTGCTAGATGCCTGTTCAGTGTGCATTTGTAATACAGTATTTTGTTCTTTGCAAAGGAAAAACATTTCATCAGGATAATAGCGATTTATACACAAAGTGGTTTTATCATTAAAAATCTCAGAAACTTACAGTCCAGATCTGCTTTTGCTCATGAAGAAGATAGACATGTGCTTGTTGTGCTTTGGGGACATGGTTTAGAGGTGGTTCTGGCAGTGCTGTGCTGATGGCTGGACTCAGTGCTCTTGGAGGACTTTTCCAGCCTTAATGATTCTCTGATTCTACTGCTGCTACCTGCTTTGTTGTTCCACAAAGACTTATTTCTATATTTTCTCCTTTTTCTGCTTGGGTTGGACTGCTTTATCCAACCCTCCCTTGCATGCCCTGCCTTTCCTGGCGCTCTGCAGTGCTACATCACCCCAGCTGGGGAGGAGCTGGGCTGAGCCCCACTGACCCTCCTGCTGCTGGTTCAGCTGCAGAGGTGTCAGCAGCAGGTTCTTAGAGCTCCACCTGGCACTACATCAGCTTTCTGAGGCTGTGCCCTAACAAAAAGTGGGTGTGCTACTGCTTCTCCAACCCACAGTGGTATGTTGTGGTGTTATAACTGTGCAAAACGCATTTTCCCCTGCTACAAAGCCTCTGCAGAAAGCACATCAGAGATGGAGATGGAGATGTTAATGGCTGTGTGGAAGATTTGACCTTGTTGCCAGCTCATTATCTCCCAGAGAGCAAGGATTGCTCTGAAGTTTCTTCCAAATTTGATAATTTCTCCCTGTCCCTAAAAGCTTGCCGTAGCTTGTTTGTAGTTACTCGTTCTTCATTTTGTTTTGGCCATTGTACAGAGGGTGGGCAGACAAAGAGAAAGTGTAAAATGTAGGTGATCAGGGCCAAGAACAAACCTCTTGTTCTTACACACGTACAGCAGAGGGCTGTGTGCATTTTGAGGCAATATAAACTACTTTTGGGAGTAGTCACAATTAAAGTCTTACAGAAACCTTAGACTCCATGAAAGACAAAGTGCTGTTGTGCAGATTTCTGTTAATTTTGCAGGAATTCTAATAATTGACAGTGGTGGTATGTGTGCCCTGCATTTCCATGGCCAGAAAACAAACCCAAGAGAGCTGCTTGTCCTGCCTGTTATCCATGTACATGTTTAATTAGTGACATTGGTTTTTCCTCTTTAGTTCAAACAGCTACCACTTAACTTCTGTGTTAAATGCATGGCCATGTGTACAGACTGTGTTAAACCAATAATCAGATTTTGAAACTGGAAAAAATCAAAGTTCGGGTTGCTTGATAAATATGAATTTGTTTCTTTGGACCATATGCATATGGATTTAGATTTTTATTACATTATTGAATTCTTTTTACAGTAGTTTTTAGCCCAGATGATTCTTCAGGGTGACACTAAAATGGTCTCTGTCATGAGATGAAAGACTCATGATGGAAATATGATGGAAAACTCCTTACCTGCAGCTGTCAAGGTGGCTGGAGAGTGGACTATAAATGAGAGGGTATTTTAGCAGAGAGAAAGGGTCATTAGGATGATCTCATGGTGGAAGCAGCTGCCCACTCTCATAAAGAATGTATTTGACCCCTGCCCATGCACAAATTTCCTGTGAGATCCATTTATTTCTACATGGTCACTACCTCTTAAAATCTAACTTCTGGATGCCTGGATTGGAGCTCTGAGGTCTGGACTGCCAAAATGCAGCCACTCAGAGCTCTGATTAACATCAATGTTAACTTGTTCATCTATGTTTAAAACTCAGTGCTATGAAACCCAGAGTTTTCTTCTGGTGTCCTGACAGAAAGTCAGGTGATCGACCAATAAAAATATTTCAAACCCAGTATTCAAATTTGGCAATGTTTTGCCCACAATTGAAATGGTGATCTTATCCTGAAACTCAACATTATATTTGAATATAAGGCAGTTCTGTCATCCCTGGTTACAAAAAAATATTTAAAGAGGATGACAGCGTGCTCGAACTTAAGGAAACTCAGACAAATTGAAATTAATTCCCATCAGAGTTCAACACCTTTAATTGTCCTAATGAACATTGGATTGCAAACCAGTGCAATTGTATGGTTTTTTAAACTTTTTGTCAGCTGTAGTTAGAATACATGAAAGTATCCATCATGGGTTTTTCAAAGACAAAAAAACACCAAGAATGAACAGCTTTGTGAATAGTATTTCCACATTCTTGTATGTATTCGTGTTTTGACAACTATGATGTGTTTAATTTTCCACCCAAAAGGCCAATCTTATACAATTTTTGTCACTTCTTACCAGCCTTACAAACCTTCACATTTAGCCATCTGTATCTCAACATAAAGATACTTGAGCCTTCTTGTGTTCCATGTACTTTGGAAATATGACTCACTATAAATAAACCAATAACTGCTACATCTTGATAACCTCAATTAGCATAGCAAACCCATTTTATCTATGGCTAAATGTATGCATATATCAAAACTTTAAATGTAGGAATCATAACCATTTGAGTAAAATTGACATAATTGCTACAGTTTCAAAAAAATGTAATGACACTTAATGAAGCCTCAATCTAATGAATTGACTAGAATTTGTATAGAGCAATGTCCTCGTGCTATACCTTTGCTCTGTGTGTAGCTTTGTGTCTTTGTGTCTAGCTTGAGCAAGAGTTTGAAAGTTTGAACTTATGTTTTTCTAGATTCTTTTTATGGTTCCATTAACTGCATTGTCTGATCTTGAAAAAAAGCTGACTTTATATTCCCAGTCTTCACACCATAACAGGTTTCCTTATTTCAAAAACATAAGTTGTCTCTGATGAGAGTCTTCTCTCAGTATGTAAAAGTACTCAAGAAGTGTTTGTGTAATGGAAACTTCTGGAGAAAGATAACTTTTGGAAATTTGGAAATGCTACTTGATTCTAAAGCTTAATTTAAAAATCTTTGAATGAATTGATATGGGTGAGCATGAAGGAAGTGTTCATGAGGGGAAGAGGCTGATGGAGTGGAGGCTGAGGAGGAATAAGAACACACTTTACATGTTTTCTCTGCAGCTGATTTGTAGAACATTATATTCACTTGCAAATAAATGATTACTTTGTATAGTAAGAGGATCTGCAAAACCCATATGATTTCGTTGCTAAAGTCTCACAATCATTTTTAAAGCCTGGAATGTGTTCCTTGTGTGCAGGCCCCCAGTCCGAGCCGCCGTCGTGCAGCGCCAGCTCCGTCTCCTGCCCCTCTGCCTGCACCTGCAGCAACAACGTGGTGGACTGCAGGGGCAGGGGCCTGACAGAGATCCCAGCCAACCTCCCCGAGGACATCTGGGAGATGTAAGTGCCACTCTCATGCACAAATCTCTTCCATTTCTCTCCATTTTTATCCCGTGTCACGGCCTCCTGCGTGGAAGAGAGGTGTCTGTTTTAAAAGCTGTTCTAAGTAGTTGTCAGGTATGTTGTAGTTGTCCTCTCTGATTTGTTCTTTTGATCTAAGGGCTCAAACCATTTTTAAATGTAAATTAAGATAGTTTGGTACTGTCCTACCTGAAAGCACGATAAAATTCTTGGGGCTTTAAGTTCAGACTGTGTTTACATCTCACAAACCTGGAATTGCAGTCAGCAAATGAAAATACACAGTCCTTTCGTATTTCTAGTCAGTGATTTCCCCATGAGATGGAGGGACACCTTTTTAGCTTGCCAGGATGCTTTTATAATGAATTAGAACATCAGAGCACATTGTTTCTGCTGATTTTACCTTCTGTATCTTGTCTTCCACATTGTTATTTCTAGTTCTTTAACAGTTTTGTGACTTGTGTTGTGGAATCAGATGCTTGTTTTATAGACTTGTTTGCCTTTACTACCTCTAGGAATTAGAACCATCTATTTCTGTGTCCATGACTTCATACTACTGTGGTCCTGAAATACTGTTACATTAAACCATTTTACTTGTGCTTAGTCCACAGGGAATGCAGATCAATCCTTTTCCTATTTAGGTTCTTGTCATACTGAGTTTTCTGACATCCAGCCAGCTTTTACAGTCTGCACAGTATAAATTCAGATATTTGCATGTTCACTGGACTTATCCACCTCTTGTTGCTGTAGAAATACTGGTACACAGCAAAACTTACCATGATAAAGCATAAATTCATAAGTTTGTGGGGTGTTCTGGTTGGAAGCAATCCTACCAGATTTGGGCAGGGACATTTTCCACTATCCCAAGTTTCTCCAAATTCCATCCAGCCTGGCCTTGGACACTTCCAGGGATGGAGCAGCCACAATTTCTCTGGGCACCCTCTGCCAGGGCCTCACCACCTTCACAGGGAAGAATCTCTTCCCAATATCCCATCTAACCCTCTCCTCTGTCAGTTTTCAGTCATTCCCCCTTGTCATGTCACTCCAGGCCCTTGTCCAAAGTCACTCTCCAGCTCTCCTTTAGGTATTTTCCCTTTAGGAAAAGGTTTTAAGGTTTTCCCAGAGCCTTCTCTTCCCCCCAGCTCTCCCAGCCTTTCTCAGTAGCAGAGGGGCTCCAGCCCTCTCATTGTCTGTGTGTCCTTCTAATGCTCTGGGCATAAGAACCCCAAAGAACATTGAATTCAACTTGGTCTTGTATTTCCCCCTAACTCAGTATTTCCTTGTAATCCAAATTGCTCTGCTAAGAACACTTGACTTACAAACTGTTCTACAAAAATGAAACACACAGCTGTTGCTCTAATACAGTTGTTAAAGGCGACCTACATTTCACTCTGTTTCAGTATTAATTAAAGATCTTTTATTCAGCCTTCCTACCTTTCTTCATTAGCATGGGTAGGCAGAACCTTCTCTGACAAAGCTGCCAAAAAGTCCTAAGACTGTTTTTGTTGATAAAAACCCATCACAAACCAGGAAACTCACTTGTCATGGGACATCAAACAAGCATCATATGATGCTAATTTTCCCTCTCCCACATATGAATTAGAAGTCTGTAGTGTTACTCTGTTACTCCTCCAGGTAAAGGACTTCATTGCAAGAATGTTAGCTACTAAGTAAGCAATTTAGGAAAGCTAGAAATCTGTATCCCAGACTTGCTTTTTCATAATTTCATAAAATAGGTAGCAAGAATGTAGAGAATGCAATTTGGTTTTTATAAAGCTTCTTGTTCAGTTGGGAGCTGACAGCAGCAGCCAAATTGACTGAGGAAAAATGAGTTATGAGAAATTGAAGCTGAGGAATACAGACTGTGTGCTGAGTGTTACAAAAGAGTCTCTGCTTACAAAGTGGTTCTGGTTTGCTTTTCAGAGGAGAAATGAACAGTTTGTGCCATAGAGAAATACATGAGAATAAGCACAGAAAAGTTTTGCATGACTACTTGGGTGAAAACAAAAGTCATTAAGCACCTGGCAGCATTTAATGAAAAGAAATAGCAAAATGCATATGGTGTGGAGTTTTGCTGGTACATGAACAAAACAGTCATTCCCTATATTGGGACAGCATCTACAATAAAAGGAGAGATTGCAGTTATTTAGAAAGGGTGAGAGACAATGCATGTAAGGTAAATAGGGAACATGGTGCAGAAGGGGCTCAATGCTGGAGAGGAGTAGGGAAGGAGGGATGACCAACAGAGAGGAGATAAAGTCTCCCGAGAATTTTTTTTTCTGCTCAGACTTGATCCCAACCTTGCAGGCAGTGCCTGTCAAACAGAGTGACAGCTCAGCCCACAGAGCCAGGGGATAGCAGAGACCTGTAACCACAGGGCTGGGGCTGCTCTGGGCTCAGGACATGGGCTGGACAGATCCCTTCTCAGTCACTGATGATTCCCTGGCATCAATCAGCCAAAGGACAGCTTTCCTGCCCGTGCAGATGTGGGCACAGGGGGTGAGGGCACTGCCAGCCCTGGCTGTACTGTTTCAAACAGAATTTGCTTCCACGAGCTGCCTGCCACGTTTGTTTGATGCCTCCCAGTCATGGGCAGGAGCAGTAACCCCCTATGGATCTTTTCCCACCTCACAACACTCTTCCTTTGCCCCTTCTTTAGAAGGAAGTTTTCATGCTGTTTGTCTGCCTCAGACTGATGCACTCATTTTTTATTTATCACTGCAAGCAAGGCTTGCAGCGTTTTAGGATGTGAATTCTGGGCAGGTCTTGTCTGAGGATGTTATACACCTTAAAACAGTGGTGCAGGGACTACCATTTGTACCTTTGTGATTGATAACAGCTGGCAAAAGACTTTTCTGAGTGAAAGCAGGGCACAGTCCCCCTCCTGCTGCCAGAGGGTGCTCATGCCTGGAGGCAGATGCTGGAGCAGCAACCACTGGCACTGGGTGCTGCTTCTCTGAAGGATCTTCAGATTGCTTAAAAGAAAGAATTAATTATTTGCTAAAGCTAGAGCCTGGATTGTGGTTGGGATGCTTGAGAGAATGTAAACAAGCTGAGCCCAGTACAGAAAGTGATGGGAAAAGAAGGGTGAACTGAAATGAGGAAACAACCAAACACATAAGGAGAAGAATTGGGAACAAAAGAAATGGAGACAGAGTGAGCAAAGTGCTGTGAGTCTGAGAAAGTGAGGAATATTTGGTGACAAGGCCTGAGATTGGTGCCAGTGGACACCAGCTGTGTAGGGTGGCAGGAGGGCTGGGACACTGGGGCAGGACAGAGGGACACAGGGAAAGGTGGAGCACATTTACCTTGGAGAGCCTTCCTGCCCCTCACCATGTACTTGGGAAACCCAACAACAATTTGAGTGTCTGTCCCTGTGCATTAGGGATTGTCTAGGCACAGATTAACTCTTACACTACACAGGGAGCTCCTGTTTGCACTGCTGCTGTTCCAGTCAGAGAGCACTACAGGGGTCTGGGTTTCTGACTTCTGTTCCACTTGAGTTTCCTTGTGATGGAATCAGTAATTTCAGCTTTTGGGTTTGAGGCCACTGAATTAAATGTCTGGAGGTTTTTTTTTAAGTAAAAAGAAATAAACTGGAAAATACTAGAAAATGCCAAAGTTAATGTTTGTAGCTGCAGTTGTCATTTGAAGCTTTTGTGTGTATTTGTGCTGATATTCACTTCAAAAACAGCACAGTCTCATGCTGGTGTTGACAGCTTGGATTCATTTCTTGTTGCCTAGGGATGCATCAGGGATGTGTAGGGAGGGAGCCTGTGTGTATAGACAGGGTCTGTTCACTTGCTGCAGAAACAGGAAAATTGTAAAATGGGGACTGTGGGGAAGGTAATCTCGTGAATGCTGTTCAGAGAATTGGGCAGTTCCTCTTCTTGCCACTGGTTTATTAATTGATTCTGGGCAAGTGACTTGCACAAACTTTCCTTGGGTGGTCACTGGTGATGTAATCTCAGTTCTGGCTGACTCAGCTGAGACATTCAGCAGTGCTGAGGACTCACAGCTGCAGCAAAAGTCAACAGGCACTGTGCTTTGAACACTTTGTGCTGTGCACTGTTAATTACTCTGAAAAGCCAAGTCTCAGTCATCTGCAGACTTATAAATCAAACTCCAGAATGTAAAGTATATCCTTAAATCTTGAAACAGGTCTGAGATCTGTTCATGTCAAGTTTGTTTCACCATCGTCATTTACCTGTACCATGCCCTGTGTCTGGTGAGATTAAGAGAAATAGAATTGAATGAGCCAAGATAAAGCTGGGTAGGATGCACCTGAATCAGAAACAGTCACAAACCATTTGTTTAAATGCTGATGCAGTTCTCCAGACAGTAAAGAGGCTGCCAGTCCCTGAAGGAAAAGTGCAGTTTAGGCACCATGTGTGCTGAGATAATAACCACAGCTTCTCCTGGCAGCTGGGCACAGCAAACAGGGATGGCAGCCCTTCCACCAGCACCTAGGCTTGGCCTAAGGTTGGTTTTAGTCACTTGTTCCACATGGGTTCAGTTTAGCATTTTCACTTTTGATAGCTGAATTGGTGGCTGATGTTTTTGTAGGTATAAGTAGCACGTGATTTTGGTGCAGAATTTCTACTCTTAGGAAAAATTCTAGAGTTGGAGCGCAGGAAAAATGAAATGTTGGTTTTCTCCTGGTTCTGGCAAAATGAGCACAAACCTAATTTTCTGCAAGATGATCGCTCTGTAATGTAATGTTCTACTTGTTCTACCTTTAATGAATGATTTCCTGACAAATTTAATGTCATGAGGGTCCCACTGTGCTGGGCAGTGTTGCAGACCTGGAGGCAGACAGGTTTGCTGTGTTTGTTGTTTCAGGAATTGTCTCAGGAAGAAATTGCCTTCTCTGTTCTTCAGAAGCTGCAGGAATGTGCATTTCAGGCCAGCTAGGACTTAGCTGGGAATCTTTAGGAAGCTTTTATGATTTGAAGAAGGTGATGAACAATTCCTGGGTGTTTAAGTTACTGGTGTATTCAAAATTAATTTTCCTCTAACTAAAATAAAGTCAGAAAAGCTATTATAGAAAGATTGAGCAGCAGTAACTATTCATTGTAATAAGAATAATTTTTTTGTTATATAAATTATAAATTAACTACATGACAGCATTTTCATGTTTATTAACAATTGGCTTTGAAGTTCTCAGTTTCATAAAGGCAAGAAGTTTTATCAAGAATATAAATGTGTAGGAACTATAAACTTTATGGAAAAAGAAATGACAGTTTTTAATTTAACATTGTTCTTCCTCCTGAAAGAAAATTATAATAATTTTCCCAGGCTTCCAGTAAATACTGCAGCTGAAGCCAGCAGAGTATTTTTGAACCTGCAGTAAATGCTCCATAATTGCCTCTGGTGGCAACTTCTCTGCCTGGGGAATCAGTTTGGCTCCTGTAGTTGAATCCTATAATAAGATTTTCATTCACTGCTGTAAATTGGCTTTGGATAGCTTCTCATGTCTAACCTGACTACTTTTTTCTGGATCTCACCAGGCAAACTGTGTCTAGCATTCCACAGAAGTTTATTTTGTCGGGCCAAAGATATGTAGAAAATTTTTTGTTGAGTTCAAAACACAAAAATAATAAAGAAATTATAAATATTTTAGATTGATAGTCAGTGAAGAAAATAAAAATATATGGAAAATTTTAAGAATAAAGGTGTTTTCTGTGCTGAGACAAATTAAGGAAAACAGAAAGCTGCATTTCACAGTTTTAGAAACAAGCAGAAACAGCAGGGAGTTTCTGCTGCAAGATCAAGGCAGATTTATTTCTTACATCTTTACTTTTATTTCTGAAGTTGTGTAACCAATGTCATCTGCAGGCACAGGAAGGTGGGTTTGTTTTGATAAATTTCTAGGTCTCATACACATGGTAATTTTCATTTCAGCCATATCAATTTTTACCTTCTTCACTGCTTTTTTATAATTGGGAGATTTCTTTTACAAAAAAAGTTATGTACAGGTTAATTTACTCAGGCAAGCTGTGTAGGATTAAACTTAAAAGGTTTGAATATTTGAGATTGTTTTGGTTTTTAGTTTGGTTTAGGATTGTTTGGGTTTGTGTGTGTATGTCTAGTCTCTTTTTCCCAGAGATATCACTTCAGTCCAGTATAAACACAAATTACTAATTACTAATAAAAATTAATGGTATAACCAAAAGGCATATATGTTTTATCTAATACAAATTTCACTGCAAAGCTCCTGTGTTGCCAAGCAAAATAAGGAGATTGCAGTATATAATGAGTGTATACATTCTTAAAGCTGATTATGAAGAGGAAAAGCAATTACAGAAAATAAAATAGAGAGCATAAAATCACAACTTTGACATAAAATATACTAATCAGATTTTTTACTGGATGAAATACTAATTGTCTTTTGGGTAACACATGTTCTGTTTATTTTGCTTAAAAAGACTGTGAAAATAAGAAAGGATTTGAGGAATGTCTATTGTCAAATAACAGAATCTGCTGAGAAAATATTACAGGTGGCAGAATTTCAACTACCAAACAGCTACTTAATTTTCCTGCTAATTTCTGGTGTTCTGCCTTTTCCTTGTCAGTATTGTAAACGTGCAGTAAAAACAGATGTATAGAATGTACACAGCTCCTAACAATAAGTTAGATTAGAGATTAAAAAAATAACTTTTTGGTTTTTTCTGTCAGCTTACTTCCATTTTCACTAAAAGTATAGTTTTTTGTCACAATTTGACAAATAAAATGCAAATCAGCTTGAAATTCTCAGATCCCTGAGCTAGTTACAGCATTGTGAGAAAACATGGGAAATGATCAGGGCTGGAAGTTTCTTGAAATAATTGAAAGTCACTAGAGGGTGGTCAGGACTGACCTCCTCAAGCAATAATTAAACAACAATGTGATGTGTCTAGGGGTTAGTCTTTCTGGGACCTCACAGAGCTTCTCAGTGAACCAAATATTCTGGGTTTGGCTTGTTAAAAACTCTCCTGCAGGTTTATATTTACCAGGTTCAACCATTGGTGATTGATTGCTTTCACACAGGTGCTAGAGAAACTCTCTGTCTCCCTTCAGAACAAAAAAAAAAACCCAATTTTTTAAACAACCCCCCTAAAAAAATCCAAAAAAAAAGTCAGTGAAAAGTGTTCAGCAGAGTGGAGTGGGGCTCAGAGCAGATGCTGGGCTGGAAGTGAACACCAGAGCTGGGCAGCACCCTGGGGATGGTCTCTTTGGAGCCTTCTGAACCCAAATCCCTGGGTCTGAGCTGGAGTCCCTGGGTGCCAGGTGTGGGATCCATGTCCCTGCTGGTCACTACCCCACAGCATCTCAGAAACACCAACTCTGAACTCATCTCAGAAACACCAACTCTGAACTCATCTCAGAAACACCAACTCTGAACTCATCTCAGAAACACCAACTCTGAACTCATCTCAGAAACACCAACTCTGAACTCATGTGCTGCTTGGATGAGGGATGGAATAACCAGCAGGGACCTGGAAATTGCCAAATCTCTCCAACCTCAGGACTCTGCTTCCTGCATTTGTGTTCACAGCCACTGTCCTGCACAGAGGTGAAATTCTTCCTGCAAGCCCTGATCCCAAGCCCACATGCCCCAATAAAGTCAGCTGAGATGGGAAGTCACCTGTCTAGTGTAGAATCAAAGCAGGGAGGCATTATTTTGTATTGCACCCCCAAAACAGCTTCTGATTTACCCTGAACACCCTCACAGGGGTTGGCTCAGGGGAGCTCACCTGGACTTTT
>NW_005054386.1:1508704-1541054 GCF_000277835.1 Geospiza fortis
ATCATTCCTGCAGGTGTGCAGGGAGCTCAGGGGGAGCCTGCGCCCTCAGCCAGGGATAGAGAAAGGAAAATACATGGATTAGACTGGCAGGGACATTGCAATGGAAGGTGATGAGAAGGTCCAAAATTTCCCACCACAAATATGGAGTTGTCACAGTGTTAGATGGAGAAACTTTGAGGTTTGGCAGAACAATGCTTCATTCTCCTGTTAATGTGGTTAGAGAGACATTGGTGTTTTTTCAAAAGATGCTTTGTGAAATACCAGTCTGTGGATTTCTCTGGGGTTTCCTGGTTGTCTGTGCTATATTTAATGCAAAATTAATGTGCTACAACAGAGAGAATAGATTTCTAATGTGGCTGCCATCACAAATTCAGCTGATACCTGAGCAACTGCTCAGCTATACAGCTGAAACTAAACTCACTGCAGTGTGTCAGAAGATCCAATGTCACCAGAACTGCTTTTAGAATAACACCAGGGTATCAGGAACATATCAAAACATCTGTTTTCATTCTCAAAGATGTCTTTTGGTGAGGAGAATTATCTGTGTAACTTCCCAGGTAGATTTATGTTGACAAGTCACTTCACTGCTGATAGGATTTTGTCTCTTGAAGATCTGCCCTCAGGTGAGTTGTTAGGAAGCAGCCCTGTCTAAAACTACAGCAGGAGCTCGACAGCTAGACCTGAAAATCAACAGCAAAGGGAATATGAAGGGAAACTCCAGTTGTCACCTTTATTAATGCAGGTGGATGCTTTACTGGCTCTCAGCTCTCCATTTCCTGAGGCAGACTCCATAAGAGGCATTTATAATGTGTATTTTTAATTTTATTTGGGAGTCATTCAGGTGCTGTAATGAAAGGCAGCAGGATAAAAGTCTTGGAGGACCCAATTTGTTTAGGGGTTTCATAGTGGTGGTAGATTCTGGCTGGGATGGAGGGTGAAGGCTTTAACTGTTCAAACAAGCAGTGAGCACAGACATCTGAAATACTCCATGCCCTGCCATCCCAAAGCACTTTGTTTTCTACAAAACTTTGTTTTCTTTTTTTTGTTTTCCTGGTGACTGAGGGGTGAGAGACACAAAAAGCTGTTCCCTGGGATATCTGTCCATAAGCACTTTCTGAACCAGCAGACCTGCAGGTTTGGCCTTGCACTGAGGCTGTTTCAGGTTTTGCTGCTGGATGAGCTGCAAGTCCTGACTGTGACTGCAGGGCAGGATTCCTCCCTTCTCTCCCATCCAGGGCTGTCCTGGGTAAATACTCAGTGCAGCTACCCAAACCTGCAGGGCATGCCAGGAGTAAAGACTGTGTGTCGGATGAAGAGGCAATGAAAGGTGTCAGGGCAGGGATCAGATCCAGCTCATACCTGTAGTTATAAGACCATGTATGATGGTGATTTATTTAGTATGGTTTATTCATCTTGAACAGTGAAAATACACCTGTAGGCTTTTCTTCATCAGAGACCAAAATTCATGATAATACATGAGAACCTAACTTATGAGATAAATGGAATAATGGTCCAAGTAGCTTTTTATAATCCAGTTGTTTCAGTCCCTGGATTGATTGTTGTGTTCTCTAGAAATTTCCTCATTCCTAATCCAAACTGTTCTCCCCATCCCTGGCTTCTGTCACTGTCACAGACATGTTTTATGAAAAATCCTTTCCTTAGGATTTTTTCCTCCTGAGAAGCTGAGAGGCCTCAGGAACAAAATGTAAACAATGGTTATCTGCTGCTGTGGAATGCAACAGGTGCATCTGTGATTGGTCTCATGTGGTTGTTTCTAATTAATGGCCAATCACAGTCAGCTGGCTTGGACTCTGTCTGAGCCACAAGCCTTTGTTATCATTCTTCCTTTTCTATTCTTAGCTAGCCTCCTGATGAAATCCTTTCTTCTATTCTATTAGTATAGTTTTAATGTAATATATATCATAAAATAATAAATCAAGCCTTCTGAAACTTGGAGTCAGATCCTCATCTCTTCCCTCATCCTGGGACCCCTGTGAACAGCACCACGTGTCACCATGGTGGATGTCAATGCTCCTTCCTTCCCCACTCAGTTCCCTGCAAATCCCTGCTTATAGGGAGGGGAAAATGAGGATTTTGCCCTTCCCAGCACCCTTCACACAGGCTGTGTGTGTCCTGCCAGTGCCACAGGTTGGTTTCCCTCTCTCTGAGGTGGCTTTGGCTCAGGGCTGAGCCATGGCAGCCCAGCAGAGCCCAGGAACAGCCTGGCTCATCCTCTCTGTGTCCCAGCAGGGCCCAGCGCCTGCCCCATGCCCAGGGACACTGGTGACACAGCTCCTGGCACTGTTAATAGAGCGTGGCTGTCTCATTTGTAGGCTCTATTCATCTGACAGCTGAGAATTATCAGTACTGATGCTTTCCTCCCTCTCCTTTTCTCCAAGGTAGTGATTTGTCTATGTTATGGGTAGGTAAGCTTGACAAAACATTGCACATTAGCAGCTGAGACAGTGTTTGAAATGGGAAAATTGCTAGCAAACTGCTCCATTAGAGACCCAAATAACAAATTCTTTCTTTCCCTCAATGAAAGGGAGATAGTTAAAGCCCAAATTAATACGTCTGTCTCCCTGACTCTGCAGGGGGAATCACTCTTCAAGATGAATGGCTTCATCACTCCTGAGTGTGAGCTGGCTCTGCTAAGTCCCTGTTAGGCAGAGTTTTTTATCCTTTTGGTTTTGCCATCCTGGGCGTGAGCAATGCAGGCGCCACGGGAGGAGGTGATGAAAAGATTTGCACCTCAGTGAACTTTGAGATGGATTAGCATGGGAATTTGAGTGCTTGTTCTTTACCCCGGGATAGTTTTTCATCTTTAACTGCATGGTTTCCCCGGGGTTTGTTTTGTTCTGGTTTTTTCTCTGATATGTTTACTTTTTGCTCTCATTGCTGCAAAGTCATTAAAAAAAAAAAATAAAGTGGGAAGAAGGAGAACTTTATCCTGTCTAGAATCATGTTATGACAAGAAAAAATGGATCTGAATCCAGTGGGCCCTCATCCTTTCCAATCTCTGATGATATATTAGAGAAGAGAAAGGAAATTGTTCCTGCCCTTTGATGTTGTTGTCAAAGCCTCTAAAATGAAGCTGGGAGAGGCAGACAGAGCATTGCTGTGTGTGGGGAGGGGGAGATGTGCCTCAGGTCATCTCAGCACTCAGCTGGCAGCAGGTGACATGGCACAGCCCCAGGGGCAACAGAGGAGCAACAAAAACCTCTGGGAGTTGGAACAGGACCAATTCACTTTATCAATTTTGGGAATTCTGCTTGGCAAGTCTCTTAAATAGAGCTGAGTATGAAATACCACAGGAGAATCAAGAAAAAATTTGTTGAGTGTAAGAAGCCTTTAATAATGGGAGGGGAGGTAGTTTAAATTATCAACATTTAGCTTTTTAGGACTCTGTGTCCTGTACAGATTTCTCAAATGTATTGTAAAATTATTTTATAGTATATTCTGGTAATACCCCCCAAAAAATGAACTCCCAGATGTTGCTTTGCACTAGCATAGATGGTTTTATAGTGTATGACAGCACTCCATACATAGTATAGGGATACACCATAAAAACCACACTTTTCCAAAGGTCATGTTCTAGGTAATCTAGGTATTTCTTCTCAGAAATAAAATGTGGCTGTAAAATTTACACTTTCTCACTTTTTGGAGGAAAAAAGGCCAATATTAGGTAAGAATACTGTTTTTCACTTTATTTCAAAGATGACATCTCTAGCAGTTTCCCATTGTATGGTTTCTAGTTAGGCCTTCACCACCCTGAAATTTCCAGCTCCCCTCCTGGCAGAACCTAGAATTTCTTGAGAATTTTAATTGTCTGCTTTACTCAGCATGTCATGTATGGGCTAAACAAGGTGAAAGAGTAAAGTATTAATACAAACAATGTGTTTCCTGTTATTTTACTTGTGAAACTGCATTGTGTTTTTCAGGCTAGGTCTGCCACTCTAAAACATGCATTTATGTAAAAAGTAAATAGAAGTCAGGTCAATACTTCATTCTGTTAAAGCACAGGCTTATTTAACGCAGCCCTGGACTTGGTGCCCTGGTTTGTGCCCAGGTTGGAGCCCACCTGCCCACACACCCTGATGGGGGCCCGTGGTGCTGCTCTGGTGCCATCTGCAAGGTGCAGTGCACTGAGCAGAACGTGTCAGGAGATTCTTTAGTCCTTCATTTGCAAAGGGATTCGTGGAATAAAACAATGTCAGGTGCTGTGGTGGAAATACAGCAGCAGATGTCAAGAGCCTTGTCCATCTATTTCTGTACAGGCCATCTGCTGCAGATTTTGTAGGAAAGGGTCAAGAGTTCTTTAGGTAGCTACAGAATGCAACTCTCAAATAACTCCTGTTTCTGCCTTCCTCTCCACTTTTCCTAGAAATTTATTTTTATTTTCTTTTTTATTTATTTATTTTATTTTTTTTTTAATTTCATTTTTTTTATTACTTGGGACCTGTGGCTAACTATTCCAATTTTGGATATTTTTTTCACCCTCTCTGGAGAGAAAACTCTGTGTATATTTCCACCCTTGAGTCACTAAAATTGCCTGGGAATTTTGCTTGTAAAGAGCTCCACGTTCCCCCCCATCCCTGTATTCGGGTTTCCCTGTAAGGACTGCATGTTTCCTGGTGTGCAGGATGGCTGAGCCCCCAGTTTCCATCCCCAGGGCCAGGAAATCGGGCAGGCATGACCCTCTTTTGTTCCTCCAAGTGCCTGCACAGAAACACTTGGGAGGAGTTGAACACCCGGCTGGCAAGCTGACAAAAAGCCTTTATGGGAAGAGTGTGTGCTGCTAATTCTGGTGACAAACACCCAACAATAGTGGCGTGCTGGAGCTCGCAGCAATTTGCATTTCACTGTGGACTTGCCAGAAATGAAATGTGGTATATTTAGACCGACTGGAAGGGAAGTCTCAGACACTAATTCAGATCACAAAACAACGAATAGAATTAACGCTGATCACAACCTTTAAAAAATAGATGGCCACAGATATAAAAGAGGGCGAGCACATTGGCTGTACAAGCTGACTGTGCAAATATCAAAATATTTGTACTTAAATAGCTTCTTAGAGTATAAATGAACTGGCAAATTACCTTATTTTCGAGGGGATTTTTTTTTCTTTTGCTTATAAAAGCACAGATCACCAGAGGGATAGAGAGCTTACACATTTTCTTTCTACTCTTCCCTAGTACTTTGCAAACCTTGATTTATTTCTCCCTTCCCCCTTTTCACTTTATTGTCATTCCTGGTTCTAAAGTTGTTTTTTTTTCTCTCATCTGCATTGCTGCAGCAACTTGAAATGACTGGAGTGCCTCATTCCATCATTCCAATATGTTTTTCTATTTCAATTCTAAGCCATTTTCAACCAAAGATCTTTTATGATTAAAATTGTTGCTTTTTAAGACACTTCAGTGAAAAAAATACACAACATTTCAATAATAAATAAGAGCAAGGTGAAACCACATTTTGGTCTCAGTCCCAGCACAGTAGAAATTTAGCTACCATGGTCAGTGGAATTTGTTGTTTGAGGATCCACTTTTACATTTCTAATGGAGATGAATATTTGAAGTTCATCTGAGGAGAAGCCATTTCTTTTAGCAGGAATTCAGGGAACTTGCTGACAAATACTTTAAAGTACTGTGGGGAAGGAACAGAAATTAATCTGAGTGGTTGCTGTAGGCGGTGTCTTAAAGCTGCTTACATTTTATGTTAGTGATACATGCATTTATGGTACTTCATAAAGAATACTTCTTTCAAGTCAAATACTAGAAATAAAAACAGCAGACTTTTTATGTAGTCTGGACCATATTTTAGAAAAACTTAAGTATTTGGTAGTTGGAATAGGAAGATGCAGTTCTCTTTTTTTACCCTTAAAACATAAAATGCTCCCCACCCTCTTAAAAATATGAATTCATCTTGCAGTGAATTCGCTTTGGTTTCTAGCATACTCCCAGGTTGTTGCTCCTGAATTGGTCTGATTGTGTTATTAATCTGTTTATTAAGCTGTCACAGCCTAGCCCAGCTGTCCATTTAAACAGCTACATTCTGTTTACAACAGCTAGTTAAGGAAAGCATCTGTATTTTCTATTTTCTACCTTAACTTTAAAATGTGCCTACTATTATTTATTAATTCCATGAGTCTTAAAAATCCAGTTTCCTCAGCTTGTGACATTCTTCTAGACCAATTAAGCAACCAGAGAGATGATTTTATTTTTCTAAGTCGTTTTCTCAGTATTTTCTCTATTTAGTGGACTTCAAAATAAAAACATGCTTTGCATAAGACCCTGTAAAATTGCCTTATATTTATATAAACTGTGCTGTCATAATTAATGTGATTCCTCTGCTGTAGCTGTGTAGTTAACATGTTTATTGCTTTGTTTGTTTTCAGACGTTTGGAACAAAACCTCATCAAAATCATTCCCCCTGGAGCTTTCACCCAGTACAAGAAGCTGAAAAGAATGTAAGTTTTAATAAGACCAACATGCAAGAGCAATCATGAATCTTCTAGCTTCAAGTTCAGTATCTTCATTTTAGAAACATATTGGCAATTCTATGTTGAAATCACTGGGGACTGCAAAAATCATCTCTTCAGAGTGCAAGCAACAATGGAATTTGGTTCAGGATGCCTAACAGTGCATGATCTTTAATAATGCTTAATTTCACTTCCTGTTATAAATGAAGTGATTTAATTAGCTGTTAGTCTGCTCAGACTTCAAACCTGCTCCCCCACAATAGATTTGGAGTTCTGTTTCTCCTCTCATCCGTTTCCCTCTGTTTGCAGCACGTCAGGGTGGTGACCCCAGTTAGAGCAGGAGCCAGTTCTTGCCGAGCAGGAGGAGTTCTTTGCAGTGCCTCTGATGTGCTGATGTTGAAATGCTTTGACTGTTTACAAGAAAACAAAGAAACCTGCAGCAGCTTGTTTTCTCTGTCGCTTAATCACCAGTAGATACCCAGATAATTCTTCCTTTTATTACCCCTTTTGTTTTCTCTCTGGATTAAAAAAAATAATAATCCTGATGTGTAGCAGTTTTGTCATGCAGATAACACGAGGCATTCATCCAGTCAGGTTTTTCTTTCATTTGTGACTGACATGTGAGAGATGATGTGGCAGTTCCACGATGGTACAAAGCATGGTAAAGCAACTCAGCCCTGCTTCCCCACAGAATGGAGATACTGCTGCTGCCACTGGAGCTGTAACTTCCAGAAGTCATTCAGGCTTTGTAGATGAGTGCTAATGCTGCTGGAAAAGTGCCTTTGCAGCTCTCCTGTGACCAAGCTTAGCAAGTTCCGAGAGCTGAAGAGCTGTAAATATGGATCTGAATATTTAACAGGTCAAATCATCAATCTTAGATGGTCTCTATTCTTCTGTCTCACTTCCAATATAGCTGTATGTATTTTTAAAGAAGTGCTGTATTGGATAGTAAGATGGTAATTTCAGTGAATAATGATGGATCCCTTTTCAGTGACCTAAATTGTAACTTTTTTATTATTAAAATTACTACATAGTTCTTTCAAAGGTATGACTAATTTCAGCTTTTTGTGATGTTTTACTGTCTTTTCCTATTTCATTGATGGGTGAAGTGTAGTTTTATGGGAGTTGACCAAAAAATACTCTTTAATGTAGATAGCTGCCCTATCCAATGTAGCACTTGCTATTGAAATTATTAATGTTAGAATTTTGCAGCAGAATTCCATTAGCAAGCGGTGCTGACAGCTTTTTGGGGTATAATTGGCATACTCATTGAGATCTGAGCTCATCATGAAATAATAAGTTATTGTGGCAGATGATCTGTGCCAAAGCTTAGTTAGCATGACAGGATCTTGTGGGAGAACCTGGGACAGGTATTTGGGCTGCAGAATGTCCCATAACAAACCTGATGTTTTGCCAGTTGTTTATCCACCTGTCTCCTTGTTAAAGTTTAATTCCTTCTGGACACTGAGGCTCTGGATTGAGCAACAGTTCTGTTACACATGGTTTTGTTGAGGACATTTGTTTCAGTGTTTAAAGAGATTATTGACACCATCTTTTCAAGATTCCCAGTCATGTTAACACAAAAAATATAATTTGGTGAAAAGATATCCTCAAACAGAAGAATCATCCATCCTTTTCCTTTAGAGGAAGGATAAGTTCAGTATCACTGAAGTTTTGTTAGCCTTTCTTCATTTCTGTCACTTTGATTTCAATGAACAATGCCATAGCAGGAAGATTTTCAATTTAATTAATGGATGCCCTACTGGGGGTACAAATGCAGAACATTAATATAATTGTTGTTATTGTTACCATTAACTACTATAATAATATTTTATATCATTCAGGGTATTAGCATAACCCTGTAAAATGTATTGTATTTTTCTCCTTCAGGTGAAAAAATATGCAAGAATGTTAGTGATTATAGTCCTCATTTGCACTCTGTACTCTGTATTTTGATTCTTTACTGAGTATTTCCTGCAAAATAATGAAGTTTCCTTTCCTTAGCTAATTGGATAACTGAGACTAATTATTAAATTAGATCCACTTGTCCAACATAATCTAGATATGACTTGATATTATTAGGTCAAGATGATAGCAAAAAATGTCTATTAATTCAAGTGTTATACTTGCATATAGCTGCATTTTGCTGTTTAGAATTATCTCTTCATCTTCCAGGATGGGAGAGTTATTTTGGTGATTAGGTTTAGTAAAGGAGCTGAAACCTATTTTGTCTTGGGCTTAATCAGAATTGCCCACATTTCCTGTCTCTGCTCTTCTGAGGTTTGTAACTAACAAGTTTGTAGAGCAAGAGTAAGAGCCAAGTACATGGAATAACTTTGAAGGTTGTGGTTGCACCTCTCTAGCTCTGATGCTTGTAGTGGCATTTCATGTTGTCAGACTAATTTTACCACATTTTAGCAGAAAACACATTGAGATTTCACAGGCTTGCCAGTAGCTCTGTGGAGTTGTGACATTTTTAAGCAGCTTCCACAAACTAAACCGTGTATGACATGGATTTTGCTGAGTACTCTTGTCAAATGAGAACAGTCCATTTTATATGTTGGAGATAATCAAGTAATCTGTTTTTAATAATGTTAGTCAACAAGAGAGTATTCAACCAATGCTATTAATAGTTTTGCATTTGGCTGCATCTAAAAATAAATCTGTTTTGTTTCAAAACCTTTTACAGTGAAGACATTTAAGCCATACAGTCCTGTGTTACTCAGCATCTTGCAGGGTATCCTTGCTCCCCTGGTGCAAAGTCAAAACCAATTGATGTCCCCAGCTGGTGACTGAGCACAGCCACCCTCCAAGGTGTGTGCAACAACCTTTTCAGAGGTTTCCATCATGCTGTCAGAGGTGCAGGGAGGGAGTGAGAGGCGACTGATATCATCCCTGCCTGAGTGCAATCCTGATAATTTTATTACATTTCCAGTTGAAGAGGCACACTTCCCCTGAGTGATTCTGAGATAGCCTAAACTAAGAAAATGAGCCTTATGTCATCTAAATTGTCCTAGTTGTGCAGCTTAGGAAAGCCTCTCTTTGTCTTGATGTAAATGAAAGACAGAATAGGACAATCTCACCAAAGCAGGCCAAACACAGGGAACAGAAACACCAGGACAAAACTGAATCCCTTTCTCTCAGTCAAGTCAGAAGGAGATGGAACCTCCTAATTTGACAGCAGTGGAACTTGGGCTCTAATGGAAAGGAAATAATGTGTCTAATTATCTTCTAATGCTGATTGTAGTGCAGCTGCATGAAGTGAGAGCGCCGAGCCCAGCGTGGCGTTTCTGTCGTTCAGGCACCATCAGTCACACACTCCTTAGGGTCCAGCCAAGGGAGAGAGGGAGGGTGGGAATGCTGAGCTGCAGCAGCTCACTAAAACACTGCTGAAATGCTTCAATCAAAATCTAGATCCCCCTTTTCAGATGCTTGTTGTTGTTCAGCAAACTCGCCTTTTTCTGTAATTTTGTCCGATTTAAATTCCTCAATATTTAACATTCCTCAATATTTAACATTCCTCAATATTTAATATTCCTCAATAAATAGATAGGACTGATCCACTTCATGCTTCTGCTTACTAGATAAAAAGCAGTAGTCAGTCTAAACAAGTTTCACAAAAACCTCCATAAAAACAAAAACAAATGTTCCTACTTTTAAGGTGACAAGTTTGGCTGCTGTAAGTTAAGCTGCAAAACCGAAACTTTCCACAAATCCTGTCCTGCTAGGCAGGATGTTGTAGCAGAAAACATCAATAGATTGCAGACCCATTCTTTATGAGCTTTAAAAAATAATCAAATCTTTGAACAGTTACCAAAAAACCAAACAAAAAAATCGCACTTTACATGGCCAGATTTGAAAAGAGTTTGAGGACCTCATTAAAATTTTAACCAACATAATTAGTAGCTCAAAAGATATAGACAATGGAAAACCTCTTTACTTTCTGATTAGTAAGTTCTTGTTCAAGTGATGTTTTATTTAGATTCTACTTGGATCCACAGCATGTGCCCCAGTGGAAATACCAGTGATGATGTACATGAAATACTGCATTGCTGCAGCTATCAGTGAAGAGATTTGACACTCCTGATACTAGCTGATATCAGCCATCAGGGAGTGCAGTGAGGTGGATGAAGGTTGTGTCCCAGCTCCCACCTGGTTGAGCTGATGGACAGAAAGCCTGGTGACAGTGACAGTCACAATGGGGCACCCAGCTCGTGGCACCTGGGTGCCAAGTGTAGTGAATTGGGCTCCTTGTGTAAAGTTGCTGTGGCACAGTCTGTATTTATCTTTGTGTTCTTGGCTGGTTATGACTCAAGTTGAAGAGTATTTTCCAAACCAGGAGAACACTTTACTTTAAAAATCCAGCAGGCAATACTGAGTGAGCCCCACTCACAGCCCAGCCAAAGGGTGGATCTGGCTGGGCTCCCTGGCAGGGTCTGCAGTGGGCTGGGGTCCCCCCAGTGCTGCTGCCTCCAGAGCTCCACAATTCCCATTCAGTTCCCTGAAGGCTTCCTCCAGTGTCTGAACTTCACCAGATCAGTGCTGAGTGGATTTTGTGCTGCTTGTTTTTTCTAGGCCATTAAAGCCCAGACCCAGAGGAGCAGCTGAGCTCCCTGCTTTGGGATCAGGGGCTGGGCACTCTGCCTGATCCTCTCTGCTGTTACCAAGCTGCCTTTCCATTGCCTGCACTGCAATGTTCAGACACCTCTGTGCTTTGTCATTTGCAGTGCCATCTCCAGTATCAATGGCTTTGGGATGGTTTTATCAACATCACTGTTGTTCTTCATAAAAACCTTTTGTAACATCCATGAAATCAAAGCCCTTAGTAAGAAAGGTGCTCTCTGCTGAGGCTGTGGCCTGTTATTCTCCCTATCTCTGCCCTTACATAATTCATCATTTCTCTGAGATAATATGATCATTTACTTCTGTTTTTATATCAAGTGTGTTCTTCCAATACAGCTAAAATATTTTTCATTAAATTCCCATTTACTAACATTTTTTTAAACCTTTCTTTTCACAGAGACATCAGCAAGAATCAAATAACTGACATTGCACCTGATGCATTCAAAGGCTTGAAATCTCTCATTTCATTGTAAGTAGAAAATAGAACTGAATGGGCATTTGGGGAGAGCTTGCATGTAAGAGGAATAAAAATGATAATGTGCTGTCTGGGGGAACATATGTTTCTGTGTGCAACTGCCAGCTTGTGTGAAGCATCTGATCTTTTGTAAATGAAAAATTTTGTAAATGAAAAATGAAGTTCAGAAAGGAGGACTGTCTACAAGTCTCTCATAAGGCTGCTGACTTCTGCACTTCAAATCACTTCAAACATTATTCAATCTTCTGTACCCGTGCACCTGCAGGCTGCTCCATGCCCCCACACTGCTCATGGCACACCAAAACCTCACCTTAGGCATGACTGGGGCTGTCAGTCAGGGAAGAGCTGGGGAAATATTTCCATACTGGATTTTTCTTCTATAGTAAAGAAATTATACTAGCTTTGGAGTTTTCTGGTTTATTTGATTTTTTGTGGTGTGGGGATTTTATTGGATTTTGGCTTAGTTGGGATTTTTTGGTGGTTTTTTGGTTTGTTTTTTTGGGTTTTTGGTTTGTTTTTGTTTTTGGGGGTTTTTTGGGGGTTTTTTTGGTTTTTTTTTTGTGGTGGTGGTTTTTGGTTTGGCTTTTTTTTCTTAAACTAGTTAGGGAAGGACCTAATCATAAGAAAATGTTTATATGCCTTAGCTGTAATTACTGCTTTATTAAGCTGGAAGGGGACTAAGATATGATTTCATACAGGAGATAAAAGGAAGGTAGGATCTCTTGACAGCCATTTGTTTCTCTTTATAGAACACAGAAAAGTGATTTAGCACCAAGTTGAATTTACATGCAGCTGTATTTCAGCCTAGGTACCCACAGCACTATTAAAACAGTTGAGCTTTTAATGGGTAAAAAAGAGCAAGATCAGAAGCTGCATATTGAGGCTAAACTAGAATAGAATGGTAGAAATGTTGAGAGAAGAGGGAAGCACAACTAGAATGATATTTACCTCTGTTAATTTTAAAAACAGTATGGAAACAATTATATCATTAACATTCATATAACCCAGCTTAGTTCTTAAAAACTGTAGTTTGTTTCTACAAGCTGACATAAATTTATTTTCTGAGTACTAGGTAATTCTGAGAAACTGAATAATTTTTTGGCTAGAAGAATATCAGAAAGTTATTAAGTACTAAACTTCCATGTTGCAGTAAACCTCTGAGCCAGAATGCAGGATTGGCCCTTTCTTGTGCCCTGAATCCAGCTGGGAGAATGCCAGAAATATATATTAAGTGTTGCTGGTGTTTGTTGAATAGTTCAGGTGGTGTTATTCAACATGCTGTGGAAATGGTCAAATCCCTCACTGCTGTCTGGAAACAATGCAGCAGGAGAGTGACATTCACTGAAGGCTACAGTTCTGGCTTAGTATGAAACTACTGCTGATGCTGCAGTGCTGCAGCTTCCTGGTCCTGGCAATCCTCCTGGCTAGGAGTGAGCTGGATGGGCAAGGCATTTCCACTGGGCTTCACTTCCCAAGGCAGAATTTATTCAGCTTTAGCACAGTTAATTCAGATACCCCCAGGTGGCCTCAAGAGTGTGGGACAAAACACATCAGAGTGGACAGGAAGGAAATGAGAATAGAAACTGGGCAGGAGTTTATGCTGTTTTGACTTGCAGACAGAAGCAGTGACATGACTGTGTAGTCTCTGCCCAGTCATCCAGGGCAATATTTTAAGTAAATGATTTTTGAATATGTTCATATCCAAGTGGGTAAAACAGTGCTTTAGTCAATGCCAGTAGTTCGTGGCAGGGAGATGAGATGCAGAACAGCAAAGGCTATAGCAAGGGAACTGCTCAAGTCTTCCCTTTGTTTGCCTCAGTTTCCCTCCACCACTGACACACAAAGCTGTAAATCACAATTCCTCCTTTCCTTGGCAGCCTTGTTTCTAGGACAAGAATTCTTGAAATTGTCAGCCTCTTCCTCTAGGGTCAGTTGTCTGCTGCGTTTTTATTTTCTTCTGAAAGGTTTTGCCCTTGCTGTTCATGGCAGGTAGATCTTAAAAATGTTTTCCCTATAGTTGCCAAGCCATGGTTAGTTCCTCATCCTTCATGACCTGTCACTCAGACCTGGCAGGTTCCTCCCTGTAGTTCTTTCAGTTTCTGAGCTTAGATATCTTTATGGAGCAAGATGAAATGCTGGTCAGCAGAATCTGGGTTTCTCTGAAAGCTTCCCCAGGTGAGGATGCCTTGGATTTGCCAGCCCTCCTAATGTCACTGCCAAAGGGGAAAAAACAAGGAGGCAGGAATGAAGTCAGACAGTGGCTTACCAGTGTTTTCCCTCTTAGCAGCTCAGTCTTGTGGGTGCCCAAGGCCCCAGTAACTTCACTCAGCTGTGTGCCCTGGAGGAGCACTGCTCTGCATAGGAGGAACAGCTCTTTCTGTTCCTGCGCCTCACTCAGGTGGGATTGGTGCTTACATTTTAATGAGACATCATTGAGGTTTACTCTCTGCACAGAGCAGCTGGATTTGCAGCCAGCTGAGTTCCAACCAGAAGAAAGGAGGGGAAAGTATTAATGCACAAATGAGAGTAAGCAACTTGGTTTCCATTAAAAATGGAGTGCTGCTGTACAACCTAATATCCTTGTGCTTTTTTTGTCTGTTTTTATCCCCATTTTGTGCTCCTCCCTCTGCTCCCTGCTTGCATGCAATCACAGTGCTCCCTATGGGTCTGGGGAGCCAGAGTGCTCCTCTGGAAGGCAGCCAACCTTGTTAGTCTGCCTGCCTAATGCAGGCCTGGATTTAGTGGGGTCTGCTCTGCTTTCTCCTGAACTCAGCTTGGCTTGGTGTTTCCAGGCAGAAATGCTTCTCAGAGCACTCTGCCTGTTGTACCTGTGTTGAGATGGCAGAAAAAAAAAAGTGCATTGCAGTTTTGCAACATGGGAATGTTTATAACAGAAGCTGTTTCCTCTAAAATGTCTAAAACCTAAATCTTTTAAAAGTGCTAAGTGATCCATGTGCTAGCAGGTCATAAGTTTCTTATTGTAAATCTATATATTTTCTCTAATAAGAAATTCACCTATGGGAGTTAAACAGAGCACAAAATGATTATACTTGAAAGCAACCATTTCTACCTCGGGTTTCCTCTGCATTTAGCAAAAAAAGGCAAGTGTGTTCCTGTAGGGTACTCAAGACTTCTCCCTTCCCCACATGCAGGAAGAAATAAGTTATTTTCCTTATGCCCATTTTACAATGGATTTTGTTCCCTATTAATATTTTTCTTTGGATCAAGGAATTTCTACTTAGAAACATTTGGGGATGCACATAACTTGTTTTTCCTGGTTGTTACAGAATAAGGAACTGGGATCATTATGCTTTAAGAAATTTTCCCTTCTTTTTCCTGGAGTTTCCTGGCTTTTCCTTTTCTTCTTGTTGTGCTGGAAGAATTAGTCTTGCCATGCAATACTTCCTTCATATAAGTATGAGAGCAAATGATATCCCTGCATTGAGAGGTGTGGCGAAATTGGTTGGTTGGAAAGGAATGTATTACCTGAATTTGAAGGAAAAGTTAGAGAAGCATTGTTTGTAGTACCTGGTGTTTGTGTTCATGGTTAGCAGGGCCTCTGCAGGAGCTGGAATGGTTAATGGTTAATAACAGCAGTGGTTAATAATGCTCTGGCATGGGGGACAATAGCAATAGCTTCATGTTTCAAGATTTCTGCGCACACTTTCTAAAGTAAATTAATTTTGCATTTAATCAACCCGGAATCTGTCTGGTATCAGCGAGAGAATTGTATCAGCATTTGGTTATTGTTAATAGTATCAGAGATAAATGTGATTCCTGGGGTCAGTAAATGTCCCACAAACACAGGTTTGGAAGGCCGCATCCAGACTGTCTGGGGACATTTTATGGGATATGACAAAACAGTCTAAGCCTTCAGGGTGTTAAACTGCATGAATAAGTTTTAGACCATTGCAGAGGGAGAATTCCTTTGGTTTTGTTCATATACTGAATTAAGCTAGTGAACACTTTAAAAGCTTAGATTAGCCTGGGCACAAAGACAAGAGACAGCTTAGGTTTTGACATAGCAGTCCCATTTAGACCATCATCTCCTGGGTGATGATGTGTGGGGTGTCATTCATGGTGATTTGAAATCTGCAATAAAACACTGTCTATTGCAATGGCTGACAAACTTATTTTAAGGTAACAAATTGCTTTGGATAGTTTTACTGTGATTTATTTAGCTTAGCTTGTTCTGAAGAAATATGAAATAGTGCAGGGGGAAAAAAATTACAAGTCTAAGTTTCTTTTAGATATTAGAAATTTATTGCTGTTTTTATCCCTATCAATTTGTCCTCTTCTGAAAACCTGAATTCGTGTTGAGCCTGTGCCATTGTACATAGCTTGGGAAATATAATTCTTCCTAGCAGGAATTGTTTTCACAGTCTGAAGGAAAGTTAAAAGCATTCTGAGGACTGAAAAAGACATTGCATAAAGTCACAATTTGACACTTCAGTAAGAATGTTTCAGCCCAGCCAAAATAAAGGAACACTTAGCTGGAAACCATATGGTCTAAAGTAAGGGATTCTGTGCTAGGCTTTCATACCTCAAAAAACTCTGTGCCACCTTCAAGGGAAAAAATCTCTGTATTCTGTGATCTGAGTTAATGAAGCAGCGAAATTGCAGCTACATTTGCAAGTAAGGAAGCTGAGGAGCAGAGACATAAAATAAAGAACACAGCAATTATTGTTTCACACCCTTCGAAGGTGGCGTGTTAAACTTCAGTGCATCTGAAGGGCCATGTATTGGTAAAGTCAGTGCAAATTCCCTCTGCAAGAAGTCAGAATGGATAGAGACTGTGAAGAATCAGTGTAAATTTCATGCTTTAGGACCCTTCTGCTGAAGGTTTGGTCCATCATTGATTATATTCTCACCCAGCATATTTGTGGCTGCGTGTGGTTCCTGTGCTTTCTTTGTGTGCGGTGTGTCCCAGAACTGCAGATCAATCTATGCAGTGACTATTTTCACTGTTTAATCTTTATTGTAGAATATCACGGGTTAAACAGCAAAACTTGAAGCTTAGTATTAACAATTAATTATTTAATTGGAAATTTAATATCTAACATGTCTTGGGATAGATACATCGTTAGGGGACTATTAAAATAGGATGCCAGAATCAGCCTAAAGAAACACAATGCCTCATTTGTGACTGTTTTATATTTGTGTAACTTCTTGTTGCAGATCCATAATGACTCTTTAGGGTGCTGGTCCCAGGGATTTCCAAAGCTTGCAGGGCTGCCAGGGGTTTGTGCTTTATGTGCTGTGCTGTTTGTCAGACCCTGACTTACTCTCCTAAAGATGAGGAGCCAATGAACAATCAGGAGCCCACACAAAAAAATAATTTTTTGGTCTTCTAATTCACTGATTCACTGTCTACTGGCAGCAATTACTGAAGTACTTTTATTTTTATTACATGTTAACTTTGTTAGTGTGTTTTTAATTAAAAAGAAAAATGCTTTGTGTCTAAAATTTCAGGTGCTTTGGGATAGAGGAAGGGTTGTGTCCCTGTGCCAAGCTTGCACATTAGCCAGGACACCTGCATGTCCTGCAACACGTGTGGGGAAAGCAAGTGAACACCACTTTTAGAACTTGTAATGCCAAAGGGAAAATCGCCTAAAATTTACCTCTGCTGGAAAAAGCACTGGAGATTTAAATGAAGCTCTTGAATTGAATTGGTCATGTTCCCTGCTATATGGCTTTTTAAAGTGTGTGTTTGTTTGGTTGTTTTTATTTTGTTTGGTTGTTTGGGTTTTGTTTGGTTTGGTGGTTTTTTATTTGTTTTGGTTTTGTTTTTTGAGGCGTTTTCTTGGGTTTTTTTACTTTTTGGGGTTTTTTTTGTGGTTGGCTGGTTTTTTGTTTAGTTTTGTTTAGTGAGTTTTGGGGGGGCGTTTGTTTTTTGTTTGTTTGTTTTATGGTGTTTCTGTTGTTGTTTTGCCAACTGGACTTTTTCTTTTTTTGTTTGGTTTGGTTTTGGGGTTTTTTTTGTGGTTGGTTGGGGGTTTTTTCCAGGTTTTTTTTGGGGGGGGTGGGTGTGTAATTTTTTGTTTTGTTTCTTTTGTTTTGCTTGTTTGTTTTTTAGGGGGGATTTTTGTTGTTGGTTGGGGTTTTCTTTCTGTTTTGTTTTGTAGGTTTTTTGGGGTGTTCGGGTTTGGGTTTTTTTTGTTTTGTTTGGAGTTTATTTGTTTGTTTGTATTTATTTTTGTCAGGGTTTTTTTTATTTTGTTCCTTTCTCCCCTGTGCTGCTGCAGAGGGACCCAGGGGTGCAGAGCAGGGAGAGGAGGACAGGAGAGGAGAGGACAGGACAGGACAGGAGGGTCCCTGTGGCTGCCCAGGGCAGCAGCAGCAGCAGTGATGCAGAACCCAGGGATGCTCCTCGGTGGGACTGTGCTCTCCTGGCTGACACAGACACAGAACTCTGAGCAAAGCAGGATTTCTGTGCTTTCCCTGCAGCAAAGGGCAGTGAGAGCTGCACTGGGGAGCTGCAGTGCAGGGCAGAGCTCCCTCCCTGTGCTGCCCTGTTTGCTGCAGCCCAGGCATGGCAGGCAGACATGGCATCAGCTCGTTTGGCTCTGTGCGCTGCTCAGCATGAATATGAATTAGAGACAAGTGCCTGAGCTCTCATACTGACTTTTGTTTAGCTGCTAATCTGTTTGAATGCTAATGTGCCACATGCACATAAGCCAAATTAGTTTGGAAAAGGCTTATTTTCCTTTTCGTGGCTTCTAAAAATCAGAGCTTTGCTTTATTTTGTAAGTTACTTTGATCTATTTTGCTCAAAATAATAAGATGTATAAACACATTCAAAGTTCAGTAGCACACTGCACTATAACCTTTGACTCTCAGATTTAAAAAAAAATTGCTCTGAGGGTCTTATTTTGATATTTGCATTCAGTAGTGCCATAGGACATGAGTGGTGATATTTCTTTAAGGTTTTGTTTTACCTCTGCAGCCAGAATAACCCTTAGGCTGGAGTGCCCTTACTTTCCATGGGCATTTTGTAAAACTTAGCTCTCAATTCCTCTTTGCAGTTGTGCTGTGCATTATTGATGAGCACTGATGATCCTGCTCCTTCACAAAATTGAGGAAGATGTTTCTCTGACATCCCAGAGTTTGCAGTCTAAACTCAGTGTACAGGTGACACACTAAAGCTAAAGAAAGCTAAAGAAAGATTTTTCAGAAAGATTGGGAGGTGAAGAGGAACCATACCGGGTTCTGTGGGCATTGATGTTTTAACCTTTTACAAATATTTTATTTGCAGAGGTTTTGCTTCTGCTTCCTAATACAGGTGCACACATCTTTGTGCAGAAAGAAAGCTGTGAGTCAGCCTTTCACATGTTGGTTTAGAGCCCAGGGAAATCCAGGGACTTGAATGTTCTGTCTACATGATCCTGTTCAACCTTTCCAAGTTCAGCCACCATTTCTGTCCAGCTTTGGATGGATTATAAAAATCTTCATGTATTGCATTACATTTTGTTGAAATAGGAAATTGTGTGTGTTTTCTGAAGCTAAAGTTAAGAAACAATCAGAAAAATTTGGAAGCATTCATGGAAGCTCACAAGAAACACTAATGGGAGCAGCACATTACAAACACCTCCTGACTCTGTACTAGATAGAAATTGTTAAATTTGTTTAGAGAAAATAAAATGCTGGATGACCCTGAGTTTCTTGAGTAGCACTTCAGTTCCTGCTAAAATGCAAAAGTAATGAAAAATTGGGTTTCAGTTTAGGTTTTGGTATTTAAATGGTGTTACTGTGTTTAGGCTCAGAAATGAGCTGCTCTGGGAAGGCTCCCACAGGGGTGATGGACTCCCAGTGACTGATGAAGAGCAAACTGAAGTGGTGATGCTCTGGGAAGGCCAGGGGGTATTGGAAATGGTCTGCTGTGCTAAGAGTTTGGTTTTCAGCATGTTCAGCTCTTCCTAATATTTCAAACATAGTCAGGCAGGGTAAGCCAGGATTTCAGCCAACATCCAAGCCTCACATGGTCTTTTGATTCATTGCCAGCCTATTGTTCCACATTAAAAAGTGAGGGAATCAACAAACTTAGTGACACATAAGCAGCAGAGTTTTAGCATTTGCTGGTTTATAACCATTTGCCATGTCCTTTGTAGAGCGTAGAAATTACATGAATTCTGTTTTTTCCCCAGTTTAAAATGTTTAGGTAAGGCAAAACGTTGTCAGAGGGAGCCTCATCATCTTCCCTTTTACCAGGACTCACAAAAGCTCCTCAGCCACTCTCTGGTTTTTACATATGATGCCAACCTGCAGAAATGACATGAGCTCCTACTTCAGCCACGATTGAATTTCTGGTGTTCCTGTCATACATGATTTTGCTCTGATCACTGGGTAACACATCTCAGCATAATGGTGGCTCTGTCTCTCTTCCCCCTTCATTCAATTTCTAAGGATAATATATGTGCATTGCTCCATAAAAAAAAAAGAAATATTTTTAATGTTAAAAGTGAATCATGGATATCAGGTCATATATTTATGGTTGAGTAAATATACACAGTGACTCTCATTTTTGTTATTAAAGATTTACTGGTTTTTATAACCAAGCTATACCGAAATTATTTTTGAGTTCCTGAAATATATGTCTATTTCCAGTTCAGGATAAATTTCTTTATATTAGTTCATTGAAATGGTAACAGCAGCTGGTGAAGCCATAATATTTTATCCAATGATGCCTGTGTCACATTTCATGCCAATTACTGTATCTTAAGAGACTCAGTTATATGAAATTTTATCGACAACCAGCTTGTGCTCTCTGGCTTTTAAATTCAGTATTACTGAGCAGAATTCTAGGTTTTTACATCAGACAATGTGCCTTTCAGTGGCTAAAATATTTCTAAAGAGGATGGGGAAAAAAATCCTTTAACAGAATGAAAAATATTTCAGATACAGTTTTTGGATGATGTCCAGTTTCTACATTAAAAATGCCTTCCAACACCAGACGAAGCCTGAATCATAACGACTCATTTAATGCCATGTGCTCTCTGAAAGGAAAATGAGATCAGTGGTTAAATGAAATGCCCACAGATCCTGGGCATGGTGCACCATGATCAATAAAGATGATAATGCAGAGATGTGGGAGGACACTAAACTGGGCTGTTATTGAAGATTTATTTTGTCTTCCTGAATCTTTCAGAGTGCTCTATGGAAACAAGATCACGGAGATTCCCCAGGGCCTTTTTGATGATCTTGTGTCTCTGCAGCTGCTGTGAGTATGATCCCTTCCTCTTCTTTATTTTACTGACTAGCTAGATTTACTGTTCTTTCAGCTCCTGACATTAATAGAACCACCTTTTCCACTGAAAACTCTCTGGGATGTGCTAGTCTGTTGTTTCTGTGACAGGCAAGAGGGAGGCAAGGGCTGAAAAAACTAAAAAAGGAAGGTGTCAACAGTTTTATAGCACAGTGTGTATAATGGATAATAGACACGGAGGATTTAAGTGTGGGGAGGAAATGAGAGATTCTGTCCAAGAAAGGAAATTTGGTCACTGGCTGATGCGTGGGTGGGGATGCCATCTGATTGTTTTTACACATTTAGCACTTGTGGTTCAATGTCTGGATCCTTGAGGGCTTCTGTGCTGCAAGAACCTGCTGGGGCAAGTGATAGGGCAATGTGAGAGCTCTGATTGCTGCAACTCATGCTCAGTTCCACGTTCTTGTCATGTCAGATGGGGCTTAGCTGCAAGAGAAATGATGTTACAATATATTGTTATTTGAAGTATTTTATGCCATGTGTGATTTAACTTGCAGTCATGATCAGGGTAAGATATATAGAGAAATATTCATTATGTATTAATGGAGAAGAAAAGATTTCCCAAGCCAAATGTGAAATTGCAAATTTCACTCTCTGGTCTCCATGATCACATTGGGAACCTGTAACTCCTTCAAAGAGAAGGGAATTATGAGCCAGTCAGTAGAGGGAGCAGCAGGGAAGTGAGTTTAGAGTATTCCTAATGTTCTGGTTACCATCATGGATGATACACTCCAAAAATAAAGGTGATGTATCAAAAGTGAGTCAGTTCTGGTTTATGTCACATACAGCACTCCATCCCAAATGGTAAATCATATTTAATACAGAATACGAAGCAGCTTTTAGACATGTCACTTGAAGCCTTCCTGACAATCCTGATGTAACCAGCAATGAATTTCCCCAAGATTGTCCTTGCCATTGGATGTGTCACTGTGATTGCAGCCTGTGCTGCCCTTATATGGGATATCAAAGTAAGCTTAGATTTGCATCAGCATTCATGAACAAAGCCAAACAAGTACAATGGAGTCACTGAAATGACTCTCTATGCTGAGTGAGGGACTACTCAGATGTGTAATTTATCCATAAGACCTTAATTGCAGGCATGGAGCAGAGCAGGGCAAGCAGGAGCCCCTTTGGTTTGGCTGTGACAGTCCCTGGGCTGGGGCAGTGGGGAGCTGCCCATCACTTTATCCTCACCCTATGCACCTTTTTCTGGCAGCTCCTTTCCTCCCTCCTGCCCCAAACCTCACAAGTTTTCTGGTACTTCAGTGTTTCCATGCCTGGGCAGTAAGAGAAATTTTGGGGATGGTTTGCCAGGTGTGAGGACAATAATTATGAAAGTACAGAGGAGCTGGGACTCATCCTAATTTGAGAAAAAAATCTGTATTTTAAGAAATCTGAGATTTAAAACCATCCTCCCCAACCCAAATATTTTACAGTTGCAACTTTGAAGTGATACTCTTCAAGACTTGTTCTGTCTCATCCAGGACACTTTACAGATAGAATCCTTCCCAGGAGGAAAATCTAAATAAGAAAATCACTCAACACATGGATCATCATGTCCCATAAAAGTATGGGTCTAGAACTTCTGCATAAGGCATTAAGCAATTTTTAACTCTTATAGAACAGTCCTAGGGCATTTAGAGCAGGCCTTCAGTGAAGTGCATATTTAACACAAGATACAATTGTTTTTAGTTAGAATTGGCTCAAATGATGCCTTGTTATTAAGGAAACAAAATCTGTGTGCCAGGGAACTGCTGAAAGGTGTTTTGCTTCAACTATTTAAACATTCTCAAGCTGAGACAATGTAAGTTGCCCTGTTTTGGGATTCCCAAAATACCATGACCCTGGAGCCTTCCAGGGTCTTCTTGAGAGTGTTTGTATGTAAAGCATCTTTTGGCAAAGAGAGCATTGAATGATCATGTTTTAAATGCAAACAAATGTCTGCAGCTTTTTGGATTGTGGCTTTGAAACAGCTGCTCTGGGATAGCTTGTAGTATTTTAATGGCTACTAAAAAAAATAATAAATGGCATTTGTTGGTCTTAGACCTGCTGTTGAAGAATTGGAAGAGTGCCCTATGATTAGATCTAATTTAGTGTTCCGTGGGCACTAGATTGGATTTCTTCTTATTAGTCTGGAGACACTCTGATAAGAGCACTCTGATTAAGGTATCCTGGTAGCCTGTCTGATTTCCTGAGCTGGAGCAGGAGCAGTTTAGAAAATGTACTGGCTTTATGATAAAGCAGGACACAATGAGAATAAGGGAGTCCTTGTGGGTACTGTATTATTTAGAAGGAAAAACTATTATTTAGAAAGAAAATATATTATTTTAAAGGAAAAAAATAATTACTGTGAAATTTCAGAACAGATAATATTGTTATTAATTGTTTTGGATATAACTCCTCAGAGTTTATCAGAAATGTAATTATTCTTCAGTTTAAATATACTGTCACAATATAGGCCAGGATTATTCTGTATTCTGGCTGAATTGCTCTCTGTAAGGGCCTAACACCCTCAGACAGTAGCACTGCTGTCAGGAGCCCCAGAGCTGGATAAAGCAGTTCTCATCTCAGGCATGGCCACATCTTCAAGTGTCCTGTTTGGCTTTGGTGTAGGGGAAATGAATTCAGAACAAGTTTTACACCACCTGGCTGGCATCAGCATTCCACATTTCTGCCCTATAAGGCAGAGGTGGTAAGCCAGTATTATATTTTATTTGGCAAGAAAATGACTAGGCGTGGTTAGATAATAAGGGTTTGGAGGATTTTTGTTGAGGGATTAGGGTGTGGTTTTGCTGGGCTTTTTTAAACCCTTTAGGTTTAATTCAAAATATTGTTTCTGAAGTTTTTGTTATAAGCAACCACCTTAAGTAGTTAACATTCCGCCCAAAAATAATTGCAATTGGATTTTTGTTAAATTGCTGATTTCACAAATCTTATGTGTTTCTTAGGCATGCAGTGGTAACCAACAGAGCAGCAAAAATCATTCTGCAAGTCCAGCTACACATCTGTTCTGTGGAGCAGAAGCTTTTCTTGGACCATGGAGTTTTCCTTATCCTGTTTGAAGGTGCCAGAGGAGAGGATGATAGAAAGCTTTGTAGCTACTGTACCCTCTCCTCACACATTCTCCTTTTCAGCAGGCTGTATCAAGTGTCTTCTGGGAATTTTAGGTCAATTTGGGTTTGAGAGATCTATGTTGTTTTCCAGAAAAGGATATCTGTTTTTTTAGCTTTTGTGGTTTTTTAATACAGTGAATGGAAACTTTCATTTTATTGGGGGATGCGTCCAAGCTGTGAAACAGTGTTTGATTAATTTAATTGTTTACATTTCTTGCATTAAATACCAAAAGAATGACAAAGGCTTGAGTTTAAGGTGGAAGTTTTTGAATAACCATTAGCTGAGGATGGTTAGTCCAGGAGGCCTTCAACTGACCCCTTGGGCTTCCTAGAAACTGGAAGACATTTAAATGTCCTGCTCACCTGTCCTTGAGCTCCCCTGGAATGCGGACAGGCCCCTGAGCTTGCCAAGGTGCTGCCAGTCACTGGAGGGGGGGCTCAGCCTGACCCTGCAGCTCCTTCCCTTGGGGCAGCCCTGGGACAGATAAACCCAACAGCAGCCACTGATGCCCCAGGTTTAGCTTTTATATCTTCCAGATTCTGTTCTGCTTTAGTGTGTGGGTTTGCGCTTCATATCGGGGAGGGTGAGCTCTCTGCACAGAGCAGGGAGACAAAACAATTCCTGCTCCAGCTGGGGACCAAGGACAAATGATCCAAATATCAGCCCCAAGAGCATAATCGATAAACTGAAGAGAGAAAACAAGAAAGATGGGACTTTATGGGCTAAAGCTGTAATTGGACAATTAACTCCAATATGCTAATGGACCAAATCTTACAAAAATGTGAGACCCTGGGACCTGTTGCCCATTTTTTGTGGCCATTTTGGGTTGTGCTGCTCAAGGTGGATCCATTGAGGCCTCTTAGTAAATCCCAACTTTATTCTTTAGCTCCATCTAGTCTTTGCTCTAGGCCAGCCTTCACAAGGCACCACCGCAGGCAGTGAGTTTGTGATATTTGTCATATGTAAGCAGCACACTTCCCTCCCTGCAGCCAGATTAAAAGCAACATTCTGGGAGCCTTTTGTTGCAGCGTGCGCGTCGCGGCGCTCCGCTTCCTGGAACAAGGAGCTACCATCAAATCTCTGCTCTTTAAAGAGGCTGCAGAGCAGAATAACATGAGGGATGAAGTCTCATTTTTTAAATGTCTGGCAAGTATCAGTTTCCAGTAAATCCTTTTCCTTGAGGAGATTTACTTTGCATAGTTGCTAATCATACAAGCGCTCAGGAGTGTTGATCCTAAATCTTCTGCTTGTGATCCCCATGTTTTACTGAGCAAGGAGAATCCCCATGGTGGGCTCTGTTTTGGTGTTGCTAAACATCAGGAGATCTACTCCTGTGGTACATATATATTAAAATCAGAGGCTTGTTGTGTTTCTCTCTCAAAAAACGGAGCCAGAAGCTGACAGCCTTCTCCTCCCTCACCTAATATCTGGGCATTGGGGAAAACTCAATGCTGCAGTTGGAAAGGACCAATAATCATACTTGTGCCTGGAGTTTGACATATTGACAGATAAAGTGATGTCAAAAGTGGTGACAAATTATCAGTCATCTAACCTGGGTTAAAATTGGAACTAGATATAATATTTACAACTCCAGCCGACCCTAAAATAGACTTGTATGAAGTGACAAGTCATGTGTGTACTTCCAGAAACTGCTATCATCAGTCTTCCCAAAATTCAACAGGTCAAATTTTGGTTTGAGTGATTCTTATTTTTTTTTGTACCTTGATTTTTATGCTGTTTTTTTCTGTGATTAATAAGGCAGATACAAGGCAGGGATACTTGGTATCCCCAGCTCTTTTCTGTTGAGGTTGCTTGAAAAGTATCTTCATGGTGGATTTGCCAAGTTTGAAGTGCTTGTGTTGATTTGTAATTCTAAACTGAATGCCAGTACTGAAGAGCTTAAAGCAGGATCTACCAATTATTTATTGTGTATTTTTAGGGCTTGGTAGAATCTCAAAGAGAATGCTGCGATGTACAAACCATACAGAGTATTTAAAAACAACAGAATGTACATCAATTCCAATTTTTGGCATTGTATACATTGCACTGTTGTATACATAAATATATTAACCAGTTATGTAAACAGTACAGAAATGTCAGAATAAAGGAAGTGCAGTTTTCCATTTACAAGTCTAATAGCACAGTATTCTCCTCTTCCCCATGGTGATCTGGGCTTTAAGTGATGTATAAAATCTTATTCTGTTGAGTTCTTAATTTTTCCCATGGAGAATAGACAACAGGCAGTAAAAAAAGAGCCCTTGTGACTGATTTAAGGGGAAAACATTTTCACAATGATGTCAGGTAGTTGGAGTAGGCTGCCCAGAAAGCTGTGCATCCTCTGTCCTTCAAGGTTTTAAAGACCAGACTTTATCCAGACTGGATAAAACCCAATCTGACCTGGTATCTCATCCTCTTTTGGCAGCCTATCAGGACAAACAACCACTGGAGCTTCCTGGAATTCTGAATTACCCTGTGATCTGGTGAAATGCATTAGCTGTGCATGAATGAGTCACGCTTTGAGTGGGTTTCAGACCAGATGACCTGGAGGTTCTATGCAACCTGTGTCATTTCTGGGATCTGTGAATCTAAATTCTTAACAAAATGGCATATGAGCTTTTCTCTTGATTACTCAAAATATTTCTGGCTACAGCATAGAGACTATGCCACCCTCATCTTTCCAGTCCAGCACAGAATGCTCTCTGCACAGACCTGTTTAATAGCTTTAGAATTGCTTTCCAGCCATTTGCCCCAAGCTTTTTTTTTCCTTCAGATTTCTGCATTTAGGTTGCTATTGTGATAATGTTGCTAAACTCAATAGCCGCTGTTAAAAGTGAGGAAGCAGCATCTGCCAGACTCAGAAATGCAATTACAGTCAAGCACTAATGACAGAGTGCTGCAGCAGCATCTGCCTTTCCTGTGTCGCTGGTGTGGCCTGGCTGCATGCAGCCTCCCAAAGCACTGCTCATCCCCGTGTCAGTGTGAGCAGCAGCCTCTGATGCTCTGAGCTGGCCTCTCCTGACAGCAGCTCTCCTCACTGTTACTGCACACAAACCCAGCCCCAAAAGCTGTGAAAATGTGTTTGCTCCATTGTGCATCTGAATTGTCATGTGGTTATCTCCAATCAGCTGTGATCTTACCTGCAGGCAGAAGTTAGACACTGTTGAATTTCAAATAGCACAAGTCTGGGTGCTGTGACAACACGTGTTTCTGATTCTCCAGGTAGTAACAGAAGTACCACAGGATTGTTTTGTGGGTGGTGTTCAACCAGAGCTGGAGATTTTTGGTTTAGAAAAGGAATTTCTGAAATCCCTTTCTAAATTCCCACCACAACAACAATGTCAGACTGTGCTCTGTGTTTCCTTCTTGACTCATTATCAGCTTGCGACTTTTCCATTTTAATTTACTGTGAATAAATTTGTCATCACCATCATCCAGTTTCCTGAACATGGAGAAGCATTTGAAGCTGGTTAAGCAAGCATGATGATGATTTCATGCTGGTTATTATCAACTGAAGCACTGACAGGCTCTTCAGTGGTCAGTCATCACATTAGCAAATGTAAATTTTAGTAGATGTTTAAATATCTCGACACAGTGAGAGACAATCAAAATGCTCCCTGACAGTCCAGGCCATCTTAAAACGTTCCTGAAACTTAATATGATTATTTTGCCAATAACTAGGCAGGCACACAATTCTGTCTTTAGATGTTGCTTATCACTGGCTGCTGGGATGACCAAGTGCTTGACTGGATATTGCTGTATTCTCCTGTGAAAAATTGTATTAAATCAAGGATGACACTTGATTCCCTATAAATTTCAAGAGAAAATTCTGAAAAATGCATGCTAAATTTTTTTGAACTTCTTGTAACAGATATTGTATATTCTAAGGAAAGCTTTCTGCTGAGAATTCTTTCTTTGCTGCCTTATAGTGCCTCTGCATGTAGGTGAAGCCTGCAACTATTGATATTCTATAAAGGTCATGCCTGTTCAATTTGTATTCTGCTGTTAGCCAGGCAAAACTGTTACCCAGTTCTCCTCTCCCTTACAAGTCTCCTGTGCCTCTTACATCTGTTTTTTCTGGTGAATTCTCATTTTCCCCAGTGGAGTCTGGCATGTGGGATGTGCCAGCCAGTTCATGGGATGCCAAACATTTTCATTCTCATCGTGTTGTCGTTGCTGTCAAAACACAAAGCTGGTGAAAAAGGAAGAGAAGCTTTTCAGTGCCTTGGTGCAGCTTTTCTCCCTGACACTTTCCTTTAGGCTCACTGCTGTATTTAGGATGGTTCCTGCTCTATCCTGGAGCACCAGAGGCCAGCCTGCAGTCCCTGGCACGTGTAAGGTTGTCAGGCTGCTGTTGATTCTCCCAGTTTTGTGGTTATTTCCTGATAGTTTGATTACTTGACCTCACTGAGATAAAAATACAAACATGGCAGAGGGTAAAAGCCATATAAACATTCCCATTTGCTCTTAAAAAACAATTTTTTCAGTCATTTTGGGTTTGGAGTTCAGAATGTTATTTAAATGTTAATCACTTGAAGCTGTGCTTGGGCATATAATTCAATTATGGGACCATCTTAATTATGCAGATGGTGCTTATGAGCAGCTGATACAATTACAGAGCCAATTCAGTGCACATTCATTTCAAGGGCTTAGCTGAAACACGTTATTATTTCAATGTGTGTGGACAAATCCACTTTTTTTCAGGAAATGGGTTCATGGAATTGTAATAGTGCTCTGCTCAGCTCGTTGTTCCAATGGTGTGCAAACCACAAGGTTTTTAACCATTCTCCCTCAATCTGTGGTGGTCCAAGGCTTGTGAGAGGTTTCTTCATGTTTTTTACATCTCCAGAGGGATGAAAATGGAGACTTGAGTTAATAATCCATCATCCCTCTGGGCAGCAGGCGGTTTTATTTCTACTTGAATATTTTGAATGGTGCCCCACATCTGGAGGCCGTGTGTAAATCTCATCCAGTCAAGCTGATAACAAAATAGGAGAATTAGTGGAATTTACTTTCACCATGAATTGCTGCAAAAATAAATACTGGGTAATTCCTGCAAAAATAGAACTCCACTTTTAATGTTGTTCCTTCTCCTGGTGTAAGTCCAATAAAGGAACCCTTGGTATGTTTTATGGCCTGGTTCAGTGTTCAAGGAAGATTCTGCTTCCTGGAATATGCTTTTCTCATCTGCCTTTGTGTTAGTTTAAAAAACCTCTTAAAACCACTTTTAACTCCACGTGAGGCCTGCCTTGTATACTTAATTAAAAATTAGATGCCATTAGTGGAGCTGGGATAATGAAGAAAGATTAAATAAAAGACTGAGATGTATAGAGGGGAATATTCATAGCAGATATTTTAAAATAACTGAGAGTTTTGAAAGGAATGTGAACCTGAATGATTCTGGCCAAAAATCATCATCTAACTCACAGTAAGTAGGAGGGAAAAATTTTTAGGGATGATGTATTCTGCTTCCTCCGTTTCTTTTCTCCCCCCAGTTTCTCACTGATTCTGAGCAGAAATAAGTCATTAATGTGCCTCACCATCCACCTCCTATGGCCACACCTGTATTCCTGTTGAGCAGACTGTCTGTGATACACAGAATAGGTGTTGGCACCTCAGAAAAGCTGTTTAGGACCTGAATTCCCACTTCTGAACAGTCTGCACAAGCACTCTTCTGTTCCAAGTTACTCTGATGCTTGAAGAAGAGCGTGTGCCTCTGTATTTGTGGCCGTACAGAGGATCAGTTTCTCTCATTTTCAGTGTTTGGCTCTAAATAAACATTACAGATTATATCACCATGAACAGAGTCATCAAAAATTCATGCCAGGAACTTCGTCACTTTGTAAATTCTATTTTCCAGCATGAGGTTTATTCATGTTTTGTTGAAACTAATGGGAGAGTGTCTGGATCCAGTGTATTCACTGCAGTTCAGGTCAGTTTTGCTCAGAGGGTTTTTTTCAGAGGGATGGATCACTAATGTAGACTTTGTGCCTGATCTTTGCACAGGAGGGAACAGCATCTGCCCAGAGCAGAGCTGCTGGCACTTCTGAGGCACCCCAAGAAGACATCCTGGTTACCCACATGTGGAAATACAATTGTAGTCCAGTTGTAAATTCTCTTATTGCTGAGACTGCTTTCATTTTTGCTTTATACCTTGTTACAAGTACTGCTTGAAACCTAAACCATTACTATAATAATGGAAAAAAAATAGCACCTAGCAAAATAAATGGAAGTACATACTTGTTTTACAGTTTTGTTCCTGGGTCATTTCCCTCCTACTTACTGTGAGTTAGATGATGACTTTTGTCATGAGACAGGAACAGCCAAACCAAGCTGGTGTGCATTCCCTAAAATCAGAGTGGCACCAGTGCAAAAGGACAGGGGGTAGAAGCCAAAGGATTTGTAACGCCTAAGAGCATGTCTAGGGATACTGTTCAAAATTCAGTACCTGGTTCTGCATCCCACTGCCTTGCTGAGCCATTCTTTATGGCTAAGATTCTCTACGAGCTGGAAAGAGAAATGCATGATGTGTGAGATCTGAGAGGAGGAGGTTGCTTTGCTCTGGTTTACAAGTGGCTGTCAGAAGCAGCAGGAGGAGATGGCATTTGCTGCTGGAGCGAAGGAGGAGGAGCTGTTCCTGTGGCCCAATGGGAAAATTACCCTTTTACTTTTGGGGGAGCCAGCAGGAGTGTGGATTAGGTGTCATGGAAATACAGATTCCAGAGGGGTCATACTAGTGCTGCTTATGATTTCATAAAATTGTTTTAGCTATTAGTTCATGCAAAAATGTAACCTCATTTATCCATCATTGCCTTCTATGGGATTTTGTCTTAACTAATGTCAAACTTCATTTTCCACAACATATAAAGGAGGAAATTGGGGTAAATTGATACTGACTTTCCTGTAGGCTGGGAAGGGGAGCTTTCCTCTGGAGCCCTCTCCTTCCAAAGCATTCCTGCTCTCCTGGAGCTCCCCATGCTGCCCAAGGCTGCCTGTGTGTCACAAACACTGTCGCTTTTGGCTGCAGCAATGGCTCTGCCAAAACAACAGTGGGAGCAGAGAACTGTAATGAGCTTGTGATGCTCCAGAGGTTTCAGGAGTGTAAAGGCAGAGGAAGCATTTTCTGAATTACTTTTTGGAGAAAAGAAAAGCATCACATGCAGCTAGCAAGCTTCTATTTCTTCCTGAGTGGCTGTCCTCTTGTCTTTAGTGGTGTCTATGCAGTTTGTTGAGAATAGAAGGTCCCTGTGCTGCTGTTAGAGGTGTCCTTAAAATGATGCATTTGCTTGCTGAGAAATAGAGGATATATTTTCCTTTTTGCCTATTTGTCTTCTGTTTTTGCATTAGTGTGCTGCCTCGCAGAGAGCCACGTTGATGCAATATTTGCTCCTTTAAATTCATTGACAAGGGAAGAATTTTGAGCTCAGAGGACTGAGTTAACAACATATACTGTTTGCAGTTTACCATTTTTCTCAGTAGTTCTTGGTAGTAGTCAAAAGATGTGGATTTTGGCTTTGCTAAGTAAATAGGTAATTTCCTGCCTATTTCCCTTCTAAGTGCAGGATACCACCTATGCAGATGACAGTGACAAATTAAGTGTTCTTGTGTTTGATTGTCTCAGCAGGAGATGCAGCTTGTTGTTGGGATTGTATATACTTATGACATGGGGCAGAACTCTGCATGGATGAGCTAAGAAAACTTGCACAAGTACTGTCCAAGATTTTCTTGCTGAACTGATTAGTCCCACCAGCTGGTTGCTGTGTAGTTGTAAAATATATGGGATTTTTAAAAATAGTATTTAAATTGCCTTTGTGCTGCTTTTCCACAACTACACAGGACTCTGGTGTGACTGGAATTCATAGAATTGTGGGACAGTAGAGGCTGGAAGGGACCTTGAGTGATCACTTGGCAATAGTCTGGGGAATCCTTGCTTAAAGCAGAGCCATCTTATCAGGTCAGAGCAGGTTGCTCAGGGCTTTATTGGGTGTCACTTTGAAAACCTCCAAGGACAGGGACTGAGCACACAGCTCCTGTGGCAGCCTGGGCCCCTACCTGGCTCTCCTTGGGTGTGAACTGGGTTTCCTTTTTAAGTTTTAGCCCAGACCTTACGCTTCCCTCTTTCTGTCTCCCAGGAGAAACGTCTTTTTAATCTTCCCCTATCAAATTAACCCTACATTCCTTATCAAAAGATTTCAAACTCCCAGAATTTCAGTTAGACTTAAGACAGCTGCTGGTAGAGAAAATTGAAAAATAAGGGTTCTTCTCATTTTGAGCTGTGTATGCATGGAATAGCAAGGTGGGGAGTAATTTTTATTCCTGTGTATATTAAGCTGAAGGCTTCCTTAAATATTTGTGTAGGATTTTGAGTAAACTGGGAGAGGGCTAGGCATATAACCCCCCA
>NW_005054386.1:1541067-1563174 GCF_000277835.1 Geospiza fortis
GCTTTTCATTATTTTAAGATGGCTAGCCCTGTTATATGTCTGTATATTCCCCAGCTATGAGAGCACTCTTGTCCACTGTGAGTTTTTTACCTTTGAAATGTAACAGGCAAATGAAGCTTTTACATGGGGTTTAGCTTTGATGGCTAGGTTAATATTTTTTTTTTAGATTTAACCCCGAAGTCCAGTCTGTCTTTATTTGATTGTTACAAGATTAATGAATTCTAAACCTTTTCTCTGTTTCCAGGCTTCTCAATGCCAACAAGATCAACTGCCTGAGGGTAAACACGTTCCAAGGTCTGCATAATCTCAAACTGTTATCTCTTTATGACAACAAACTGCAGACCATCAGCAAGGGGCTCTTTGCACCTCTGCGATCGATCCAGACTCTGTGAGTATGCAGCCAGAGCACAAATGACAGCTCTCTCCTTCCCCACCAAAAATGCTGCCTGTCTTTTCATCTGACATTAAGACAATTTGGAAGAGACATCCATGTAGCAGCCCCTCCTTTCCTCACTGAGAGACAAGGAGCAAGAAGAAGAAGTGTTGCATCAGTTCAGCGAGGGCAGGATCGACACAGCCTGCCCTTAGTGACAGAAATGTCAGGGCTCTGTGAAGCTCAGGCTGTTTGTTGGGGAGATAATGTGTGCATTTGACTCTGGATAAGATATGAACAGCACTTTCTATTAGGATCATTGCCTAGCAGTTTTTAATGAGCCAATGAGTTGGCATCTCTCCTGCCTGGGTCTGAGCCCTGCTGTGCAGTTCGTGACTTCTGTAACCACATTTCAGCTGACATTCCACTTAAGGGGAATGATATGTTGTATTATTTGATCCATTAAGAAAATCCACTAAACAGTTCTGAATTTGGAGGCATTAGAATAGGCACCAGAAGCAAAAATACAGAAATGATTCAATATTTTGTAGAAGAAGGTCTCATCCTAAAGCTGTGAGTAATAAGATAATAAGGTAAATAGTACTCCTTCAGAGCTGGAGTTGGCAGCCTGATATTCCAGTATTAAAATATCATTGAGTGTGTATATATATACATACTGCAGTATCTGTGCACACACACTATAGTACTGCAATTTTTGTATGCAAATGCACATTGATATATTTTAATACTGGGAATGCACTGGCTGAATTAGTTGTAGAAATGTTTTAAATTGTATACAAATGAACTGACAGCAATGATTTCTTGCAGTAGAGTTTTTGTCACGTCCTCAAGCTGCCACAAACATAACCTGAATTTCCAACAGATATTTGGCCAGTATGTATTGCTGCAAACCATTAAGGCATTGGAATAACCATGTACAGCACCCCCAGTTCTGCCCCCACAGGTCCACAATGGTTTCTGCTGCTGCAGCTTGCTGTGTTTGTTCACACATGAGCTGGGGCCACAGAGAGGGTTCTTTCACAGAGGTATGTAAGGTTTGTCAGGTTAAACAACAGGCTTTTTGATGTTTATAGCCCTCAGGTGTGAAGATCTCCCACTGGTTTCCATAGGGTTCTGCTGGTGGCCCTTGCTTAAAATGGACTTGTTGCTTCACACCAAGAGATTTTGTCCTGAAGTTTTGATTCATTCTCCCATTTTTAATACTCCAAGTGATTGCTATCTTCTGTACTTTTCTAGACCTGCAAAACCAGACCCAAATTCTGTCTCTGTGTGATTCTTTGGGCCTTTCACAGCAGGAATGGCTCTACTGCAAGAGGAATCTTGAGTTTCTTCAGGCCCTTTCTACTCTGTGTGCTCTCCCTTCCCAGTCCTGAACAGCCATTGCCTTGTTGCATTTTACACCTATTTTGTTCAGTGGCAGTTCATAAATATAACTGCAAACAGAAAAGAAGTTTCTACAAGTGGAAAACAGCAACAGAGGGAGAGAGGTCTTGTGAGGCTATAACTTTATACCTCTGTCCAAACCAAATTGAAACATCTGTCTTTTCTTAACCTGTCTTTGCAGTTATTGGAGAGCTGGGTCCTGCTCCCTTGGAGGTCAGAGGGACTGATGCAAGTTAGCTGAACTGAGATTAGAGCCTGGCTCTGGGAAAGACCTGGCAAACTCTTCTGATACAGTGCTCAGCTCTGTCAAGCAAAATAAATCAGAACAGCAGCAGAAAAACACTTTCTGTCTGAGATGCTCCAGCAGATTTCTGTTACCAAAGTCTAAATGCCCAGTTAAAATCAGTGCTATGATACCTATTTCCAATTTCATAGGAAACAAGTTGAGCAAGTTTTGGTGGAGGATAGAGTGCAGTTGTACCTTGCCTAAACATTTCAGTCTTTAAATTAAAACCATTTGCTTCAGGAAAAAAATACAGATGAAGGAAGTACTATTAGAAATTATGAGCATGTGCAAATATTAATTTCACTCTTGTGAAAAGATTCTGGACCACTTCTGCCTTTGCCCAAAGATCCAAGGTGCTTTACTAATTCACATTTTGAGCTTGCTGATAAAATTTCTTTTAAACCAGGATGCAAAATGATCTTCAGGTAAGGTGTATTTATTTCAAGAGGCAGCACTTGTTAAGCTCTCAGGAGAAACTGTGGGACTTGGGAGACAGCAGCAGGTCTGTGTCCCTTAAAGGGGGCTTTGCTGTCTTAATTTTTGGTTTCTCTGTGGAGGACTTGCTGAAGTTGTGAGGGCTCATGGAATTCTCCCATTTGGGAGACAGGTCTGTGTCCCTTAAAGGGGGCTTTGTTGTCTTAATTTTTGGTTCCTCTGTGTGAAGACTTGCTGAAGATGTGAGCGCTCACGGAATTCTCGCATTTGGGAGACAGCAGCAGGTCTGTGTCCTTTAAAGGGGGCTTTGCTGTCTTAATTTTTGTTTCCTCTGTGGAGGACTCACTGCAGATGGGAGCACTCACAGAATTCCCCCATTCACGTGAGGCTCCATGTGGCTTCTGCCAGGCCTGGGGTGTTTGGTTTTTTTTTTCTTCAGGAGCCGATTCAATTACTCCACTCTTCAGCTTCGGTGAAAAAAACCAAAAAAACTAAAAAAAAAAAACCAATGCAGGAGCAGGGTGTCACAGGTCAGTGGTGATTAAACATGCCATCCTTCTCGCAGCCATTTAGCTCAGAACCCATTTGTGTGCGACTGCCATCTGAAGTGGCTGGCTGATTACCTGCAGGACAATCCCATCGAGACGAGCGGCGCGCGCTGCAGCAATCCCCGTCGCCTTGCCAACAAACGCATCAGCCAGATCAAGAGCAAGAAGTTCCGCTGCTCAGGTAATAATTCATTTATCCAGCCTCTGCTGCGCTCCCCGTGCGGGGAGGAGCGGGTCCAGAGAGCCCGCTAATCCAATCTGCCCCGCAGTGTTTGCTGTAATGGATATTAGGGAGCAGCTTTGGAAATTGAATTTGGGCAAATTCGGTTAGTTCGACAGAAAGGCAATTACCTTATGGATTAAAAAAAAAAAAAAAAAAGGGAAAAGAAAAAAAAAGCAGTCTATAGCTGTCTTCTCTTAAAGAAAAAAGATAAAAGCTTGTGATGTATATTTGTAAAAAAATACTAAATTATGAAATATTTAAAACAATGGCAATATATATGCATCCATGTGGGAAATGTTATATTTTGACAAAATTGTCAGTTGTATTCAAGCAGAGCTCTTACTGACCTAATGAGAGCTGAGCTCAAGTTCAGTTCCCACACCTAAAAGGCTGAGAACAGTATGAGAGGTTTTCGTCCAACTGGCAGAGAGCATTTCTGAGCTGGGATGGGAGTGAATCTGGGGTGAGGGAATGGCATTGATGCACGTGCTCTCATACATTCATTTTCCTTACATCCATAAGTAACACTCACTAACTACAGTAAAATTGCCATCAAAGTTGGTAAGATCTTTGGTTTCAGCAAGCTTTGAATCAGAAAGTGCATAATAATTTAGGCAAAGGTTTTGTGTTGTGAATGAAACAGAAAAATGTTTCCACCTGAAATTAACCTCCAAAATAACATAAACAGCATTTTCTTAATCCTATCTGTTCTTTATTTATGGTTCAGCTGTCAGTAAAAGGATATTTCCTGCCTTACACATCACAACTAAGCAATGACTGCTTCTTCATGTGTTTTTCCTACTGGTTATATTGGTTATATTTATTTTGGATTATTGCATTTTTGTGTACTGTAAAGACAAGCAGGTTTCAGTAAGCAAATCCATTAGTGTGTACTGAGGAGGAAAATGACTGTTATTGATGGAGTACCTTGCAGTGTTTTCTATGAAAATTACTATGATTTTTCTTTTTTTCCTCTGAAAAGCAACATGATTAATTGTGTTCCTGGTGGTAAAAGATGAATGGCTCTAGATGGGGATGCAGCATGAAGCTGAGTGGCAGCAGCCCAAAACAAGCCGTTGTGCTTTGTGCATCACTGTGAGCAACATGCCGAGCTAAACCTTCCCTTTATGGGGGAAAGAAAATAAAGATAACTTCATTTGCAGTCAGCTTCTCTTGGGCAGGCTTGTTAAGGTCTTCAATCCCTTGTGACTCAAGCTACAACGTTTATAATCAGGCCTGAAATTATGACATATTTTATCTAGTTTTTTGGATTGTGTCCATCATAGTAACAATGTAATTAGCCAGTAATATTCATATTTAAATAAACTGGAAATGAAAATGCATAAATATAACTTAGACAAGAAAGCAGCCTGCAGAAACAGATCTGTATAAACCTGTACCCAATTTGCCATTGTTATTTTCTTCTGCTTTTATTAATGGGCTAGAGGAATTAATGTTATGTGTGTGCATGCATGCTTTGAACAAAAGTACAGGAGATGGGAGAAGGCAAACACCAGCTGACGCCATTTAGGAGGGGTCATAGCTAAGAAGTGCAGAACTCAGTACCTGGTGATGCTGAGAATAGTATTTTGTGTGAGTTCTTATCTTGGGGGTCCTTTCCTTGAGGCATTAGGCTGTTTTTCCCTGGGTCTCCAGCTCTACATCTATATCAAAACCACATGGAAAAAGCGTAAACCTGACTTATGGAGGAGGAGAGCAGGGATTGAGCAGCTTCAGAACAAAGATTTCAGCTGGATGAAAACTAATGCTGTTCAAAAGCTCAATAGACAAGACATCCTTGCCTGTAGAGTTTCCAGATGGTGATGAGATACATTGAACTCAACTTGCTGTCTGCTCACATGAGACAGGGAACATCTAATGGTTTAGAAAATCTTAGCTTGTAGATCAATCCAGGGAACAGACATCCTTGGCACCTGTTCTGCTCAACTTGTCCCTTTGAATCATGGCTGCTTCAGGCTTGGCATTTAGCAGGAATTTTCCATGATTTCATTTTGAGGAATATGTTTTATCCCAGAATCTAACACAGCACGTCTCTCTGCAGAAATGTCCATGAGGTATGAATTTTCTTTTAGAGCATTGGGCAGTGCTTTGTGTCACCCAGGGATGACACAATCCCGCTGGGATGGCAAGGCTTAGTAACTTGTCTGTGTCCTCAGTGTCTTTGGAATTCTCTGTTCTAGTTTTTACCTCTCCTGCTCGGTGTATGGGAAAATAATTTTTCATTTTAAACTTTTTGTAAATGTGCATCTCTTTCTCAAAAAGTTCTTTCTTCAGGAGCCTTCTATTTTCATGTAGTCTGTGTAATATATCTAGTACATGTCAGTGGTCAGAAAGTTGTTTTTTGAGGGGAAAACACAGGGAATGTGAGGGGCTGGGTAAGGAAGAAATGTGAGGGATTTTATCCTCACACAGTCTTTGACCTTTGAGAAGAGATGAGGATGCACAGAAAGTTTGGGCTCTGTGGGAGCAGAGCTACTCAGGCAGTGTCAGGATCACACCCAGGAGTAGTTAAGCCTAGGAGAGCTTATAGTATATATATAATACAATACTTTGACATCAGGGCAGGACAGTTTTAAAGTCATAAAATTCTGAGGTTGTCCTGCAGTGGTCTGTGTGTCTTCCACATTCCTTTTGACAAGGGCACGTAGTGATAGGACAAGGGGGAATGGCTTTAAACTATAAGATGGTTGATTTGGATTAGATTTGGGGAGAAATTTTTCCCTGGGAGGGTGGTAAGGCCCTGAGTCAGGTTGCCCAGGGAAGCTGTGGCTGCCCCTGGATCCCTGGCAGTTCCCAAGGCCAGGCTGGACAGGGCTTGGAGCAGCCTGGGACAGTGGGAGGTGTCCCTGCCCATGGCAGGAGGAGGGACTGGATAATCTTTAAGGTCCCTTCCAATCCAAACCATTCTATGATTCTGTGATCATAAAGGGAACTGTCAGAAAGGACCTTTTATGAGGGGAAAAAAAAGTGACTGTTCAGTAAATTAAGGGAAGAAAGGGAAGTGCTTTTTCTCTCAGAACAGAAGAGAGGAGTGGCTAGCAGGAACAGGGGAGAAAAGCTGAGATGTTTGAAGTTTCATCAGCCTGAAGTGGCAGAGGAGCATCAAGAAGGAAATGTCAAGAGGACACAGAAGCAGATGGGCTAAGTAGAACTGTATTTGATAATTAGATGAAACTGTGAAGACAGATCTACAGAATTTCCTTCTGCACACTCCTTCCTTCAGTTTTCTTCCCAGGTCCCCACCATCCTGTTCAATAGCATCCAGCCTGAAGTACTCACCTTCTTTTCTCAGCTGACCAGTTCTTTCAATTGAGGCACTTTTCCCAGATGCTATTTCCCCACAGAACCTAATGACTCGAGCTTTTACTGATGACAATGGAGCAACATCTGCAAAGGTTATGAGTGGCCATAGGAAGGAGCTTCTGTGCAACAGGTAGATAATGTGCATAATTCTTTTTAAAAGGAGAATTGGAAGCATTATAGCATGAAATGAAGGAACAGCAGGGAACAGGACATATTTTTGCCCAGGGCTGTGACACAGGCAAAGCTTTTGAATATACCATCAAATATGTTTAAACTTCAGATTGCAATAGATACTATTTTCTCTGATTTTTAGCTTTCCATTTGATGCAGTGCGCCACAATAATAACAAATCTCCCCCTTGCCCAGCTGTCTCCCCACAGCTGTACAATCTGAGACTAAAAATCTGAGATGTTTTCTTGAAAGGGAAATCATAAGTACAGGCTGTGTCTAATTCTCTCTCTCTTCTGTTTAGAAGAGGGAAATACTGTCATTTTTAGTGGCAGCAGTGAAATTCTGATGATCATTTTCTTTTTGGCTACGTCTGCCCACTCTGACCACCTAAGGATCCAATGGACTTGGCAGCCTGAGGTCACTGGAGGCTCCTATTCTTAATATGAATAAGGGGGAAAAAGATCAACACAAATATCCTGCCCAGAAGCATTTGATTAAGTTCACTACAGAGCAGTTTTGTTTTCTAAGGCAACACTGGGCTTTAGGAGTAAGGGAAATGAATCCATGAGCAGATTGTGTTGTCTCTGTGGTAGCTTATTGTCACTTCAAGACTTGGCAGGTTCCTTGATTGCTGTGTGACACTGTGTATGAAATAGCTTTTGGAAAGAATTGCCTTTGCATTCAGCTGTATATCTATTTCTCCCTGTGATATGTTTGCATTTTTCAGTATATTGTGCATTTCAAAAGCGATGAAAGTTCCACCTGCTGTACTGACACAAACTATCTCTGATAATGATCAAAGCAATGTGTTTCTACAAACATCACATCGCAAAAGCTCTTTATCTTCTAATTCTTAGAAATAAGACTTTTATCAAGAAGATTGCTATTGGAAATACTCTGAAGTGAGCCTGTCTTATTGCTTCCTCCTGCATACATTGTGTCTAACTGCCTTTAATGAGTTACTTCAGTTCCAGACAGCGCTATACAATCAAAAGGACAGGGGAGAACAGGAGGAGGAAAATGAACCATCTGCCAGCATTATTCTCTCCTTTTTGGACACTACTTCTTGTTAACCCAACCCAAAGCAAAGGCAGCCTTTTTGGGTACGTTTGGGTCCAAAAATGGCATATTTAGGGCTAGTGTAATTTCTCTCGTGTTATTCACAATTATTACATGGAAATGTAGCTGCTTTTTGTTCACTCATAATTTCGAAGGCATTTGATGAAGCCTCTTCTCACTAATTGCAGCTTTTCTTCTAATTCTTTATGTTCTTTTCCAGTCTCTGTCTTCACACACGCTCACCTTCCTCGGGTTGCCTGTCTGCTTGGAACAGACTTGCTGTTTCTTGTAATCACCTCCAATTTCCTCCTCTCTTCTCTGCATTGTTGCACCTTTAGAAGCACAGAACTGCCCTGGATGGAGTCAGGGGAGCACAGGCTGCATGTCAGGACTTTCTGTCTGTGGCAGTTCACACATTTTGTGTCCCTTGGACTCCTTGGGTTATCCCTTGCTCTGCTCCTAGTGGTGTGTAAACACTATTCAAGATCTTTGAGCTCTCAAACTGAAAGCTGCAATGCACTGCTATTCCTCAACCAGCGTTTAAAAGTCATGAAAGGCAGGTGAATTTAACCCAGATCTTACATAATTTATCTGATGGAAACACTCTGCAGTTGTTCCCATAATTTGCCAATCACTCTGATGACAACTTTGCAAATTCCTTTCATTTTTAATAAGCAAATAGTCATTTTCAGACCATGGGCTCATGCTCCTGCATTTTCTGTTTGATGGAAAGCCCAGGTCTCCACCTGCTCCTGCCTGCCTTGTTGCAGTGCTGCAGGGACATGTTTTTGGGGCTGTGATGATCCTGCCCAGGATTTTGGGGCCCCAGCATCTCCTGAGCAAGCCCCAAGTCCTGAGAGCCTCTGGGTTTGCCCTGGGTGCTCCAGAACTGCTCAGTTTAGTGGGAAAATCTCATCTGAGGCCAAGCTCCAGCATTTTTCCCACCATGGCTTTGCCCTGCTGGGAGTGAAAGGGATAGAAAACACTGGTTATGATTTGAGAAACTGCATTCAGATTTCTGTCTGCAGTTTGGTTTGGTTTAGTTTGGGGGTTTTCTGTATGTTTTGGTTTTATTCAGTTAAATTCTGTGTTGTACCCCTTTTTTCCCTCTGAAAGACACAAAGACTCAGCAGAACTACCTTCAGAAACCCTCTGAATGTAGCAAAGCTGAGGATATGTTTGTGGTGCATAAGAATTATTCTTATCTGAATGGAAGGTTGTTTAACACCAGTAAATCACCTGCAGATTAAATGCTACCCTGAATTTGTAATTAGGACTATGAATTTTTCATGGTACACTGAAACTGAGTATATTTGGGCTTTGGTTTGCATGAATTCTTCCTGAAGCTGAAGTCATTAGAGAACACAATGCAGCTGCTATGACTAACAGTAATGGAGCTGGGTTCCCTGTGCAAGTGTTGCTGTTGTTAAATTAATTTAACTGTACTGGATACTGATTACAGCCCTCCCTTTTCTGCTCATCTTTGACAGCAGGTCAGATCTTTGTGTTAAAATTTGTGGCAGTTACTCTGAGCCTCCATTAGCCTGTGCAGAGCATGGTGGTGGAGGGTTCTGGCTCTGCAGTGGGGGAAAGAATGGAAAGCATTTCACTCGAGGAAGCATAAGCTTAACATAAACCAGGTGGGTCTGTTTGGCAGAGAGTATGGTTCTTAATAAGAAAGTAAACTGACGTGTTTCAGTTAGGAAGTTTATTTTAGGCTCTGCCTCATTTTATTTTTGAGTTGAAGTAGTCTTCAAAAAAGCAAAATATCTGAACAGCTTTGTTACCCACCAACATCCTTATTTGCAATTACAGGAGAGGCACTGGGAAGAGGGAGGATGACTCTTGAGTCACAGATGCATCCACAGGCATCCAAATATCACAGTTATCCTGGATTCCCCGTGCAGGCAGAGTGCAGGGCTGTGCAGATTCCTCCCTTGAGATCTGAATTGTCCTCTTAATTAATTGTGGTGGTGTTCACAGGGGTCCCAGGACAAGGGAAGAGACAAGAATCTTGACTCCATGTTTCAGAAGGCTGATTTATTATTTTATGATAGATATTATATTAAAAGAAAATCATATACTAAGACTATACTAAAAGAATAGAGAGAAGGATTTCATCAAAAGGCTAGCAAGGAATAGAAAGGAAAATGGAATGGTAATAAAATCTTGTGACTGACCAGAGAGTCTGAGCCAGCTGGACTGTGATTTGCCATTAATTAGAAACAACCACATGAGACCAATCACAGATGCACCTGTTGCATTCCACAGCTGCAGATAACCATTGTTTACATTTTGTTCCTGAGGCCTCTCAGCTTCTCAGGAGAAAAAATCCTAAGGAAAGGATTTTTCATAAAATATGTCTGTGACAATTAACCATGTCAGAAAGCTGAGAGATTGATTGCTCTTTTACCCTCAGAAATTACACTGGGACAAAGTTTGCTCTCCTCTGACATTGCCATTCCATGTGTTGAGGTTAAGCTGAGCCACACCAAGGGTGCCAAGGCAGCACTTCTTGTGTGTGTGGTGGTCACTTGAGTGGGATACAGAAAATAATGGGAGATGCTGCCATGAAGAGAGTTCACCAGCTAAAACCAGTGCAAGGGTGTTGGTGCTGCAGCTGGACAGCAAATATTTCATCTGACTGTTCTGAGACTGCAGCAGTCCCCTGAGGTGTTGCAGCCTGATGGGACAGTTAAAATAGGGCCCTGTGTATAACTTCTTTACAAACTGCAGGTTCAGTGACTGATTAACAGAATGTGGATTACAAGAAGTGAATGAACACCAAAGCAAACCAAACAATGCTGCTTGTGTGTAAAGTATCTGAAGGGAGGGGTTTTCATGGAAGCTGGCACATAGATGGAGATGTATTTCACTTTTCAGCTTCTTTCTTGCAGACATTTTGCAGGATGATCTTATCTACATCCAAAGGCTTATGGAATTTATTTAAATGTAATTTATAAAATAGTGTGCTTTCCTGGTATTTCTGCTCTCCTATATTCTAGGGACATAAATTAGGATTTTGACAGATTTCTTTGTGTGCTGGTACCTCTCATTCATTGCAGTTGATGATTAGTTTGGGCAGTTATTGTAAGTGGTGTTTAATTAGTGCAGCAAAGGAATAGAGACTTGTTCAAAATATTCTCATGGGTTTCTCGGGAAGGTGTTTGCAGAGCTCAGACTGCATTTGTTTCTGGTAGGACTGAAAGAGTTCATTGACACTGAAATTACTGAGTTTATTACAGATATCCCACTTAATACTGTAAATCAGTATATAATATAAAAGTCTTTGGAAGATATGAACTGTTACTTGTCATTGTTTAACAGAGTACTGTGGATTAATTTGTTTGAAGAGCCCAGGCCAGAATTTCTTCTTTATTAAAGCAGTGTAGGAATAAGGATATAGGATTCTACATCCTTCGTCACTGAAGCCATACAAAATTATTGGCAGGGATGCTAGTTATAGATATAATTTCTAAGTAAATGAGGTGTGGATTCCAGGGTTATGCATACTTTGAATTAATCAGGTGAGAAAATTAATGTGGTTTTGTGCCACATTGCATGCGTCACAGAAGAAAATTAATAATCTAATGTTTTTATCAATTCAGACTCTGGCTAGTTTGGCAGCTTGTGAAGATTGAAGATTTGTGTTAGGTTCCCCTAAAAAACTGCTTCAGTTTATTTCAGTTTATTTCTTAGATTGGAAAATCAAATTTCCTTACTTTCATTGCTGAACCAAGCCCTCAGTGTGGGGTGGCTAAGTTAACACTGTACTGATTTATTTCCTGAAGTTCCCAAGTAACTCAGTGTTGGCTTTTCTGCACAGCAGAGCTGGGTCATGGCAAAGTGGGGAAGCACAGACCCCTGCTGTATTATCTGTCATCTCTGCTCAAGCACTTGCCTTGTTCTCCATGTAGGTAATGAATAATCTGCTTGGTGCTGACTTTGTTCTTTGGGCAAACCCCTTACTAAGGGAAGTGATTTGTATTTAAAAGCACCAGCACTGACCTTCCCTGAAGTCCAGCAGAACTCTGTGAGCAGTTGCACAGGACAGCCACTCTCTCTCTCATCTGGGAATCCTGCAAGAGCATTTGAGATGTGACTTTCAAAATCATTGTCCACTGGCACAGCTCTGCAGGCAGTGGAGTCAGGGAGAGCTTTATTCCAGTGGGAGCAGTCAAGCCTGAACTGAATGTTCTGCTTTATATGTCAGAGTTGCAGGAATGAGTTAGAAGAGCAAAGCTGTTTGAAATAACTCAGGATGTCGGAAATAGAGAACGCTCAGCTTCCATCAGAGAGTGATGTACAAAACCCAACAAATGTGCTCAGAAACAGAACAAAAAAATGCTGTCTGTGTCTGCAGTAGCATGTGTGTGCTGCTCTGCTGGAAGGTGCAGAGGAAACCAAAAAAAGAAGAAAAGAAAAGAAAAGCAGTGGCAATTCTTGATTGTCAGTGTAAGTGCCACCAGCATGAGGGGCCTCTGGGAGCTGAAATCAGGCTCAAAGGGCACTCGGGGAGCATTTGAGGCCAGAGCTTGGCCATCAGCTCAGAATCTGCTGTTATTAATATGGGCTGTGGTATTTCTACAGTTGCATTTAAATAAATGGAGCAAACCTAAATGGCATTTTTACTGAAAAGAGATACCAGGAGAGAGTAAGTAATAAAAAGCAGGGTAGATTGGGCACTCAGTGTGTGGTGGGAGCTGCAGGTGCTCTCTGGAAGGAGCAATGAGCACTTCTCTGGTGGTGTTTTCTGTCGTGGCAGCTCTGTCTCTGAACTCGCCCGGGCTCTGTTCGTGTTCGCTAACCCCAATTGTGCTCCAGGATGTTCCTGCAGTAGCATAAAGGATGACCTCTTGTATCCAGCACCTTTTTGCATGGGTGGAGTGGAGAGCAGCTCTCCGTGAACCTTCAGCTTGTGCTTCTCCATGCTGCTTCCTCTGAACGCTCCTCTCTCTTTGGCGCTGCCTAACTCTGACTCTGGCTGTCCGTGGGGTTTTCCTTTGTGCTTGATCTAACCATGTGGTAGAACAATACAAATGGAACATGGTTCTGTCAAGCACCATGGAAGGCTGCATACTCCCTGCAGCATGGCATGCCTGGATACTTCTGCTGGGGCAGAAGCATCAAAAGGTGAGAGATTCCCTTTCCCTTTCCCTCTCGGCACGGTGGAACTGGAGAAGTGTTGCTAACCAGGCTCCTGGGGAGACACAGAGGTGTTTGCACAGACTTTCCACAGGGCTTGCATGCAGAATAACCATTTCTAAGTAATTAGAATTACTGCATTTCTATGTATTTCTAAGTAATTAATCTGTTTAACTGCTCTCACAATGAAGGAGTCAGGCATTCTGTTGGTTGATAATACTCAAGGGTGATTCCAGCCACACCTACGGAGATTAAAAATCGCTTTTGTCTCCATACCCTGTGTATAATGTAAGCTGAATCTGTCTGTTTGAGCTGTCCAGTGAATCCCTCTACTTGAGGTACACTTTGGATGCCATTTCTGCAACAAGACACCTGCAACTCAGTGTAACTTTGGATCTGCTCTTAATGTGCTGGCATTGCATTGTGAACAAATGTAATGCAAAAAAAAAAAACTTCAGAATAGTCTGCAAAGCATTGTTTTCATCTCTTGAAAATGGCATGGCTAACATGGCCTGTTTGGGAACACCACTACCCAATAATTCCAGAGGGCAAAGCTGAGTCAGCAAATCCAAATGGGCCATTTTAGCTTTGACAGCTTTGACAAGATCTTCAAAATACTTCTGCCTACCTCCCCCCAACACAGAGATAATGACACCTATTCATAAAGGACTTTGAGTCTCATACAGAATTTTTCTTACATTGAAATATTTCCTTGTCTTGCAAATTTGTCGCATCTCTATTGTGGAGCTGTCAAAAGAAGGACATGCAGGATTCTTAGATTTTATCTGTAGTTACTAAGAAAAATTAACATTAGCAATGTGAAATTATGACCAAAAAATGCACTTCTTTCTTATTCCCTATGACAATTGTGATCTCGTGGTTGTATGAAGAACTTTTGAGATTCCTGGGTCTTTCATTCAAGTTTTGGACCAACTGATGTCAATGGTCATAATTTTGGTGCCAAATTTGAGGCAGCTGGATCATTTTCTAGAATGAATGTGTCAGGTCACTTTTGAGACAGTCTGATTTGTAGCAGAACAGATCCTCCAGAACTCCTTTTAAGTCCTTTGGATGAAGCTAAGTTTTAAAAACTGAAATCAGGTTTTCTAAACAATGCTTTAAAAGAAGGGGAGAACAAAAAGGTATTTCTCTCTGTTGCCTGATTCTCCATGTGGGTATCAGAAAGGCACATAGAATGTTTGAGCACTTGGAAATGTGATGTTTCTTTATCTCAGTGCTGCTGTTCTGTAGAATGCCATGGTGTGTTTGTTTTATGATAATAAGAAATCACAGTACCTGATAGTAGTGTCACATTGGTTGTGAAATAAAAATGTTATCAGAGTAACTAACAAATCAAATAACTACAACTGCCCTCAGTTACACAGAGGCCTTGCTGTTGCCTTGGCTACTTGTTTTACAGCAAGCTTTAATTCTTCCTAATTTGGGGAATTGCTAGAGACTCTCAGGTCATGTTCTGTCCTGCATCTCTTCTCTGTGGCTTTCCATGGATGATTTTATAGTGCACAAGGAGTATTCCATGCCTGTGGTGGTGAGCTGTGCTTCCTGAGTCCTGTTGTGTTCTCTCAGAGCCTGGCAGTCGGGAGGAATGGATATATGTGCTTAAACAGCTCTGCAAGCAGATGGCTGCATTTCACATTGCTATCCCAGATGGGAATATCTTAATAGAGCAGCCACCTGTCCAAGTGATCTCGAGGCTCAGGTCAAACAGTACATTTTATCTAGTCTTTGGCAGGTGATTCCTGCTGTCTCTTAGGCTAAGAGATGGCTGAGTACTTGCTGAGCACATACAGGCTGTTGATTACTTCTGACTCAGTGATTACCTGAGTAACTCTTGTTTAAAGTCAAAAAGAAAAATGAAAAAAACAAAAAAGAAAGAGAGAGAAGGAACAAAAAGTGTGAAGGTGATGTTTGCTCCCTTCCTCTCCTGCTGTGCTGAGGCCTTTCCCCTGTTTCAATGGTGGTAGCTGTGGGCAGGTGCCCAGGCAGCATCAACTTCTGAGAGCTGCTGCAGTGTGGAAGGCTGTGTGCCTCACCATCAGGAGGGTGGGATCCAACTCAAAGTGTGATAAAATTCTTTATTTGTTCGACCAGAAAGCTTGAGAGAAAACCAAACATTTATTTTTCACCCTCCTATGTTATACACTGCTTTTTCTCCTTCATAAAGAATTCCACTCTCCCATCCCTTTTTCCACATGGGAAGGTGAATCTTGTATCCATCAGCAGACTAAAAATTTTACTTAATAAATGTTTATCCAATGAAACTTTACGTTGTTTGTGATTGTTTTTTTCAACAAAAGCTTTTACTAGGAAACTTAGTAGTGCTTCTTCAAGGGTTAAGTTGGAGATTTCCAAGACACTTTCTGATCACTGATTGTGTGTGGGTTATTCAATGTGTACTGTAATTGTAGCAATTTTAATAAACTCTGGTTCTGATAACTGTTTGTCTTTGGCATTGTTTCCAAGGAATCATAAACAACCAAACATTCTGACTACCCAGCTTGGAATGTCTAGGACTGGAAATAAAATGTTAGATTTTTTTTTAAAAGGATAAGTGCTTAAATGATAATGATGTGGGGAAGATCTTAGACTGTATTTTTATAATGCTTTAAAATGCCCACTGGTCCTAATACTTTAAGTGCTGTGCTGTCAGGGAAGTTGCACTTTAGATGTAGAATTTATAATAAGCACAAAAACCAGCAAAGAATTTAGCACCACTGAAGTAGCAAGGTACAAATCTGTATGTCAGTGTTCCCATAATCCAACTTGGAATTACAAAACTAAACCAAAGTGTGGCTGTGGGATCAGAGTGTTAGATTGCCTGCAGAATTGCTTTTTTTCACTGCATCATCCTGTGGAGATAATGCATAACATAAATTAAAATAATGGTGGACTTAGGAAATGTCTTTTTTCTCTCAAAAATAGTACATGGTCATAAACTGGGCAGTGTTGTATTTATCAGGAAGGGGAAGCTGGTGATGAATGTCATCAAGTCTCCATAAGCAAATTTCAGCTTGGGTTTAAGTTTTTGTTGATGTTTATGGGTTCTTAAAACATTTGCTCAGTTCCTCTCTCTGAGAAAGCCTTGTAATTGACTTTTAAAAATTTAGAAACCTTGAAAAATGCTTCTTGGTAATTACAATCCCTGGGCCTTGCACAGGGCTCCTGCAATGGTTCTGGTGCTTCCATTATGAAATACGAAGTGAGTGGGCAGGAATTGCATGGTGGGGGTTTGGCAGCACTTTGCTTACACACATTTATTAATCCTCCTGGTTCCTTGAAGCACTGAGATCGAGTTTCCAACCTGCTGCTATTAAACGAGAAAAACCAAACCTGAAAAGGACAGATTAGTTCACTGAGCCTAATTGGAAAAGCATTTCATTAGAATGGGTCAAAAACCCAGTCAGAGAGGTCTGGCAATCACAGTATAATGGTACATCAGGGAGTGCTTCTCACTAAGTATGCTCTACCCATTTCTTAATTAAAATGAAAATGATTTAAACTGCTATTACTTTCCTTTGCTGTTTGTTTAACATAGTTAATAAAGATATCTAATTGTTGGAAAGTTGACAAGGTTGTCTAATAAAAGATTGCTCTGAAAAACAGCTCTAATAGCTGAGGTCTGAACATTTGGGACTTTCAAATGATATCTTTAAAAGTCTTTTGTCATTTGAATTCTTTCATGAGATGCCTTTTCCTTGTTGCTGGACTAAATTCCAAATGGGAAAAAGGTGACTTTGCTGGAAAATACCTTAACAGGTAGGCTTGTTGGACAAGGAATTATTCTGTTAAGGGGAGAGTGAAAAACCAGGGACAAGCCTTGGGAGTAATTTTAAAAATTGCTGAGCACAAGTCCTTGGCAAGTGTTAGAAGTGTGTGCAGGAGCTGGGGTATGACAGGAGGCAATGCTGAGGGTGGATTCCGTGGTACCTCTGGTCACTGCAGTTCTCAACAACAGTTTGCTGGAATATATTTTCCTTTTATTGCAGGCTCAGAGGATTACAGAAGTAAATTCACTGGGAAGTGCTTCATGGACCTTGTGTGTCCCGAGAAGTGTCGCTGTGAGGGGACAGTGGTGGACTGCTCCAACCAGAAACTCACCCGGCTGCCCACTCACCTCCCTGAGTACACCACTGACCTGTGAGTGTGCCTCTGACAGGCCTCTTCAGCTGCACTTGTTGGTTTTTCTAATTTTTAAAGGCTGTAAAAGCGACTCAGATTGTTAAAGGCACCTCCTACTTTTATCGCTGTGTGAAAATGGGAAAGCGAATTTTATTTCATTTTCTTAGCACCAGCCCTGTGTCCTCCTCCAATGCTGGCCAAGCCCAAGCTGTGTCCTTCCTGTCCAGTCTACCCTGGAGTCCTCTGCCTTTGCACCATTTAAGAAATGGTTTTAACCATTTGAGGGAATCTGTGATTAGGAGCTCATTGCATCTCAGCATTGCCTGCTACTCGGGTGGAGCAGGTCTTATTAAACTAATGCAACTTCAAGACATTTGAGTATGAAAAAACATTTTTATTGCTTAGCAACTGAAAGTTCTGGTTCTTTTATTGCATTAGTGGCCCATTCAAACAGAATTTTCTTTTTTTGAGTTAGTGTTGTATTTATTGTACTCATTCTATTGAAAACCTCATAAAAATTATTGATCTGAAGTCAAGAAAAAATATGAGAGACATCCAGAAACACAGCAAAAACTCTGCATAGCAAATGGAGCTATGTGCAATCAGAGAATGAATTTTACATCCCAAGCCTGCCAAGACAGTGGCCTTCACATTCATTTTGAAGATCAGCAGACTTTTATAGGAAAGGAGCTGAAATCAGAGCCCTTCTGGTTACATGGCCCCATCTCCAGTTGCGTGCCTGGTGTAGCAGGATGCCCCACAGAGGTTCAGTCACGCACAGGAGGTTTGTCTGCAATGGATTAGCTCAATAATTCCTTATCCCATGCACTGGGAGATGAAGGGGCTCTGACACTGTCCTTTGGCATTACACTCTTTAAGTGTATCCTAAGCTTTCAGTGTAAATACTCCTCTATGTCCCTTTTCCTTCAGAGCTAAACTCTGTTACCTGTAGGAGTCTGGGGGAGATGGCAGAGAGTGCCTTGCTTCACAAAGGTCATGGTTCTCTGTGCGGCAGCCCTGAATGTCACAGGGATGTATCTACAGACATCTGGGAAGCACTAAATAGCTCTCTGTTTGTTCCTCTCAGGCGTCTCAATGACAATGATATTTCTGTTTTGGAAGCTGTTGGACTCTTCAAGAAATTGCCCAACCTCAGGAAAATGTAAGTCTGAGTTGCTTGTTAGAATACATGAAGCCTTGGATTGGAAGGAAGGAGGGAGGGATGAGTTTTTGTATTTATGTACTGCAGTAGTAGAAATCACTTTTTTAATGTGAATTTAACGAAACTGAAGGAGTTCCCTGTTGGATGGACAGGCATAGTTAAACCACACTGACAGATGAAGACCCCTAGGCTGACATTTCAGTGGGTTTTTAAGGCTACATGTCTTAGTCTTTCACTCAGAGACTGACAGGAATTCTGTCCCAGAGTTTATTCCCATGTATGCTTATTGTTGGAGATGATTATGACATTCAGCATTTTGGTTTTGTCTCTCAAATGTATTGTGTGCCTCCAGCTGTGGTGGGGTTGTTTCAGATAGTCAAAGGAAAATAATATTACGAGATATGGACAATGGCAGCTTCTGGTGATCGTTATTGGTTTAGAGAGGAGAATAAATTAGCAAACATATAGATCAGTCATTTAAATGTAGCTGTATAATTCTGCTGACAATTCTGGCACAGTGCATTGTATACATCTAATAAAAGCAGTGTTTTGGAAAGAGAATAATGTGTCAGATACCTGCTGATAATCTTCAAAATGGATCCTTCTGAAGTTATTTAAAGTTTTAACCCTATGGACCCATAGCTAATGTCTCGTTTAACTGTTTGCTTTTAGTAAGGTTTTATTGTCTGGATCAAGCTAATTTAGGGAACCCAACCAACCCAGGCAATTTGTTCTGCATTTGTTTCACATGGTTTCTGCCATCTGGAGCTTCCTGGCCATTTGAGTCCCTGTGAGGTCTCAGGAGCTTTGGAGGCAACTGTAGTGGGATCCTTTTTAATTCTGCAAGAGTTTCAGATGCAGCACTGCAGGCTTGGGGTGGGGTTGTATTTGTGTAAGTACAGCCCATCAGGCTTGGGGAGCTAATCACAAACATTTGCCTCATGTTTTATGAATGATCAATAATTTGTAGCTACAGTGCACTCAGAAAATGATGTTGACATTGTTAAGTGCTCTGTTCCCTGTGTAAGAAGATAGTAAACAGGAATGAAAAATGCATGCTATGTAAGTGTATACACAAACTGGAAAGCATCTGTCCTCATCAAACCTTCAGGATTTATGTTTTGAAAATTGGAATAATTTGTTTTTATTTAAATCTTACTGTAGGGAAGTACAGTGCTGTCCCTCCTGTCCTCATCGATCACTCAGAGGGAGGGATGCCTCGACAGGGGCTGTATTTTGGGCATAAATCCAGCATGAAACCATTGTGAGGGATTTTTAAGAGTTGTTTCTTGTGAAACCAAAGATTCTTTTATCTGTCCTTGGTAGCTGCTGAGATCAGAGGTGTGCAGGAGCAGGTCAAACTCTTGGCAAAAAGAAGCTGCACCCTACAAAGGGTCTCTGGCTGGGCTTTAGTGGCAGCCTCCAAGCAGAGGCTCCTTAGCAAATCTTTGTAGCTGAGCTCATTTCTTTTGTTCTACCTGATGCTCTAAAGAAGTTTCTCCATTTTAATTAAAAGGATTTCTGAAAACAGTGGTTTTTCATACGAGGACAGCAACTTTGAACCACAACTTTACTCAGTGGCCTGATCCCTAAAAAAGCCAGATTGAACTTATTTTCCTGTTTCTTCCATTTTATGAAAATAAGGGGTTACCAGGAAGAAACAAACAACCAAACAACCCTTTCCTTCCAAGTTATTATTTGGCCTTTACTGAAAGTCCCTCTCAACCCAGCAAGAAGGGGAATGTGGGCAGTGCCTCCGATGCGATTGCTGCTGAATCAGAGAGGAAGAACACTGATCCAATCCCCATTTTTTAGTGTGTATAGGAGACAAGAAACCTAACTATTATTTGATTGACAGTATTGACTCTGTCTCATCATACATTCCTTGTCTGCTTGAGTGTTAAAGGCAAACAGCAGGTGGAGGAATCTGTCTGGAAATTGAATTGCTTCCTAGGCTTAAGAAAACAGCTCAGAGCTTTGCAGTGGCAGGGCATTAGCCTAAATCATATCATTTTTATTTTTTTTCTCTGAATTTTTTTTCCCACAATGAATGTGAATATCTGTAATATGGATACCTGAAGGGTATTTAAATGCTTTTCCTCTGGTTGTCTTTCACTTGAGTTTAGGAGTAGTGACAGATCCATGCCAAGGAACTTGGAAAATACACTTCATTTCAGAGAGCCATGGTTCCACTGTGGCTGGTAAAGCTCCAGCAGAATTCTAGAGAGAGTCAAAATGATGGGGGAAAAAGGGAAGTGTCAGACCACCTTTGCAACACGTGGTAGCACCAACCCCGCCTCTAATATGTAATTAGCTGTTGTGGTGTAATTTGTCTGAAAATAGCCCTCCTAAGCTGACCCTTATTGTATGATGTGTCAGCCTAGGATTTAATACATTTTAATGCAAAACAAAATTGAATTCTTGATATAAAAATGTAAAGGTCAGAGATACATAATGCAATGTGGTGCCACATTTTACTTAGGAATTAAACAGCTAAGATTACCCTGCTGGTTTTTGAAAGGTTAACATATCTGAATGTGCCTTTAAAAAAACTAATCAACTTCAATAATTAGCTGCAAAATCCCATATACACAGTGTGGTTTTCACAATCTGAATTTTAATTTTCTTCATATTTAGTGCTTTTTACAGTAGAATGGTGTAGATTCTTCTAGACAGGTCTCATCCAGTCCAGAAGCAATTTACTGGGCTCTCCAGTGACCTCTGTTTTGCTTCATTGTGTTTTTACTGCATGGCCTTACCTGATCTTGCCTGTGCAAAGGCTGAAGGCTCTGAAGGCTGAAGTCCCATCCCCATCCCACCAGCTTCAGGCTCCAAGGACTGTGCTGCTGATATTTTGCAGTGGTTACAAAGAGCACTTTGAATCTGCCTGGAGTGCAGGGGGAATACAAGGATGTATTTCTGAGCTCTTTAGGAGTGGGAGCAGCTCCAGGACTTGGACTTTTGGGGGTGTCCTAAAAGGGCTCCAGGAGCTGCTGCCCTCCAGCCATGGCAGCTGGAAGCTGCTGGCTTTCACAGGGAATTATGCTTCCAATGCAGAAACAACAGGGAATTATGCTTCCAATGTTTCCAGGGAGATCTTCCCACTCAGCACATCAAGGTGTCATGTCAGGTAGGGAGAGGGGAGATATCCCCGTTCACAGAGGTGAAGTTTTGACTTCTGTGGAAAGCAGCAGTTCATTTCTTGCAGCAACCACCAAAATCAGCATGAATCAAGCACTGGGAACCCACCACTCCCTGGCAATGCCTCAGTTGTTAATTAGAGAAAAAACCTTCCACTGCCTGGGGACTCCCATGGCAATGGAAGCCTGGAGGGGCTCCCTGGCCATGGTAGGTTCAATGTCCAAAATCCCCCAGGTATCTGACCCAGAGGGAGCACAGAGACCCTGAAACACTTGCTGAAATGGGGTACTGACCCACAGGCAGAGGCTGGAGCCCCCAGATGCCATCTCTAGAGCTTGCCCACTGCCCTGTGCCTACAGGAAATCAGTGGCCATTTTCTGAGGTCCCAGCTGCTGTTTCTGCAGGGGAAAAAAAACCAGCAATGAGCTCACATTCAAAATAGAGAGGTGAACTGCCATACTTCATGCACTGCTGGGGAGAAAGGGGACTGACCTCTTCTCTTGAGAACAAGAGTAATGAAAAATGTTTACCTCAAAACCTGAAAGGGTCATCTAACAGTTCATTCAGTTAAGCCTTGCCAAAGTTACAAAGTGAACATATAATACGGTTTTTATTATAAGAAATGTCAGGCTGTGTTGCCAATAGCTGGTACTGCCAGCCCACCTCCAGCATGTAATTGCCTTTGGAGGCTTAATT
>NW_005054386.1:1563184-1588079 GCF_000277835.1 Geospiza fortis
CCTGCTGGATTGAACTGTATGGGGTGTCAGACCAGGATCTGAACATTTTACATGTGAAATAAAATTGAATCATGATAAAGTTTGCGGACTAGGAGTCAGCTTCAAAACCAGGATATCAGGTTTCTGGGGGAGGCAGAAGTCGTTTGTGCCCTTGGAAACAGCTGTTACCTGTTGTTCCTTCCCCTAAGCATGAATTTTGCCATGGCAAATGAGGCTGCAGTCATTTGTTACACAGAAACAGACTTTGTTTTCTGGAAATGGGGCTGAGGAGTGTGTTGTGCTTGGTGCCATTTGGGCTCAGAGTGGTTTTTACAGCAAGGCCATCAGTCTGCTCTGCTGGATGAGTGCAGGGGTGGCACTGGGTGCAATTCACTGTCTGTGTGTAGTATTTAAGGCTGTCAGTGCCATGCATCTCCTGAGGACAGCTCACACCACCAAACCCAGCCAGAGTGTTGTAAAACCCCCTCAGCATCCTCCAGAGGAATGCAGCAGCTCTGGGCTTTTCTCCTCACTTGTGCTTAAAGATTGCAAGCACATCTCCAGCAGACAGAGATATTCTCGGGAAGCCCCACTCAGAACAGGCTGGTTTTGTGATAAAACTGCAGGGTTGGAGGTGAGACCAAGCAGATCTTTTGTGGCTGCAGATCTCTCTCAGGGGTTTTCCACGTGGGAAGGTGTGTCAGTAACTCAGCCCTGGGGAGCTGCAATGCTGACATTGCCCCAGCAGGTACAGCAGGGTGAATGCTTCTGTTAATTCTGAATAGAATCCAGCTCGCTCTTGAAGTTATGGGGTCAACAGAAATAATATTATTATAAACTTCAGCCATAAAGTAAATAAAATGTGCCTGAAAAGTGAGCTGTGTGAACAATGTCACCTTGATAGCTTCTTGATCTCTTCATTTCCTATTCACAGCCCCCCATATTCAGACCCAGGCTTGCTGAAAATTTATTTTGACCTCTTGCCCAAAATAAAAGTCTGGAAATGGGATTAAATGTTATCACCAGGGGACATCAGGAAGTCCTTATGGAAAAAGCCTTCAGGAGTTACCAGGCTGAGGTCAGGCTGGCTCCCATTTGGGTCCTGCCAAATGGGAGGGCAGAGTCTCAAAACTCAGTTTCTTTCCACTGTCTTTCAGGATTTCAAGAAGAATTCCTGGTAAAAGCTCAGTCTTGCAAGAGGATGGGGCTTTTTCTGTAGTGGGAGTTTGCTATAAAATGTCAAAAAAAAAAATTCCTTGTCAAGTGTGATGATCACATATGAAAGAATCTTTTAGAGCTGGGAAGGATGGATTTAGAGGTCTCTGAGTTACAGACCAGGCAAAAGGTTACAGTGCTTTCATTTTTCAAGCTTTATACCAGCTGATTATTTTTCCTGATAACTCTTAGACTGAAAAGTAGGTAATTCTTCATGTTTATTATTCTAGCTGTTCAGACTTTAGGAGGAAACATTTTTTTTTCCTGTTGGTGACTGAATGTTGTCATCTACAACTTTTTTGTTGTTGTTGTTGCATTCTGATATGGGAAACTCCAATTCAGGAAGACAAAAAGCAAAATCCAGGTTGGCAGAACATCTGCTTTGACAATACTCCAGGCAGGATTGCAGGACTGTAACATCTTTACCTATTTATTACTGCAGAGCTTCTCCTTTCCCTGCCTTGGAACTTTGATTTCAGCATAATGTTGGATTTTCAAATCTTTTGCAAGGGAAAGGTATTTATAATTGGCTTCTTCTGAGGCTGCTGGCATATTTATGGGTAATTCTGTCTTGCTGAAAAGATCAGGCATTATTAACTCAAATGAGCAGAGTTGCCTATCTGCTGAAGTCCTTTGGCAGCAATTAAAATTCAGATGTTAGCACTGTATAAAGGTGCCAATTCCTTTGCAGATGGTGACCAGCTTTTGTCTCCAATATTTGCTCTTTTCTGCCTTCAGTATCTAATAGACCATTAAAATTGCCCCCATGTTTTAATACATGTACCTAAATATCTTTTATATGGCAAAAAGTAACTAATAAAACTTTACAGCTACAACTGTAGGTCAGTTTGCAATCTGCAAAGTCTTTGTCTATTATAGCAACTCACCCTCCCTTCCCACCACAAATATTTACTCACTTATTCTGTGCAAATATGCATCGTGGCATGATCTTTGCCAGGAGGGGCATCTTTGGGAGCATTTATTTATGCCAGCATTCAGAAGAGATGCTGAGCTATAAACATTTCCACTGGAGAAATAGCTGAGCCCCAAAATTAAATGCATATGTCAGAATATCCTCCCTTGACTTGCTTTGACACTGAACATAAACTCTTCATGTGAGCCTTAGCACAAAGCACTAAACTTCTGGAAAGAGAAATCTGCCTGTAAGTATTTCTAGATGTTTTTATGTTATTTTTGGCTGATTGCTGGCATGCTCCTATTCTTTCTGATCACAAGAAAGCACAAGAGGTGATGGGCCACATGCTGTAGGGCCCACTCTCTGACAGTTGTTCAGCAGACATAAACCAGTGTACTCCAGTTTCCCACATGAAACATATTTCCAAGGCTCTTTTTTTTATTTTATTTTATTAAGTGATGACTTCTGAAAAGAGCAAGACCCACATTATTTCTATCTGAGGCCAAGCTGTCCTCTTTCCATGTCTTCTGTCAACTTTTATCCCAGTAAAATTGCCAGCTCTTCTGAGCAGAGTAGCCCAGGTGTTAATCTGATACCTTGTCATTTGTTTTATATCACCTGGAATTGGATTTTGAAACTATTACTCATGCTGTGTCTGTACTGGGATCATTTCTGGAATAATGTGCTATTCTGCATGAGTAATGGTGTTGGAATTTAGCATCTTCTTGGGAACAAGAATATATCTTGTACTTTCTCCTTTTTGTTGTAGATAGTAAAACAAAGACCAGTGTTTCCTGTCATAGACCTCGACAAATAGAATTATTCATCATAATCAATACAGGACATCATGGGAGATATTTGAAGGACTCAGGCTCAAAGTTTTAATGTGCTTAAGGCCTTCTATATAAATGTTTTAAATAATTAAATGCCATTTATTTTTATGCATTTCTGATGGCACTTTTATCATTCAGAAATTGTCTGTTCATGGAGATTTTCACAAATATGAAATATTCAAAAGATTAATTTTGCATTTCAGGAGAACTCCATTTGACTTTGTAGATCAAAGTTTTCTAATATGGATCTATAAGCAAACATCTTGTGACTGTATAGGCAGAGTAAATATTTAGAAAATAATGCTGTGTATTGCAGTGGCTGTGAATTGACAATTAAGTGATATTTGTTTCATTTGAGTGGTGGTTTTTTATTGAAGTGCACATACTAAAGTTGGTATCAGATACATGGTACAGTGAATAAAAGTGGTCCATATTTCAATTTGTGACACCATTTCAATGGCAGTAACATTAACTGACTCTTGCCAGGTGAGCGCCCACACCCAAGCATTGTCCATAACTTCATGGACATGAATCAGATGCTGGAAACTCCCACTTACTGGTTCCAGAGACATGGATAAGAGACAACTACGTGAGGTGTTAAAATCTGGTAGCTGCATTAATTTAAATTATCTTGATTTAGCTGAAATAATTGTGGTTTTGATGAGTGCAAGGGAGCTATTTGTAAGAACAGTAGGAAACCTTTGAATTTCTGGATGCTCTCCTTGCTGAATGAATGGATAGGTCTCTCTAGATAACCACAAAAAGGAACAAATTCTTCCTATCTCCCTCCCTCCAGTGTGATGTGTGGAATAAAACACTGCTGATTTTCTTGTTGTCACTGGGTGTGTCCTTCCAGAAATCTGAGCAACAACAAGATCAAGGAGATCCGGGAGGGCGCGTTCGACGGCGCCGCGGGCGTGCAGGAGCTGATCCTGACAGAGAACCAGCTGGAATCCGTGCATGGCAGGATGTTCAGGGGCCTCACGGGGCTCAAGACCCTGTAAGTGAGAGCCCTGCCCTTGTTCCTCCCTGGGCAGGGTGGGAGCGCTCAGCCTTGGCAGTGCCTGCTAAAATATCTGTAATTGCATAGCCAGTGATGCTGCTCGGCCTTGAGGGTTTCACCCTATCTCTGGTCCTGGGCAGGTTTGAGATTTATAAGCTATTTCTGTAAAATGGACAGATTTTCACAGGACTGATGTGATAGGGAACCTGTCATGTGTCAAATTTGTGCACTTCCAGTCGTTTAATGCTTTTATTATTTTGTTATTTCCTCTGGAAACAAGACATTCAGGAACATGTTTCCTATCACTTTGTCCATCCTCCCACTGTTCCTCCACCCAAATTGGAGCTGTGCTGTAGAAAGAAAGCACTTGACTAGGTGGGGCTGTCAAGAGATAGACTCTAGGAATCAAAATACAATTAAAATCTGCAATTTCATTAGCAAAAAAATACTACTTATGTTGGAAGGTATCATGAATTAGTACAGTCCTTACTCAAGTGTAAAAAGAAATTCAAGTTTCATTTCAAGGACTTTGTTCTGTGATGACAAATATGGAACTTTTGCTGTTCCATTAACATTTTTTGTGGTTACCACCATCTGTTCTTCAATTTAATGTATGCACTTTACTAAGGGATTTGAAAATACTGCCCATAGATATTAAATTAATTTTTATACTGTAAAGCAGCCTGTGGCAGTGCTCCTAAACAAAATTCAGCATTTTTTAATAAAAAGATGCTTAACATTCAAGCTATCCTGCTGACCTGACCTACATTTCCCCCAGCTGATAAAGCAGTCTAAATATACACAGCATGATATGAGGATTTGTGAGTCTAAGTGTTCTTTCAGGAAGGTCACACAGTGCATGGTGAACCATGATATGAAACCAAAGGCTTTGGCTTGAGGGACATATATTGCTATCCATTAATTGACTTTCTTTCAGCATTAAAATAGTAATCTTCTGCAAAGGGGCTGCATTTGTCAGGGTCATGGTCCAGCTTTTAAAAGGCTGTATGTTCCTGCGATGTAAGAAATCTCTGTGCAGGATATATTGGCATTCAGATTATCCCATCCTGCAGTTCTGCTGCCTGATACATTCCATGCAGGGCCGGAGAAATGTTTTCTGCTGCTGCTAAGGGCCTTATTCTCACATTTACTGCTTGTTCCTTTTAGAGCTGGTGCTCTTGACCTGGTAAAGGTGTTTCTCTGTGCCCTGTGGGTCTCTCCTGACACAGTTTCACCCCAGCTGCAATCCCAAAATTACAGAGACCGTGGTGCCTCTGCTGGGAACTGCACAGAGACCAGTGATGCAAAAGCAGCAGTGTTCAGCCTCCAACAGGCAATGTCTGTGAGGACACTGTCAGTGTTTTCCCAGCCACCTCTAAACTCTCTCTGGTGATTTTCAGGTAGCATTGATGTAGCATTTCAATGCCCAGCTGGCTGATACCAATGTGAGATGTAAATTCAAACTCCTGAGGGAGTCTGGATTTCCATTGTTCACTGGATACCCAGGAGTTGGGTACCCAGGGGTTAACCCTCCTCAGTTTGGGGATCAATTCACTGCAACAGCAGCAGGAGCTGCATGCATATTGTGGGTCTTTGGTAGTGTGCTTTAATTACTGAATGATTTTTCACCTAAGTAGGAATATCACAACAGTGCAGTGATGTTTACAGACCCAGATATTGATTGGCATGCAGTGTAACAAATACACATGAGCCTTTTTTGCAGTGGAGTGAAACAAGATACTCCAGTCTTTCAGATTAATTGGGCTTTATTGTTGAGTTCATTGTTACCATAACAACTCAGAGAGATGGATCTTCCAAAACACAGCACTGATTCATCTGGTACAAGCACCAAGCAAAGACTATTTTATAGAATGATTACTGGGTTTTGTCTTCAAAATTAATGATGATAATGACATTCCAGAGCTTGTGCCAGGTCTGGAAATCTTTCCTACAATATTCCTTGATTTTTGATGAGGATTCTGTTTTCTTCTATACTTTTGTAGTGTGGATTACAAAAAAAATCCAGGACATGAGCAGAAGTAATGCAGCCAGTATTGTTATTGTCACACACTTCTGGCAGTCTCAAATGATCTCTGAAATACATCTCAGCCTACTCTCAGATATTTATTAAATTGAGCCTTTAGTTTTTATTTCAGGTTTGTCACTAGTAATAATTTTAATTGCATATTGCTTTGAGATGTGCAGCTCCCATCAGCCTCTAATGTTGAGTGGAAGAGATGCATTTTAAATTCACAAGACCATGTTTATGTGAATCTAACCCTCCTCTAGCCGTGTTCTGCTTCAGCAATCAGTAAAAACAGAATGATTTCCAAAGCATCTTTTTGGTAAAGCGCCTCCCATCCTGAATTATTATCCAGTGGTTCCTAATTCCCTGTTTTAATCCTTGTAGGATGCTGAGGAGCAACTCCATCAGCTGCATCAACAACGACACCTTTGCTGGCCTGAGCTCAGTGAGGCTCCTGTCTCTGTATGACAATCACATCAGCACCATCACCCCCGGAGCCTTCAGCACTCTGGTCTCTCTGTCCACAATGTAAGTTATCTTTTTATGGGATGAACATGGCATGGTGATGTTCTTCTGTGCTTTCCTTTTAAAAAAGACAATATTTCAGTTTATATGGAAAACCTCATCTGGGGAAAGAAAACTCCATCCTACTGAAATCACAGGTTTGGAGGATACAAGGTGTGATATATATTTTTTTTTCAATTGAATAGTTTCAGCTGGAGTGGCTGAAGACACTTGGAGGTTGCCAGCCTCAGGCAGGATGACTTTGTTTTGCTGTGTCATAGCCCAGTGCAACGTGCAGGAGAAGGTCATGTAAAACAATTTCTGCAGATTCAAAGAGTGTAGCTTATCACACACTCAGCTCCCTGAAGCTGCTTTAGTGTCAGAAGAGTCTGGTTTTGTAAGAACAGCTTTCTTGGATTACAGTTAAATTAGTTAAACATCAGAAGTCTACTAGCTGATTTTTAGATTTTCAGAGCATCTGACAAAGACAAAATAGTCAAGTCTTACTGAATGTGAATTTGAAAATCCCAACCTAAGCTTTATTTTAATTCTCTTACACTTCTCAGTCATTCTTTGAAATATTTCCCATGCTTCTTAAATACTTTAAAATGCTTTTTTAGTGTGTCCATTTTAATAAAGTACAGACTGATAAATATGGAAAGAAAGTCTGCCTTTTGTTTCCAGCTGAGAGAGGGGACCCTGGTGTTGCTGTTAATGGAAATTGTCTGTCCTGAAAATACAGCCTAATTGTCCAGTCAAACCCTCAAAACTATTGCATTTCAGTATTGGAAAACATTCTTCATCATGTTTGGGCAAAGAAGGAAGTGTTGAATCTCAGCTGTTTTGTTGCTGACACTTTCCCTTTGCTGTGGCAACTTTTCACCAGCAAATCAGTTATCGTTTTGGCATTAGCTCCGTGCAGCATAAGGAACACAGAATTTTCTTTCCTTTTACCTTGTGTAGTCCCAAGAATCTCCTCAAAACTGACGGACAAAGAGAGAAACACAAGCAGATTATTTTTATTGACTGTTTTCAAGTCTCTGGTCAAAGCAAGTGGCACTTGCTGAAAGCTGTTGTCACTGTGCTGCAGGCAGTGCCTGCTGCTCCTCTGCTCTCCCTGTGCTTCCCTCCCTGGCTCCCTTTGTGCAGGGACTCTCTGAATCAGTCTGTGAAGCCCCTACCTTGCTTTCATGGAATTGTCCTTGTCATATTTTGTTAGAAATAGCCCATTTTATTTTTTCATTTGTGGGAAAAGATTGTTGCACTTTCTAGCAAGAGCAATTAAAGCTGCTGCTAATTGGAATGCATTGCTTTGGCGCTGATTTATAATCCTGTTGGTTCCTAGCTGTGTCTTGGTGGAAGAGTTTGTTCTTTGACACATTTGCATTCTGTGTTTGATCTACAGGCAGAAAAGGTGTGGTTTTGACTTCTTTAGAGCCTGAGTTGAGGCCATGGTGATTTTTGCCATATAAATGCAGAATTCAGCTCTGTTCATTTCACGGCAGCACTCTGCTGTAGGTGGATTTATTGGATGACAAACACCACTGAAGTTAGATGGTGTGACTGTTTTCCCTGTTCAGCCCACACTTTGGGAGCTAATGGGGTACTGTAATGCCTTACTTTCACATCTCTCAATGGGAGACAAAAATTCATGCAATGTTCCATTTCCATTTTTATATTGGCATATTTGCAGCACTAAAGAACATTGTTCCTTTTGTTCTTGCCCTTTGTGAGTCAGTCTCGTTGATATTCCCAAAATGTGGATAGCTCTAAAAATAATACCCTATCTAATGATTTTCACTAGAGGAATAACATCTATTTGGTAGAAAAAATTGCAATTTTTATTTTGTTGTTGGTCAGACTAGGCACTGTAGTATCTTAATTTGAAGTGTCCTTGCAGTTCTTCACACAGAAAATTCAGTCATGTCTTTTAGTCCTTACCCAGTCAAGGGAGATATTTGCAAGCAGAACTGCTTTTCCATGGATTATTATTAAAATAACTGCATGACTGCATAATGCCAGAATGACATAAAACTATTCTTGTATAAACTTAACCTGAATTCCAGAATATATTTTCAATCTAATTTCAAAAACATCCAGATGCGTTCCAGCATGTTTTCCTAACAGGTCACTAGAATCCATTTAAATAGTTAATATTCTGTGACTTCTTTGTAATTTTGAAGAGGCACTTGTAGTAGGATATACATATTTCATTTCTCCAGACTTCTATTTCCCCCTGATTTTCAAAATATGTCTATGTCCTTGAGTAAACACTTCTGAGTTTAATGTTAGTACAAAATCTCTGCTAAAAGTTTGATTGCTGCATTTCTGTCTGAGTGGGTAAATCACTATTGTATATGTAGGAACTCTGATTATTACTGATGAGTTTTCATACCAATTTTTCTGCCCAACATTACTGTTTCTGATTTGAGAACTCCACTTGAATAGTCAGTTTCTTCAGTAAAGCTTTGACATACAATTAGCCTTTCCAGATTTCAATTCCATTTCAACTCAAGTAGGAAATCTCTTTATCCATGTGATAATTTAAGGGGGACTTCATCTTGCATTTCTATCAAAAGTTGCATCACAGCCTTGCCATGGAAAGAGCATGTATGTGGGGACATGTGTGAACTTCAGACTGCATTAAAGCTAAAAATCCCAGCTCTGCAGTTGGAAAAGGATAAAATCTAGAAGTTGCTAACGTGGCAGAAGATCATGTGGAATTACTGACAAGATAAATTTGTTCTTTTTCTGCCTGGAGTGATTTGAATTTCTAAATGGGAGATTTGTTTATTTGTTAATTTTATCTGTAACAACCTATTTCTTTCTTACTTCCCAAGAAAAAGCATAATCCAACTTCTAAACTAAAGAGTCCAAAAATTTTACATCATACGTTAACCTGTGTTTGCCAAGAAGAAAAGGAGGCTTTGTGGATAGTTACATTAAATCAGAATAATCTCTTTTCTCTAGACAGGGATAATTGCTATTTTTTGATATGGAGCATTTTGTAGATGGAATGTTTGTGAAAGTTTTTGATAAGTCTTGGTAAGATGCTCTCTAGATGTACAAAATATCCTTTATGCTCAGAGCTGCTGGTTTTCCAGAAACCTGATTATACACACCTGCTGTTTGTTCCCAGTTGTAGATTATTGAGTTCTGAGGATTTGTGTCAGGGAAGCAGCTCTGTGAACATGATCTCACTCTCTCCCACCAGTGGAACAAATGGCCTTTGAAGCACTGCCTCGCTCAGTGGTTCAGACATTTGGTTCAGGCACTCTGCTCATGCCAAAGTCTATCAGGGTGGAAAATATACAAAGCATCCTGCATGTGGTCCCATTATGGATTAAAGAAAATGGAAAACAATTCAGAAGGAAAGCAGCTAGAATTAGAGTATTGCTTTCAGTGCTTTTTTGCGCCTTCTGTATGAAAGCTCTTGTGTAACCTGTTGGGTTTCTCACCTTTCTGCAGTGTTTGAATCTAAGTGTGAAGCAGGTGGAGTGTTTTTGTAACATTATGCTGAGTTTTCTGCTCTCCCCAGTTCTCCTTTCTCCACAACGTCCATAAGCCTGTGTTAAATCCACATGGGATTAACCCCAGAGCTCCAGGGCAGAGCAGTGATTGAAGTAGGCTGTGCTGCAGTGCTGAGAGCAGCTGTAAATCATATTGTGGCTGTGTGATTTTGGCCTAGAACCTACAGAATTTAGGAGTTGCTTTGGGTTTGCTTTCTAACTGCCCCACCTCAATTGTACCACATGTTTTTGTCTTCAGTACTATTGTTTTCTGAAGGAATTCTTTGGCCAAAGTCCTAATGTGATTTCGACTGCATATTTAGGTTTGTGAAAGCATCTTGTAAGTGAAGACTTAAAAGCTACTTCAGCTACTACACCTGCAATTTAAGTGCCTGTTTCTTGCCTTCAAATTTCTTGTCTTAAAAGATATGCTATGATTTAAAGAATTTTCATTATTGTATTTCCTTCCGTGCTACCAAAATATTAACTCTTGGGCACATTCATGCATGATGTGAATATTCCATTAATATTAGAGACTTCATTTTGCATGCACAGGCCCTGACAGCTCATTCTTCTTTGTGGCTGAGGCTGTTGATGCTCCCTCTCTCTGTACATAGCATAGACAGCTCTCCCTTTTTACCAGGGAGCTCAGCCTCTTTCCTTCAGCTGAGGTTTAGTTAGGAAGGAGCTGCTAAGCCAGGCTCTGTTCAGGCTCCATCCCTCTCGTGGAGGTGTCAGATGATTGCTTTGGAGGCTGCACACCACAGCACCGTGCCTGGCCTGCAGCTCTGGATGGAAGATATTTCAGGAGCTGGAGCAAGATTTGAAGCAGACCCCACAAAGTTCACAAGGCAGCAGAGCAGATGCTTTTCACTACAGGTACCCAGATCTGAGAAACCTTCATAAGTGGCTCAAGATGACAGTGCTGCTGTATGCATGTATATATGTATATATGTATACATGTATAATGTATATATGTATATATGTATATATGTATATATGTATATATGTATATATGTATACATGTATATATGTACATGTACAGCACTATCCTTGCTGTTTCAATAGGAACCCCAAATTCAGCTTCCCAGCAGCTCCCTCCTGGCTCTGGTTTGTGTGGGACAGAGGGACAGAGGGAATGGGAGTGCTGGGGCAGGCACATGGTCATGCTCACACGGGTGCAGTTTGTGAGGTCAGTTTAGACTTGGGTGTGAGCTGTAGCTTGGGTTGAATTCCACAATAAATCCAGCCCTGGTAGTGATGGAAATATGTTTAAATAATAATTTTAAGCACTTTGGTTTATAAACATATGTTTGTATATGCATAACTATATATATTTTAATTATAATCCCAGCCCTAATACAAAACCTGCATCTGCAGGATGGAGTAGGGATCTCACAGGAACACAGGAAAGAGCCTGGACTTGGAGCCCCTCATCTTTCTGTAGTTATTTCAGTATTTCTATATGTTCATGTGTAATGGAATCATTTTTTGTTCCCTTTCAGTAATTTGCTGGCTAATTCCTTTAATTGTAACTGCCATTTGGCCTGGCTGGGGAAGTGGCTGAGGAAGAAAAGAATTGTCAGTGGAAATCCACGCTGCTTGAAACCCTTTTTCTTGAAGGATATTCCAATCCAAGATGTAGATGTCCAGGACTTCACCTGTGATGGTAAGAAAGTCCAATGTGATTTGGCACTTGTGGCAATGTTGAGAAGGCTCCTCCCTACCAAGCAGTGCTGCACAGGGAACATTTTGGTTTGGTGGTGGAAAAGGTAGCCACCTAGAGATGGAGATCATTATTCTCTATCAGTGATGTATTTTTATTCTTGATTTCCAGTTTCTGAATTTCTGCTATCTACACCGAAATATAAGAATTACATTAATTTATTGTAGACAAGTGCCCTGCTTTGTCTAATCCTGGTGTAATCCTGGGCCTCCCTTACTCTTAGTTAACACTCTGAAACCAGTGGGACTCTTGGCTTGTTTGGAAAGTCTTTTAGATTTGGATACTGTTCAAGGTCAGCAGTAAAAGGTGGATACAGGGAAATAAAAAAAGCCTTAGACATTATCTGAAATGACTCAGTGATGCTTCATGCTTTGTTGGGTCTATGTGGGTTTAAAAGAAAATACTCTGAGATTTCTTTCATTCTCCTGGTAATTTTTGTCTTCTGGTCAAGCAGACTTTAGAGAAACTAGTAAAGAGAATATTGCTTGATGAATGCCCTGCTAACTTGACTTGCAGCTTGTTGAGACCAGAGAGGCTGGAGGTGCAGTTAGTCATGCCTCTAAAGAGACAATAAGAGTGATAGAAGTTCCCTACTTAGAGCAAAAATTAATTCCTGCCCTAGTCAAGCAATCTGGCAACAGGCCCAGGTTCTTGAGCTCAGAGCTCAAGAGACCCCAGTTTAGTCATAAAAGAATAATTCACTTTTAATTTGAGAGAAAAAAGCCCCAAAACCAACCAGAATCCTGGTCCACAGACTGACATTCCACACTTGGGAGAAAAGAAGAATCCTGGTGCACGAAATGTCATTCCACAGTTGGGAGCTTTCTCTGTCAGGCAGTAACTTGGAGTTGAGGCAAATGGAAAGTAGGTGGTGGCAGGGTGTGAAACACAGAACACAGGGGAAAATTAAATATGCTGAGAAAACATGCTCCTTCTGCAGGTTTATGAAGGACTTTGAATTTTGTTTCCAGTCATTAAACTCAGTGGGGAAGAAAAAGAAAAAAAATATTCTCTGTTCTTCTGTAGTCTGGTGGTGCCTCCCCAGCCCTCTGAATGCAAATGATTCCTACCCGTAGAGTCAGGGGTAATTCTGTTATCTTGTACCAGGACTTCCTGTCTTTTTCTTTAATCTCAATGCTCTTGGGTGCTTCCAGCAGAGAGAAGAAAGAACCAGATCTGTCTCGATTAGTCCTTGCATCAGTTAGGAGGAGAGAGCAGGCTGGGAGCTCTGGGTCTCAGCTCGGGCTGCCCGTGCTCACACACAGTTTTGTGCTTCCCCTCCCTGTCATCCCCAGAATGTGCCATAAGTGTTTCCTTTCACATCCACCGTGATCCTGCAGCAGGCATGTGCCTTATGTTTTGCAAAGCCTGTTGCTTTTGGGGAAAATCCATGCTTTAATGTTCTTAGCTTCAAAGCGTTGCTTTCTACTGCAGAAACCCTATTGTTCTTCAATTACAAGATTTAATCTGCTGCTTATGGACCTTTGAAACCATTTTTGGAGAAAGTTGATATTTTTAAGTGTGCACAGATGGATTGCCAGCAGTTGGAAGTGTGCTGCTTCAGTTTGTTGTTTGCCTGGTTATCGTTGTTGAAAACAATGAGGCTTTACAATTCAGATCATAAACAAAGTGCCAGGCTGACTTTGAAAAGTAAAAAATAAACATCTAAAAGCTGAAGACTTTTTAAAAAAGTCTTCCAAAAGGAGAGTAGATAGTGAATATCATCTCTCTAGATGAACTTAAGGGTAATGTGCTGGTCAAGCTGGTGTGGGGAGGACTTGAGATTCATACATTGGATTGCACTATAATTTGCAGAATTATGAAGTAGATTTTCCATCAAAAAAAAAAAAAATTAAATCTATTTAATAATATTTTAAAATATTTCTATTCAGTTTATGAGCTGTTCATGTTGCCTAAAGAGTTTGCATGAGGGCGGGATGATCCAAAGCACTGGATCTGGTGTAAAATGAGAAGTAAAAAATAAACATCTTTGGTAGTGATGAAAAGTAAAAAATAAAACATCTAAAAGCTGAATTTTAAAAAAGTCTTCCAAAAGGAGAGTAGTTAGTGAATAGCATCTCTCTAGATGAATTTAAGGGCAAAGTGCTGGTCGAGCTCTCCATTTCAGCTGGTGGGGGAGGAATTGGGATTCATACATTGGATTGCACTATAATTTGCAGAATTACGAAGTAGATTCTCCTTAGGGAAAAAAAATTAAATATTTTAAATAATATTTTAAAATATTTCTATTCAGTTTATTCAGAGCTGTTCATGTTGCCTAAAGGACTTGCATGAGGGCAGGGTGATCCAAAGCACTGGATCTGGTGTAAAATGCTGTGATGGTTACCCTGGATTCAGGCTGCCCCTCCCTGGTCCTTGTCACCAGTTACCTTCAGAGTGGGTGCCTTGGGCTGCAATGCTGATTTCCTCACCCCCTGCCTCTGTCCCTGTGCAGGTAATGATGAGAGCAGCTGCCTGCTTTCCCCTCCTTGTCCTTCCCAGTGTACCTGTGTGGACTCCGTGGTTCGCTGCAGCAACAAAGGGCTGCGGATGCTGCCCAAGGGGATTCCCAAGGATGTGACTGAGCTGTAAGTTACCTTTTACCTACCCCCTCTCTCGAGAAGTTCATCAAACTGCATCCTAGTGAGGCTTTGTGGGTCCCTGGGGGGTTTGCCTTTGACTTTAGTCGTCTGTGCTCCGGTGCTTCCCGTATGTTCTGACCATTATTCTTATTCTTATTTGTCCCTTGACTGAATAAATCGCTTTGTAATGGGAACAGAGTTTATCTGTCCTTGTACCCATTAATTCTGGGTGTAGGAACAAATGCATTTCTTAGTATCAAATAATCCTGTAGTGCTTCTGTGAGAGCCCAAGTTCACAACAGGCAGTTTGAAGGGATGATGAAAATATGTTCCTGAGTTACGCAGCTGTGAGCTAATTATCCTCTGAGGAGATTAAAAAAAGGGAAAAAAGGAAGCTGGTGGTGGAAACAAGGAATTCTTTTCTCCAAACCTCATGAAACGGCTAAAATAACAGATAATTAGATTATATTGCAAAGTACATTCATCCTAGTTTAGAACCATCTTTCTAGTTGTCTTTTCATCCACGCTTCACTAGGAATTTATAGTGGATTTTCTTTCCATGGAAAGAAAATATCCTGGTGGAACTGCTTGGCTTAAGCAGTTGGCAGTAGAAATACTGAGCTTTTCCCCTTTAGGCCCTTATTCAAATCTATCCCAGGTGAGTCATTACTGAAACTTGTTACAATCTCATCAACATTTCTATGTGAAAATAATTGGTTGAGTTGGTTGGTATGTTTGATGAATTTTATAATGAACTAAAATCTGGTTCTGCTATTTTCTAGTACCAACTATTATTTTTTCTCCCTTCACGGGGGGAGAATGGGGCTCACACTGTTTTTACCAGTGCTGTGGACAAATACAAGGCTTTGTGGGTGAATGAGGGTCCTGGAAGTGCCTGGTGTAACTCAGCATGGAAACTTTGCATTAGTGAATGCATCCTTGGAACACTCTTGACCAGGGCATGGTTGATAGTGAATTGAATTGAATTGAAAGGCAATTCCTAGCCAGGATTCCTTTATATATTGCCATCAGTGTTAAGAAGTCTGCAAGGTCATCTCTGCTCTGCTTTTGTTCAGGTTTCATTGCATTCAAATGTAACTTGCCAGCAGTAAGGTATCACAGATGTTACTTTGATTTCCACTGCCACACTGAGGAATTTTTATGTTTAAATTTTGCATATTGAGTTCTACTGATACTATCTGATACCCTGATGACATAGCTTTCACAAAAAGAGTAAAATTAATCTCACATTCTTAAAAACTGCTATATTTCTTAACCATTTCTTGGCAAATGAGGCAATAGCCTGGAAGTGAGCAGTCTGAGTTCATAGGAGTTTACGTGACTGTCTTCTTCAGTAGGAGCCTCTTGGCTGTGCAAAGCTCTAGTTCAGCTTTCTGCTTTCCATCCAGAAATGTGTCAGCAGAACACAGACAGCCATGGACTGCCTGGCTCTGAATATTTCATATTCTGCAAATATAACCTTTGAATCTGTCCCAGCTGTCTCAAAATTCAATCCTGATCTCATTCTCCTCTCAACTAACATAAACTGAGCTCCTTATTTGTTTCTAAACCAAAAGATGGGTTGCAGGTACTGAGGCATGAAATTTCATGTGTTTGTGGAAACTGTGACAAGAATGAAGTAAGTAAATAAAAAATAATCAATCTTGCTTGCCTTTCTTCTGCTTCCAGATTGAGACAGAGATATTGCCCATAACCTGCTGTATCCTGCAGGTTACAGGTTAGCAGTGTGAAGTTACACATTTTTATTGTTCTGTGTTTGAGAATTGCCATTGTTGCTGTGATAAGCAGCATCTCCAGTGGGACCCAGCCTCTTGTCTCATCTTGAGGACAGCTGGACCTGGCAGAGGGAACCCAAAATCTTCCTGGGCACAGGGTGGAAGAGACTTGCCTTGTTCTGCCCAAGCCCAGAGTGTCAGGTGCCACAGAGGTGACAAGGACATGCAGGACTCCTGTCCCTGTGTCCCACAGCTCCCTCCCTGCAGGAGCCCTGAGCAGGGACAGGATGCACAGGAGCATCTCAGTGCAGTTTTTATGAATGCACCAGCCTGACATTTATAACCTTCCATTGCTGATGTATTCATCTGCCAGGCACATTGGTTGCAGTGCTTTTTATTAAACTGCAGTGCTTTTGTGCAACATGGTTTAAGAAAAAGAGCTGTCAGGTGTCTGCTTAAACCACTCTCTTGTGGCTGAATGCAGCCTTCTCATAAATTTCTTTAAATTCTCTTAAAGGTCTTAAAATAGTCTTAAAGGGGGAATCCTTTCCTTGTAACAGGTATTAAATAGCACTGTGCAAAAATAAGCATGCCTCTTGCACAGGCACACAGGGGAAATGTTGCCCTTTCTGGGTCAAATTTCACTGTACACTCAGCAGAGAAGATCCCCAGCAAGGTTTTATTGCAGGGTGGACAGGAGACACAGGCTCACTCCTTTCAGTGCTCATTCTGAGTTTCTGTTTCAGTGTATATTTAGACAAGACATGTGAAAACCATTATCTCCTTCACATTTAGAGCTTGGAATTATAGGAGACATCCCTGTGTTTGGTTTGTGCCACCCTTGGGAGCAGGGATTACCCTGGCAGGGAAGGCTTCCATCTAGAAAAGAGTTGAAAAGATCACTCAGTGCTTTTTAGAGGAATGATGATGCAAGAAACTTCTATTTCCCAGTTTTTCCTTCAGAAAACCCTGTCATCATTGTCATCATGGGCAAGCTCTCTTCCAGCTTCTTGGGAGTAGGAAAATATTATGTTGTTTCTTGCAAATTCCTTCACTGTATATCCCTCCACTGTATATTTACATACTGCCTACATTTTTCCCCACTGTTTGTTTGCCCTGAAGAGAAACCTTGGTTTTTCTTGAACATATTCAGTTTTCTGGTCCAGATGTTCAGAAGTAAAATGTTCCTGCAATGAGCTAGTTTGGAACTCAGCCTTGCTGCTGCTTAGTGTTTTAGGCTTTCCTTTAATTCTGGTTTTTTCCCCTAAATCTGTTTGAACTTAGTTTCCCATGCTCTTTCTCCTTTTATGTATTACCTCAGTGTGTGAACACTTGATTTTCTCCTTTTATTCACAAAAGTATAGTCTATTTCTAATAAAGTCTTATCTGACAGCATCCAGCTGCTTTTATGGACCTACAGCAAATAACATTTTGCACTGGGGAAAATCATTGGAGGCAATTATGTGGATGGTGTGCACAAGCTGTAGCATAATGAGTGTGGTATGTTTTAGAATAAATATGTACCAATCATGTCATCTCTAGACTCCAAATGTTGTCATGACACTGAGCTATAGGATAGCACTGGTGGGATTGTTAGAAAAACCTGCACTCATACATCACTGTTAGGGATTATTTTCCCTTCCATTTATATCAATGCAGGCTAATATTTGCATTACTTTTGCCATTTCTCTTTCTCGCCTCACAAACTTTCTCTCTCCCATTGCTGTTCCTTGTTCTGCCTGGTAGGTTCATGTATTTGACACATCAGTTGTCATATTTTTGGAGGTATTTACCACCAATCCCAACCTTTTCTTTCCAGCTTTCAAGGCACTTGTGATTTCCTTTGACTTGTGGCTAAAACCAGTGGCTTTTACCTGGGCTGTGCTGATCGATGCCTCAAATATGCCCAAAGCAGTTTGGATAGCTGGGATATTGTAACAGTTTAGCACCATTTTCCAACTTGATCAAAGGGAAACTCTGGAGTGAGATATTTGATGAAAATCATCTGCTTGAGAATGCAAATTCTCTTGCTTATCTGGCAATTCACACTGTTTTACACAATGACCCCCAGCACGGGCATCAGGGGGTTTTCCTTTGATAATAAAGGAGAGGAGCAATTAGGTTTCTGTGGTCCTGCTCATTTTCTGCAGAGGGGAATTCTGCCATTGAGAGAAAGGAGAGTTCTGTAGAAGATATTTTAGTTACAGATGTGTGGTGGCTTCAGTGTTGGTTAATCACTAGTGCACTTGCTTATTTTCTGCTGTGAGGTAGGATTAGGAGAAAGGCAAAGCAGGCTCGAAAGTTTAAAAGGGTATAAAGAGAAATTTATTAACAGTAACTAAAAGAAAAAGCAATAAGAATCAAAACAAAACCTTCAGGACACTTCTCTCCCTACAACCTTTTCTTTCCCAATGACAATGTAAAGAAACAAAATGTAAAATTTCAGTCCGTTTACTGCCTCTAGAATAATCTTTCTTCTGTTTCCTTCTATTTCCTCATGAAATAGAGGTATTAATCTGCATTTAAAACCTGAGAGTTTGGAAAAAGTAAATAATATCAATATTATCAAATAACGTGTTCAGTGACCGGTAAAGTTTGGGTCCCTATCAGAAAGGAGACATTAACACTAGCAGAGACTAAAGTTTAACTTTCTCTCAATCACAGCCATGTTTGTGTGTCAGACATGGAGGTTGTGCTCTGGTGTGCAAATACAGCAAAACCCAGAGCCCAAATTTGCCAAAGCTTATGATCCAAGATCCATATTTGAACCTAGATCCACACTTAATTTTTGTTTCCTCTCAAAAAACTGTAACTGAAGCTCTTAAAATTCTTGTTTGTGGATGTTTCATCTTTCACAGTCCAATTTCTTTTTCAGACCACCATCTTTAGGAAATGAAATTTAACTCAAAATTTTAGGATAGAGGATATGGACATTAATAGTTTTGGAGCGCAACTTAAAATTTTAGAGCTACATAAAATTGTCAAGTATCATGGGTTTTGTAATGTAACATTCTTTGTGGAATATTTAAAGGAAAGGTTTTGTGCCTTTTCAATTACTGCCTGAGAACTGATTTCTCTCTCCAGTTTCTCCTCTTAGCATGGATTGCCACTGCAAGTTTGACTTCATGCCTGAATAGACATCTCAGTTCAAAAAGGATTCCAAGTGATTCACATTGTTACCCGATGCTCTGGCGCCTCGGGCTGGTTATATCACCTCCAACCCAAGTGGTTTCAGTACAAAAATAGACAAGTTGGAAAAAGAGCAGCTGTCATCTTTTATGCATAGTTTTAAATGTTTTATGTGCAATGTTGGTGTGTGTGGAAGATGCTGGATGAGCCCTGGGGCTGCTGCAGGCCCTGTCCCACAGTGCCAGCCCCCCTGGCCATGCTCTAGAAGAAACCTGGCCAGGTAGGAAGGTGGTGGCTTTCTTTGAGAGCTGAACACGTATTTTGGGATTTTCTGGTTTGCTTCTTTCTCAGTTTTTGCTCTGGCAATTGCTTGTTGGTTGCAAGTCATTATTGAGACTTGAGGATTCTCAGCAGCATTCACAGGGTAAACAACAAAAACCTCCAATCTGATATTTAAACAGAGCCTAGAGACCTTAGGAAGCAAATGAGGTTGTTTTGGATAGCAGTCAGTGTCTATTTTAAGGCAACTGACACTCAGTCTTGACTCTGTATATTAATAACTTGATTCCCAGAATTAAAATTAGACACGTATTTTTCTTCATTCATACCAGAATTTCTTTGCATACCAGACACCATGGACATCATAATCCTTTGGCAAAAGACTGGGAAGAATTAAAAATTTAATCTTCCTTCCACACTGAGTCTTTTATGGCTATTTTGAGGGGCTTTTTGGCAGAGCATCTGGAGCTTCATCTCTGTTTTTTTATTTATATAGACGTATTCATAAATACACAAAGTTTTGTCTCTGCCCATTTGCCCTCAGGAATAATTCCTTTACTCACTATGTCCAGCTTCCAGCCCCCTGAGCCCAGCAAGGTGGGGAGGGGGTGCCCTGCACCCCCCAGCTCTGCCAGTTGTTTGCCTCAAATCCTGCATCCCAGATCCTCCTGATTCTTGGCAAGCTCTTATGCCCTAAAAGCCTTGCTTATTTCAAATTCCCTGCACTTAAATGTGCTTTCAGAATGAATGCCTTCAGCTTGGAAAATGCTGCCACGTTTTGGATAATGGGCTGAGAGGTTTAGCAGTGGTGAATTGTTCTTATGGATGCATGAAAAGTGTGTTATCAGTGCTTTTTTCAGAGTTAAATTGTGTTTATTCAGAAACTGTACCACTGGTATGAGTATTGCAGTTTTCTGCTAGCACATTTATATAACTATCAAATTGCTGCAGAGCAAATCCAGAGCTATTCAGAGCAGATCTTCTGTAGGAGTTTAACTCCAGGGGTCTGCATGTCTGGGTTAGTCTGAGTCATGAAGCACTGAATTAAAATGTGCACCCTTGACTTTTGATTGCACCAGCAAGCAGATGAGGAGGAAAAAAACTTTGGCTCACTCCCATGAGTTTGTTTAAATTGCAGGCTGTTTCATATTGAGATCAACTAGAGAATATCCTGAAAATATGTTCCTGAAGAATTCAACATATTGCAAGAGTCTCCTTTCCTAAAGGAAAATCATATAAAACTTCCAAATACATAATACATGACCTGCTTTTGATTTCCTTTAGAAATCCTTAGAATTTTATATTTGGAATAAAGACTAGAACCTTACCCTGCCCTCTTGCATGGGTTTGAGATTTATGATTTTCTGGGATGAAGGGGAAGGCACAGACTCCCAGCATCCTTCTGCATGCAGAGCAGACCATGACTGGAGGAAAGAGATGTGGGTTGCCCTGTTAGAAACGTGACATGCATGTCTAAATACTGAGAATCTCCAGTTTATAGTGGGAAATTACCAAGGAACTCCATTTTCACAATAATTTATAACAGATTCAGCCAAAATGAAGCAAGGGGCTTTCCCCTTGTGGAAAATGTGGATATCCATGGGAGGTGTAAGTGTGGCACAGCCAACCTGTCCTCTGGCTAGTGAGACTCTGTCCCTGCTGTGCTGGCTGTGCAACTCTCTCAGTGCTCATCATCATTGGCAGGGAGAGATTGATTAGTTTAGTAGGATTTTTTTAATTGAGAAAGTAATTTCTCTGGTTATAAGGCCAGAAGTTGGTGTTCCCACAGTGTCCAGCCTAACCCTGGAGAGGAGTGAGGTGAGCTCCAGTGCATGCTCCAGGGGAACTCTGCCTGGATGGGATCCTGTGCACAGGCAGAAGGGATCACTGTGAGCCTGGCTGGAGCAGTTCAGCTGGAGTTCAGTACAAAAAGAGATTTGAAGCAGCAGAAAATGTTGAGAGGTCATTAAGCTGAAAAAAAAGGGGGAGGAATAATACCAGCTATAAAATATATTATGTAAGAAATTCTGTTGTTTTTTATAGATTTTATTTTTTTGAATGATGTAAAAATAAAGTTTGTGAGAAAATATTCTTGGATTTAGTTTACACAAGTATCTCTGTGCTGTTACAGTTAATGTAGAAAGGGAACATAGGGCACAAGGATAATCTATTATTATTGTTGTTTGCTATAGTGAGTGCAGAAAAAGGAGGCCTGTTGCCAAAGACAAGGAAATTGTATGTGTGGAATAAAAATTCCTAACATGATTATCAGATTCTGTTTTCAGCAGCAGAGGCAGCACATGAAGTGTTCTGGTGTCTGTGGGCTGCATTTCCTGGCTACACTTGATTATGTTTCAAAACATTCCATATCAGTTGCATTGCCCCGTGTCTGCCTCAGGAAATATCCCTGCAGCATCATGTAAGGAAGGGAAATATCATTTTCTCTTTCATCCCACCTGTGGAGGGAGGAATGCATTCCTCCTCCACAGAGCTCTCTGAGAAGGATGGGTTGGTTTCCCTGGCAGATGTTGATTCTGGAAGATGTCTGGAGAAACACCTTGGCAGTGCCATGGTACCACTTTCCATTGGAGCCTTATTACTTTGGTATCTCCCAGGGAGTACCTAAAAGCCAAGGTTAAGGGACAAACCTCCAGCTCTGTCTCTATTTTATTGTGATAAACGGGAAACACCCACATCCCATTGCTGCCACAGTCAGCTGTGCAGACCGGAGTACCCGCGCTCTCTTCTAGGCAAGCTTTTAAAAGTATTGTGTTTTTTCAGGGGGTTTTGCTGAGTAACTCACTGATCATGTTTTTTAAGTGGAGAAAAAGTTCAAAATGGGGGTTCTATTTGCCTGTATGAGGATTTAGGATTATCCCCAAAGGCTTTAGCCCTTCCATGCTTGTGTCTGCATAGAAATAGGTTCAGTGGTGTCTCAAACACTGAAACTTCCAGACTAGAAACACATGATATCTTATCAAATATATTTAGTGCATGTAGGAGGAACCTCTGTTCCAAGAGAGCTTTGTCTTTGGTCTTTAATTTGTACCAAGTTTTCCTCCTGTACCAGCCTGCTGTGAAAAGGAGGGGTAAGGAGGGTGTATTGCTGTGGTGGATGTGCCATCAAACTTGTGGATGTTCATGTGGATGCCGGAATTAGCGGGACCTTTTGCAGCACAGGGATCTGGGAGTGCAGCTCCTCTTCCCTTTCTGGCTGCACAAGGAGCTTCCATGCCCGGGACAAAGCCTCTCTGGCAGGGTCAGGGAGCAGCCAGCATTCTTGGAGAGACTTGGGAAAGGTAACTCCAAGTTCAGGGCACAGGCCATGCAATTTTTCTCCCTTTCTTCAGCTGCTGTCACAGAAGAACCAAATGGTCATTTCTGTTTGCTGTAGGCCAGAGATCCTTTATGCACTTCCAAGTTTTAAAACAAATAAAGTAAATCAATAAGCTGCTGTTGTGATTTGCATGTGGGGTGATTCATTTATAAAGTAAAAGCTGTTAGAGTTTCAAAGCAATGAATCAAAGATAATTTCATTAGTGACTGACTTTATGTTGTCCTCACTCATGGTGCAGATTGAGTGATGTGAATTCTCCTTAATGTGTTTGTGTAATTGTCAAATGTGACTTTTTTCAGATACTTGGAAGGAAACCATCTGCCTGCTGTGCCGAAGGGGCTCTCTGCCTTCAGACACCTGACACTGATGTAAGAAACACGTGCTTTCAATGTCAGGGAAATTGCATGACTCTTTCTGCACTGTGCTGTTGGTGGAACATAAATAATTGGTATTTGGAGAGGGGTGGGGGAGAAAAAAACCAACACCAAACCCCAAAACCTTCTGTAATTTGAATTTGGAAAGAATTTCACAGTGGACACTGCTGCCAGTAAATGTTCATAACGAGTGAGGTGCCTGAGAAGCCCCTTGCTCTGCAGGACCCCGAGAGGACAAAACTCTCACACAGACTGCTGCAGTTTCGCTTGGCAGATTTATCTGTAAAGGTCATTAGCAGAGGAGACACATTCATTTGTGCTAGATGAGGCACTATTTACAATGCTAAGGCAATGACAATTTGTATAGTTCTTTCTTCAGTGAACAGTCGTGCAGATAGAGACACAGCTAGACTTTGTTCTGTACATTGTTCCCTGAAATACACAGGAGTGAAATTCCCTGCCTGAACTATTTATCAGGAATTTTCAAATGCTGTTGGAATCAGCTGTGCAGATACTGCAGTCCAATGGGCTGGGCAATCTCAGACAAAAATAACATGGATGAAAAACTGGAATGCTTAGTTTTAAGAGTGTTTTTTATTTAGAAACATCTCTAATTTTGCTTTTCAAGGGAGATCAATAGCAAAACAAAATGTTCTGGTTGAGTCTAAAAGACTTTTTAAAATGAAAAATGAAATTTTGTTGTAGTAGCTGTCAATATGATAAGTATTTGGAAGTGGGGTGCCTTGAATGCATTGCAAAGCAAGTTGGAACAGTAAACATTCAGCAGTGCTTGTATCATTTATTCATTTGTTCTTTTCATTGAATGCTGTATGCTGGAAAGATGCCTTAATGTTTCTCAGTCTGAGGCTTTTTAAGGGAGTCTGATACGCTTTTCCTTTAGAGCTCATTCAAAGTTGGTCAGAAAATACTCCAGTTGATAATATGCAACTTTTCAATTGCTTCCAAGCATTTTGCTGTGCAGATATTATGTAATCTTTTCAAAGAGGCATTTTTTCTTAATTCATACATGTAAATTATATTTTCTCTGTGTGTTTCTTCAGTGATTTGAGCAACAACAGCATCAGTGTCTTGGCCAATCACACCTTCAGCAACATGACTCAGTTATCGACGCTGTAAGTAGCCCAAAGTTTTGCTAACAGCTTTAATTGCTTTTCCAACACCATCTAAGCTGCTGAGCAATTAGTGCATCCCTTGTTGCTTAAGCATGTGTCTCTCCATGCCTATCTGTGGTTGAATTAGCAGTGAAACAACCAAAGCCAGGCCAGAGTTGTGACTCTGCTCTCCCCTCTGCAGCATCCTGAGTTACAACAGGCTCCGGTGCATCCCCGTCCACGCCTTCACCGGGCTCCGCTCGCTGCGAGTGCTGTAAGTGAACCCTCCAGTGCAGCTCTGCAGGCTGCACCTGGGGCAGGGAGGGTGCAATGGGCAGGGGGAATGAATTTTCACTTCATTGGTGTCAATGTATTTGTGCTCTGGTGGAATTTGTCCCATAGAGGCCAGAGCAGGTGAGCGCTAAAGACACGATTACGTATTTGCAGGAGGAGCGCGAATTCATTTGTTTGAATTTCCCTCAGGGTTTACATTATGGAGCTTTTCTCTGAAAGCTCTGGTGCAGGAACTGTCATGAAAACAGGTGATAGTTCCTGCATCAGAGGAACTATCTCCAAAAGACTTCACAGAATCTGTTTCTGCTGCCTGAACAATGTTTGGGTGCTCCACAGGGAAA
>NW_005054386.1:1588089-1617955 GCF_000277835.1 Geospiza fortis
TTAGCCTGTATACATTTGGTTATAGAGTGTGAGTTTCCATTGGATGCTTCAGCAAAAGTGTCTTTATGGAAAACTTCTGTGCATTTTCAGAATATTTTCCATTGATGCAGATTGATGCAGGCAAGCTAGAATGGGATCTGAAAGGAAGTTAGAAGCCCCCACACTAAATCAGTGAATAAATCAGGCCAGTGGCTGGGCACCAGTAATGCTGAGATGCCTGTCTCAAATCTCCTTAAGTTGTGAATAAAATTACACCTCATATTGACTGGGGGCCTGCTCAGAGATATCCATGTGTGGTTTATTTCTTGGGAGGTCCTTTTCTGCACTCCTCCTTTCTTTCCAGTGCGGCTGCTTTCAGCAGCTTTGTGCATTAAACCATTTGTTTACAATCTCTTGTGAAACTCATCCTTACATTGTCTCAGAGTGTGGGCTGTGGGGCTGTTCCTCACAGCAAGGGCCTCTCCCAGCTTTCCTCAGGCATCTGCAGGGCTGGCTCCTGCTTCTGTCTCATATCCAGAAACAAACCTGGGCTGGTTCTGTGGACACCTGGCCCCACTGCCACGTCAGGAGGGTGGAGAAGGAACCTTCCCATGGCCCAGAGACATGAGTGGGTCACCAAGACTTGCACAGCAGCCCAAGGGTATAAATTAAATAGCTTGTCTGTGGTGAAGGAGAGCTCTGAACACTCAAAGCTCAGGACAGAGGAGCTGAAGATTGTCCTGAGTGCTTTGAAACTTCACATTGACATTTACCATTTAAAAAAAATTAGGTGATGTTCAGATGCAGAAGTCTGTGTTAATTTAAAGAGCAGTGGTTATTGTGTGTTGGTTCTAAAGATGTGGAATCAAAGTGTCAACATGGGCAGTACTGGGACTGTGGAAGCAATAAGGCAGAGCTGCTTGGCTGAGACCTTTCACTGTGGTTTCAGTGGTAAAACAGATATCTCAGTTTCAGCCTCCCAGATTACAAGACAGCTTTGGATTCCCACTCTTCATTAGTAAAAACAAGAAAGATTCGTGATTTGGATTTGTTGCTTTAAGTTTGGCTTGGGATCCTGATTTCTAGCACACAAGGATGGTCACATTTGAGCTGTTACATGAATCCTGAAATTCAGCCACAGATTAATATATTCTGTTTCATGGCCAAATAAATTATTCCATATGGAGCTGTCTTCTGGCCTGCTCCTGAGATGCAAGCTAGCTTGATTAAAGCTGGTGTGGGGCTCTCTACCCTGCATTACAGTGTGGATAAACCATGCCTCCCTCCTTCCAATAGCCACAATTTGTCTTTTCACTTCTGTTCTTGCAGGCCACATATGGGCAGAAACAGAGGGCAGTATTTTAATGGCAACTGTTGTTTTTTGGCTTTTTTAAATGATCTGCTAATCAAAAAGTATCTTCCTCCAAGGGAGAAAGCCCCCCACTGCCTTGCACAGAGCAGTGAAATGGGAATCGCTGCCTCTGCTCCCTGCATTTGGAAGCCTCCAGATTGATTTGATTTATTATGGCCCACAAAACTCTGGTATCAGCTACAGCTTTTGCCACGTGTCATCACTGTTGCTACTAAAAATCAATTCTCCAAAGAGAAAATGGTTTCCAAGAGACAATAGGAAATCTGTTACTGTCAGTTTTTTATTATCCACGCTCTCAGGGGAACTTAAAAGAGAAAACATCAGCAAAACAATTTTCACTTTTTTTTTTTTTAATAAAAACAATATAGGGATCTCATTACTTTTGGCTGTGCATGCCTTTGGAGGTAGCAGACACTTCTCATGAAGGTTCTCCAAATTCCTTTGTTTTCTGTATTTTTGCCTCTGTAGTAAATACAGTAAAAAAGTGTTTTGAAAATCAGAATAATCATAGCTGTATGATGCACTTGGTTTTTGACAGATATTTCATTCTGAACTCCCTTTCTTAGATTTTTCAGTACAAGCCCAAGTGAGAAAACTGCAGAGTCAACAAGTTTATGTTTAAGCCTTAATATCTATCAGTGTTTACACAGCCAGGTCTTTAATCTCAGCCTTCCCATGGTTTCTCCATAACAGCAGCCAAAGGGTGCAGGGGAGCACAGGGCATAAAGTCTGGAGATTTTTTTTAATAAGCAGAAGTAGGTTTTTGAGCCAAAGCTGTTACAGTAAAAAGTTGTGGATTTGTTTTTCATTTAATTTGTCCAAAGCTAGTCTTCTTAGAAACTAAATATAAACAGATTAAGGAAGCTGAGATTGAGACAAATTAGAAGTATTAGAGCTCTCTGAATGACCTGAATGGATTATTTTAAAGATCATTGTGTAATCACATATTTTTATATGTGACTTAGTTAAGAGGCAAAATCAAAAAATCAAAATAATTCCTGAGGTCACTAAATAATTGTCCATGTAAATAAATAACCATATTATAGTTAGGGGGAAAAGGGGTAAAATGACCTATTGAATATTCTATTAAGAGAAACTCTAGTTTTACTGAAAACTGATGGATATTTCCTGCAGCTCAAAGCTCAGACAAACCACTAGTATGTGTGATGATAAAGCTGTCACCAGTAATCTTTGGGCACAACGTTTTTGCAATACACTTTCACTGTTGGGTGCTGCACTGATCTGACCTAACAGAAGCATCTGGCTTTTTTTTTTTATGGGTGGTGGTTTGTTTTTGGTTGGGTTTTTTTGGTTTTGTTTGTTTGTTTGTTTGTTTGTTTGGGGTTTGTTTGTTTGTTTGTTTTGGGGGGTTTTTGAGGGTTTTTTTTGTGTGTTTTGTTTTTTGGGGTTTTTTTTTAATTTATCAGAGAATGATTCCTTGTATTTAAGCAGTCATTTTTTAAAGCTCTGCTGTTGTGAGCGTGGAGCAGTGGCGCTGTGGCTTCCCCTGACATCTGAGCTGTGCTGGCTCCTGCAGGCTTTGGCACCCTGGGGGCTCCCTGTGGAGTTTGCCCTGATGGGATGTGGCTCTGAGAGCTCACATTTCTCTCTTCCCAAAAACACATCCCCCTTGTGTCTGCAGGAGCCCAGGGCTGGGGACAATGAGCTGGCAGGCAGGACGTGGGAAGGGTCCATGAAAGAAAAACAACCAGGAAACCCCAGCCCAAAAGGATTTGTTGAATTAATTTCCTTCCCTGAGGACAAAGGAATAAGTTAGTGAGATTCTGTGTTGAAGGAAGTTTTGATTTCAAGGATTCTCAAGTGTTCTGTTACTGTGTCCTCCAGAGGAGATCCACATCACCTTAAATCCAAACCCCTGCTGTTTGCTGGAGTTCAGACGGGAGCATCCCTAGAAGCTGTGCTTTTGATACACACATCAGTGTGTGCTTGAAGTGTCCTAATGTGAAAGGATTTATTTGACTATTTGCTTGTAAGGAGATTTGGTATAAAAATGTGTTGCTGATGTTGATCCAAGAGGAAAGATTTTGTTGCACTGTTGAATTCTCTTGCCACTATTTATTATTGTGAGTTTTAAGGGGGGTTTAGCATTTGTCATTTCATTTTAGTTGAAGGAGTGATGATGTTGCTGACATGACTTTTTTATTAAAATGCAGGCACTTGCATCCATGAAACACCTCAGTGTTTGGGACATGTAATAAAGCAAATCCTTCTAAGGTTTTTATTTGATGGGTTTAATTTCTTACAGATAAATGGCTTTGTCATCCTTCAGCTTCTCTTGGATGTTCCCAATACACCTAGAAGAGAAAATGTACTCTTTCACAGGATAAATGGGACTGATACAACCTGAAGATTAATATATCTGTTTACAGAGAATTGTCTTGCAGTTTAAAAAATCAGCAATAAGCTCATCATGAGCAGCTGCTTATTTAAATGTGTTCAATTTCATTGGCCATTTTGATGACAAGTGGTTGACTAGGTCTCCTCACACCACCAAAATACTCCTTGATGAATAGCTGTGGGTTTGTCTCACTCAGCTGGTCATTCTGTACAGAATTAGTGAGTGTGTTTTATCTACAGTTACTGTGTGGGAGCTCACATCCTTCCCGCTCCTGTGCAGATTCATTTCTTGGAGATGCACCCTTATATATGGCAAGTGGTTATTAACAGTCAAAAGCAAGGAAGGCTTAAAGGAAAATTTTAGAATCAGGATGTTGGAAGGGCATCATGTACATCCTGGTGCAGCTGAAAGTGCTGTTAGGGAAGAAAGGTTGCAGAAAACAGATTTTTTTTTTTTTTTTTTCACTTAGGGCAGATGTCTGTTTCCATGGGTTGAGATTTGGATTGTTTTAAACCCAGTGTTTCAACAATAGGTACACACACACAAATAAAAACTGTGATTGCTGTGTCAGCAAATCACCAGGTAAGTTAGAAAATAAATGACTCAAGGGCAAGAGCTGCTCCAAACCACACAGCAGCTTTCTGTTTTCCACCCTGCTCTGCCATGTCTGGAGCACTGACAGGAATTTCCATGCACAAATGTGGGTCTTTTCTCAGAAAAGAGATAAACTGGGTGCCTAAATTGTCCTGGAAACAGTGGAGAATCCTTTTACTCCTTTCAGGGGTCCTGAAAATGCTGCTAAAAATTGTAATTTCTTTGCATAGGGTGAATAATGTCCTAAAACTGATTTCAGGTGCTTTCCTTGGTAGCACAGAGAGGTGGTTTTTACTGTAAGAATGGGAAAGTGTGGCTGTATTTACCCTCAGGGACCCTTGCTCTGTCTCCTAGGATCTCTCTGAAGTCAATAGTTAATTTAACTTTCACAATTCTTATTTCCCCTGCTCTGTTTTTGCTGTGCTTCTGGCTAATGGGATTCTGTAAGAGAACTCAGGTCTGGATGTGAGGGTCCACTTGTCATCAATACACTTTTAATGGCATAAATGGTATGTCACCTTCTTAATTTACAGCAGCACTCACCAGAAGTTCTGATTGCATCATTGTTTTAAATGCCAACGCCTCGAGGCAGGAGTGATAAAGCATGGAAGTTGTGAAACTCACAGAAACTCTCAAAGAATCAAAATTAAATACCCTTTTTAAGCATCCATTCCTTCAGTTGCTGGGGCAGACAAAATACTGTGGTTTGATACCTTCCTGCTTCTCCCCCTTCTAGGACACTCCATGGAAATGACATTTCCAGTGTTCCTGAGGGATCTTTCAATGACCTGGTGTCCCTGTCCCATCTGTAAGTACTTCTGCCTGGCTGAATCTCTTGGACTGATGGTTTCAGATCTGTAAAACAGCACATATTGCTAGGATTCTATAGCTTTTTTGATTTTCCTGCTCACTTTTCATAATGTGCTCTGGATATTCATAGTGCATCTGTTCAAAGGAAATAAAAATTTCTAGGACCTGTTGTTATTAGTTATGAAAATATTTTCTTAAGGAAAACCAAATGAGCAAGTGTGACAGTTTTCTCTGCTGTGGACTTTGTGTTTAAGGTTTTCTTTCAGCATTGTCAATGTGAAATGCAGAGCATATTATGGTTTAAGAGTGAGGCAGGAAACCTCCCACAAAGAGCAAATATTAAGCAAATGTGAATTCTTTGCTTAATAAGTGTCATATGTTTTGCATGCTGGAATGTTGTCAGTATGTGGACTTGTTGATGAATCACTACTTCAGACATATATATTTAATCACGTGGAAATTGGTCATTTCACAGCATTAATGCTTCATTCCATAGTTTGCAAAAATTATTAGGCGTTTCAGCTTTTTGAGGAAATTACTATTACACTGGTAGAGGGCCAGGAGGCTTTCAAATGCAGTTTACTTGATGAAAGAGCAGACAAAGAGCTGCAATGGCTCCAAACTAAATATGAGTGACCAGAAAATGCTTTCTCACTGAGATAGTGTGTGATACTTCACACTATTAGATAATTGATGTAGGAAAAGCAATTTTGTGCAGCAAGTTTCTTGATTACTGTCCTCAGTTAATCAGAGGGCTGAGCATGTGTTGGTCCCTCAGTGAAGTGAGGGGTTTCACAGGCTGATACAGATGTTTTCTGCCTGATGCTGATGTACACACAAGCAGACATGTGTGCATTTTACATAGGTTTATATCTATTTATTGTCTCTTTTTAACCTTAACATGCCTTCCAGAACACTTCCCTGAGCACCAGATTCAGATTGTATTGAAGTATTTTCTGGGTAGCAAATACATCCCTGGCAGCTTTCTATCTCTTGTCCTCTATGGACAGTAAAAAATAAAAATATCTCAGGGACAGAAATCATGAGAGCAACTTGGGCAACTTGAGCAGAGAAATAATGAAATAATCTTCCCTGTTTCCAGCTTACACCTTAGTATCATTGGTTTTGCACATTTGTTTTTCCTGTTCCCGGTTTAGTCAAGTCTTTTTGTGTGTTTGGGGTTGAAATTCTGGCTGAGCTGAAGCCCTGTACCTGCTTTTGGGAGTGCAGTGACACCTTCCATACTGGGAATCTGGCTGTGGGGGTATTTTCAGAACTCCAGGAATAAACATAGCATGTTCCATTTGTTTGAATTTCCCTCAGGGTTTACATTAAATGAAGTGGAGATCCAATTTTCCTGGGTAAACTGTTCACCTTAGGGAGTGATAAAATCCCCTTTGGCCCAATACAATCTCTGCACTCTTTCTGTTTAGATGTATGTGCTGCCAGAAATGTAAAATACACAAAGCCCAAATGAACAGTAATAAATAGGATCCATAAAATAAATAAGACCTGTCTGGGGTGTAATTTGCACAGTTGAGCAGTTGAATTTTACAGTGCAATTGTGCTCTCCAGTTTCTTAAAGAAGATCCTGAAACTTTTAGGAACCACAATTAATTTTTTTCTTCACATGCCTGAAAAAGCTGTGCTTACTCAAAACTGAGTCAGAATAATTGAAAATAAATTTATTTTGAGCCCTTCCTGCTACACATATCTTCAAGGAGAAAGCAGGCACTTGGGGTCAGTTTGAAATCATATAAGGACTTGCTGCCCATCAAACTCTTAAAGCATGGGAGAACAAATATTTATCCTAATTGTGCAAAGTGTGTGGCTGAGGGTGGGATTGGTGTTGTGGGGGCAGAGCTGGGTGCCAGGGTGTGGAAAGGATGCTCAGCCCAAGCCTCCTGTGGACAAGGGGGACATCAAACTTGCTTTTAGAATTGCAGAGAGATATTTGTGTAGCATGGACAAAACTATGGATTTTAGTCAGAGTCTTCTGCTATAGTTTTGAGTTAGTCTTTAATTGGAAGAACAAAAGTGAAATCCAGATGGTCCAATCACTTTCTCCATAGCTGTTTAAAGCCTACAGGAACATTTTCACCAAATTTCCTTTATGTCATGAACATCATCTCACTGTAATGGAAATATCATAACAAACTATGCAGCTTTAGCTCATTGAATTTGGAGGTAGGTTTGTATGTGCTGTACACTGCTTTTGTTTACTCTTCATTACTTTATTTAGTTGAATCACATAATTGTCTATTTAAGCCATGACTCTACTGGCATTTTTAATCCAGGGCAATGATAAGAATGCTACAGCACTGCTGTAGGATTGGGTATAATATTAATTAAAAAGAGCCCAAAATCTGCTGAGATGGAACTGGGACCTTCCCAGTTAGGTCAGGTCTGCACTTGCTGTCCCCACCATTCACTGGTGAGTGTCCCAAGTGCTGCCCACACAAACTCACCCTGTGGCACTCCAGGGATTCCACAAACCCTCAGAAATGGGTGATATTGAGTACAACAGGTATTTCCAACGTATTTCCCATAAACAGCTCAGATTTCTAATCCTGCTGAATTATCTTCTCTTAACTCAAATTTTTATTAACTGCCTCTAAAACTAAGCTGTCCCCTCCTCTTTTTTTAACATTGTCATGGATAGAGTTATTTTAATTGACTTTATTCAGAGTTGCCCCTAAACAAAATAAGCGTCTGAACAGAAATATCTGCCCAACATTTTGAAAATGCTTCTGGTGGTATTTCCTTACGGCAGAAGATAGTTTTACCTTCTGGAAATATTTTGCTATAATAGGCAAAGAAATTGAGAAAGTATGTTAGAACTCATGAATGAAAATACGAGAATTATCTCTAGTTCCTAGAAATAAATTTTTAAAAAATCCAAAAAATAACTCTCAGCCAAACCAAACCAAACAAAAAAAAAAAAGGAAAAATAAAGGCAAAAACCCCCAAACAAAGCACAAACCACAAAAAGAAGTGTGGAAGGATACATTTCTGAAGTTGTCAACAATGTTATTAGTAATGATTTTTATTGACTATAGAGCAGCTTTATTTCTAACATAGTTTATAAATATTAATTAACAGGGTAACAAGCTTTCCGTTGTCCTCCCACTCACATTTTATATATGGAAGTTTCTCAACACTAAAAATTTCTCAGCTTTCGCTGCTGCATTTTGTTTGACCTTGGACAACTGAGCCAGTTGATCACAGTTCCAGGGTCAAAAAGTCAACCCAGTAGTTTTTTTCCATTGTAAGCAATGGATTTACAGGAGGAGTGGATGGGTATTTTTTAATGCTGAGCTGCAGTACACATTTAATTTTGATGAATGAGCCCCAGACAGGGTTTGAACCCATGAACTCTCATTATGAATCTGTCTAGGGCACAGTGGGTTCATTAGTCACTCCAATAGAAATGTATCAACAAATTTACTGAGGTTTCTATCTTAATATCCTGCCTGATATGTTTTTATTTGAAAGAAGCTTGAGTTTACAGTACCATCTTAAAAATAGTTTATAGCATATGCAGAAATTTTAAAGTCTAAAAGCTGATTTGAATCATTGGTTTCTTTAGTATCTCTTCCTTGTGCTATTCTTTATTTAGTTTATTTTCCTTTCATGTCAACTCAGGTGTTGTACAGCTTAAATCTTACATTGACTTTAAGCAAAATAAATACAGACTTTCAACATGCATCTCTTCACATTTTAAACAATTAGTTGGCTTCAAACTGATTTTTCTGAAGTGTGAACTTTGTTTGCAATTGACTGATTGCCTAAAAACATTTTCTTAAAGAGAAAGACAAGTACAAGTTAGTCAACGTAGCACCTAAATTTAAGGGTAAAAGATTGGTTTTCTTTTGGATAGATGTCCATGAATAAAGGAAAAATTCTGAGAATTATAATTTCACTATATAAATGTATCTTCTACAACTATTTGACCTAACTCAAATGATGGGTCAAGCAGCAAATGTGTTTTCAAAGTCATAAATAAACTTAGCAGGCACTGGGTTGCAGTTTGGAAAATGGAGGTATCTTTTGCATATGTGTTTCATCTGGTGAGGAGTCATTAATGTGAGTCATCAGATCCAAACTAAATTACTCAGTTCAGGGTTAGAATACGCTCAGGAAGGACAGAGAATTAAAGGGAATCAATGTGATGAATTTGATGAAAGCAATATGTCTGGTGACATTGCTCAAGCGCAATTGTTTGAAAAAGGGATTTCTTCTTAGGTGTTTATATAATTTCCCTAACTAATGATGGGAAGAAAGGAGAAGAGCAGGAGATGAACCTAAAATCCTTCCTGAACACTCAAACGATCTTTTCCTCGTTGGGAAACAATAACGTAGAAATGTAGAATAAACCATGCCTTGGTGAGATGAGAGCTGTTTGCTGTCTTTGCCTGCCAAATAACCTGTGCTAATTTAATTGCTGTGCACCTCGAGGGCTCTGGGCACCAACCCCCTGCACTGCGACTGCCACCTGCGCTGGCTCTCCGAGTGGGTCAAGGCGGGCTACAAGGAGCCGGGCATCGCGCGCTGCCGCGGCCCCGAGGCCATGGTGGACAGGCTGCTGCTCACCACGCCCACACACCACTTCCAGTGCAAAGGTAGGAGCCTGGCACCCTCTGCCCTGAGGGCCTCCCCGCTGTGCTGTGCTCTTGCACCCTTGGTTTTGCGGGGGAGTTGGGGTTGGGGTTTGTTTTCCGGAGCATCACGTTCCTTCCAGGTTGTGTCTGGGGTTTCTGTTGCTGAAATGGCTCCTGAGGTGTTAGAAAATCTTTTTCTTCCAGCCCCATGACTGAAGAAGAAGTCAAGATTCGTCAGTTCTGCTTTTCAAGGTTGTTTATTTTCTCTTATCTATTACATTCTTCCTCTCACCTGCTGAGGTCTGTCTGGCAGGTCGGGTTGTGGCACAGTCCCTGCCCTTGGGGCAGTGTTATCTTTTTATACTAAAAACTACGTGTACTTTATTTACAATAATTTTCCAATACCTATCACCTATGTTAGACAGTCTGCCTCTACTCTAAACCAATCCAGAAGTGTACTGTCACAGCAGAAGATGGAGGATGAGAAGGAGAAGAAGGACAGAACACGCCCAGATTCCCCCATCTTGCCCCTTGAACCCCCATTCTAAAAACCCCAAAATTCTACTTTTCCACCATCTGGTAAATTCACTATCATTCTACGCAAACTATTGTGGCTTATAAATCTTCACACAAAGTTGGTAATTGTTTCCATAAAATAGAAGGCACAGGTGTTTCTGACTCTGTGCCAAGGTCTCTGAGCCCCCTGCCAGGGTCTGGAGCCCTCCAGGGCAGCCAGAGGAATGTCCTGGATTCTGACAGTTGTGTTTTCTTGTGTTCCTCCCCAAAGTTCAGTTAGCTGCTCCACTAAGGACATGAGAAGGACTCCACTCTCCACTAAGGCAGGAGAAGCAGGCAGCCTGAGAGCAGTGAGTGTTCCTGATGCTCACACCAGGTCATGCAATGACACGTTAGCATGTAGGGTGTTGTTCAAATTTATTGGAACAAATAATTTGTTTTGGCCTGTGACTTACCCTCCCAAAAAAATTGAGAAAATAAGAGGTATTATAAAAACATAGAGCACTGTAGTTATTATGTACATTTACTTGAAAATGGAGAAACAGAGAATTCTTAAAGCAAATATTTACCCAAAAGTACATTTTCATCTGCAGATCTACAAACTGTTCCCATCAGCGGCGATTCAGAAACTGCAGATTACAGGAAACGTGTCATGTTTGAATTCAGTGTGCATTTGTTCAGGAGAGGGTTGAGGGGCAGCTCTGAACAATTTGGGGTGCTCAGTGACAGGAGTGTACTGCTTTAGAGAGCACTCAGCCAGATTATCCACTTTTTTGTGGATTAAGTGAGTAGCTCATTAGTGAGTGGTGGAGATTAAGACATATCTGCACGTTCTCATAAAAAAAGAGTTTCAGAGTTTTGCTTTGCTTACCAGCAAGTACTTGAAGAGGGAGCTATATTTATAGTGGAAAAGATGGATCAGTAGCCTCTCTTAGAAATGGAAATGAGGGCATAAAGCCTGTTTTTATGTCTCTCAGAGTGCCATGCCCATTTACAGCACTGCTTGGCAGGGTGATTTTATAGGTGCTGGAATTGAACTGCTGAACAAACAAATGGTGGTGTTGGGGTGAGTTTAAAACACAGGTTCCCGAGGCTGAGTGGAATTTTATGTCCTTTCAAATATATCTTTAATAACTGTAACCTTATAATTTAATTACTTTGAAATGTCAGTCTCAAAACTATCAGAACTCTGACCATAATTATCAAACCAGAGACTTCACAATAGTCTCTCAAATGAAGTAGAAATATAAGTACTAAAAATACCAAATAATGCACTTGCCCCCATGAAGTGAACCAAAGGAAATAATTGATTTTGTATATTACATGGGATCTGAAAATTAAACCAGAAAGAGACTGGATGTCTTCTTCATTCTGAACCTGTGATATGTCAAGAGTTATGCTCATTTTCTCTCTGAACTAAACAAGCAACTCTTAGGCAAGAGATCAGTACATCTGTGATCCAGGATATTAGATGTAGTTGTATGCTTTCTATGTAAATATTAGATTGGTCCGCTAGAAAGCTCATGTTCTTTCTAATATCCCGAAAGTCCCCATAGCTTGCTTTATCTGAACAGAGAAGGAGAAAATTATGTGTTGATGTGGAGTTGGTGTTTGCACAAGCAGAAAGAGTTGGTCGTCTGGACAAGTGGCAGTAAAGTTCAAGAAGCACTAGACCCTTGACAAATTCACCTTTGCTCATGAAAATACAAATATTTTGAAAACCAGGGCATGGTTTGGCAGTCTCACTGCACCCTGTTCCCATTTCAGGGAGTGCTGAGCCCTGACCCCCAAAGCCCTGGGTCCCCACCAAGGGTTGGCCCATGCTGGGCTGGGCACCTTGAGCTGCTGCAGGAAAGTCGTGCTCAGATGTCCTCTGTGACCTCCAGGAACTTCTACATTAGTAAATAATGTAAAAGGTAGTTTAACTGATTCTTGTTAAAAATATGTTTTTAGCCTGTGCCTGAGCAGGAGGTTATGTCTCAGCAGAGCCAAGGAAATAAAAGTGTGTTATGTGCAAGTCATGCAAACTCAGCTCTGCTTTTTATTAACTTGCCCTCCCAGCTATGCAGTAGAGGAAAGGAATGTGCTGGGCTGAGGGCATTTTGCTGTATGGATTTATAAATTAAATCCACAAGGGCGAAGTAATGAACTATTTAACTGCTAGGAACTAACACTGTTCTTATTAGCTCCTACATTGATTAGCTTTGATCTATGCCGTAGAAATTAATGGGAAATGTACACGTATTATGAAATAAATAGTAGAACAAATTCTGGCTTACTGACCTCTAAATCTAAAAGAGCAGCACTGTTGCCTGTCTCATGAGCTCTCAGAGTAGCCACCTTTGTTTATTCTTTGTTTATTTTACCATGAAGACAAATGTAACTCAGGTATGTCACGTTCCAGCCCCTACCAGTGCCAGGAATTCAGGTGTGATTTCCTCTTCCAAGGTAAAAACATGAATGGCTTTTAGACATAAACACAAAGATACAATAGGATGACAATAGTCCTTCATTTAATCTCTGAATTTTTTCTTCCTGTGTATTTTTCCCTCCTTGCTGCCTGCGCACTCCCAGTCAGTCCCTGATGGCACCACCATCACGACAGGAGCAGGACACAGCCCAGTGCTGTCACCTGAGACCCTTCAGCCCCCACTTCTGCCATGTTCCTACCCCTGCTGGTGCTCTGCAAGTGTTCAAATTGAACATTTATAACTCATGCAGGAAAATTCAAAGCAAATCCCTGGATGGAAGGGATTTTTAAATCCCTATTTCTGGTGACTCTGGAGCTCCACCTTCTCTTGAACATCAAATTGAAGCTTCTTTTCTTCACTTTCAGGATGTTTCACAATTTAGTCCTTCTTATCATTTATCATGTAGTAACAGAAGCTCTATGCCCACTTTTGATTAGTACAAGACCAATTTTAAATTATTTTAAAAGGTATTTCCTTGAAAATGAAATAAAATTACTTTAAGGTCTTTACTGCCTGATATAATTTAAGCCACTTTAAAGTGCTAGGTTTTATTTTTTTACATATAAAAGCCAATGAGTTAATACTTATTAATATTTGAAATGTAGCCATTTAAAAAATCACCATGTTTTAACTATGAATATAATTGTGAATATAACTGCCTAAATTAACTTTCTGTAAAATCTCAACCATAAAGTATTGATTGACTTGAGACCCCAAATGTAATTAGTGTTGTTTTAGTCTGTGTTTGTTTTCCTGCTCACCTACAAACTTCACTACTTCTCTGGAAGACTTCTGCTACAAATATGAAGGTTTTTAGATAGTTTAAATATGGCCATGTTATTTATTTTCATACATTTACATCTTTGCATATTTGCCTTTATTGCACTTTGCTGAGATAGGTCAGTGTTGATCATTCTTCTGGGCAAAAAGGGAAGAAAATAAGTTTCAAACTCTGTTAAAATAAGGATGGTAGAGCACTTTGCACCTAAATATTCCCATAAGCCTCTAACTAAATCTGTCTTGTACATGGTTTTTATTTATGTTGTTGCATCTGTACTTTCATTCTTGTTATCAGCCATAGAAATGTCAGGTTACAGTTCCCTGGGGTTGCTGTTGCAGGATTTCCAGAACTGAGAACAGGAAAAATTACTGAAAGCCATATATATATATATAACCCACTCCCTGGAGGTTCCCAACATGCTTTTTTCAGAGCATATGTTTGCATCTTCAGGAGAATATGAGCATCATTGAGACTTGCCTAGCACTTGATTTAAGTGCTTAAAGCCTCTCTGATCCCTGGGAATCCCACAGTGTCGTGCAGTGCACCTGCAGCCTGTGCATTTGTGCCAGTGCTTGGGGGAAAGTGTTTGTGTGTGCATGGGAGGTGTTAATTCTGCAATCCAGCTCTCTGCTAACATGTTGGAACCCAGGACATTCTTCTGGCTGCCCTGGAGGATTCGAGATCCTGGCAAGGGGGTCAGAGACCTTGGCACAGAGTCAAAAACACCTGTGCCTTCGATTTGAGCCCATGGAAAAAAATACCAACTTTTTGTGAAGTTACAAGCCACAAGGGTGTGAATAGAATGATAGTGAATTTACCAGATGGTGGAAAAGTAGAATTTTGGGGTTTTTAGAATGGGGGTTCAGAGGCAAGATGGAGGAATCTGGGTGTGTCCTGTCCTTCTTCTTCTCCTTCTTGTCCTCCATCTTCTGCTGTGATGGTGGTGCTTTTGGATTGGTTTAGAGTAGAGGCAGACTGTCTAACACAGGTGATAGGTATTGGAAAAATATTGTGAATGAAGCACACGTAGTTTTTAGTATAAAAACACCACCCCAAGGGCGCTCAGCGTGACATGAACAGACTTGGTGGACAGACCTCAGCAGGTCAGACAGACAATGTATTAGATAAGAGCAAATAAACAACCTTGAGAACCAGAGCCAAGGAATTCTGCCTTCTTCTTCGGTCTCGGGGCTGGGAAAAACAGACTTTCCAACACCTCAGGGTCATCCCCACACCAGAGACCCCGTCACTAACTCTGTGTTTGCCTCTGCAGAGCCAGCGGATCTCAGTGTGGTGTCCAAGTGCAACCCCTGCCTCTCCAGCCCCTGCAAGAACAACGGGACGTGCAGCAGCGACCCCGTGGAGCTCTACCAGTGCACCTGCCCTTTTGGCTTCAAGGTATGGCTCCAATGAACTGCATGGGGAGCAAGGAGCTGCTCCCCACTACTTGCAGTTCTTTAATGGTTGTGCTGTGAGAAGTTAATTTTACAAGCACTGTGCTCCAAGGTTCCTTGCTCAAGCAGGTTGTGTGTGACTTTTCAGCTGTGCCCTGCCACAGATTTCATCCTGTGCAGTTGGAAGGACTTTGCTTTGTGCTGTGACTGCACAGATCATCCTGAGAAACTTGCTGTGGGTGCTCCTGTTTTGAGCAGGGTGGTTGGGCTGTACAGTCTCCAGAGGTCCCTTCCAGCCGTGGGCATTCTCTGATTCTGGGATGTAGATATCCATATAAAATGCCAATTTGGTTTTATCCTCCTTTTCATTTCTTGTTTTCTGCCAACAACCAGATCACCATTTCACAGGCTCCCAGCCAAAGGGAAGGCAGCTCAGGTGACAGTTCAGGGCCAGGTTGGTCCATGGTGACAGAATGTTGACCCCTGGCAGTTTACACCCACCTTCCACAGGCTGATGAGCAGAAGGGTGACCCCTGATCAGACACAACCCCTAAATCAGCTGCCTCTGATTTCAGAGCACTGAAATCCACAGAGGGATCTGCAAATATGAATCCTGTGGACTCCAGTCATTGTGGGCTTTGTGACAACACAGTGGGAAATGGGGAAAGGGTCATTGAGTAAAGCATTTCCTTCAGCAGTGATGGATAACTCCCCTTGTTCACTGTGAGAGCTTCAGGACACCAGGACACTGTCCCAGAGCTGATGTAGCTGGAAATCCAGCTCAGGAGTCAGTAGCTGAAGGATTAAGTAATAAATGAGGCATATGATCTGTTCACAGCCTGGGGGGTTTCAGGCGCTATGGTCAGCGTAGGCTGCATCCTGCAGATTGGGGTTTTATTATTGGCCTCTCTGGATACTTCTTACAGTCCTGGTCAGTTGAAACAGATGCTCATAAAACACAGAGTAATAAGAATTATAGGGGAAAAAAGGAGGGCAAAACCAGACATTCACGTGGGAAGTAAGCACAAGTGTCTGTGTGTTACATTTCAGGTAGGATTTAGGAGTTACTTGGTTCTGATGATATCATCATTTCCCTTCTATGTTTTCTTGGGATGCATCCCAGAGTAATTGACAGAAACATTGGGAAAGGGAAAATATAAAGCTTATTTCTTCCATTTCACCCCAGTGCCCCTACTCAAGAATAATAACAGTTCTCCTAAATAATTGAAAAAGGCATTGGAAATTGTCTGTCATTAGAAATCTTTCTACCCAGTGGCATATCAACCAGAAACTTTTCTAGGATTTAAAAGACCGTATTGTCAAAAATCTGTTTACCAGGAACTACTTGATAACAATCTGTTTATCTCCTCAGACTAATAAGAAAATGATCATTTTAATTTCATTTTTAACATAAATTATGCTGAATTCTTCAGATGGGAACTTGAAAAGTAAATTATTTCAGAACTAGCAAGTGAACACATAAATTTGCTCTGTAAGACATATCATGGAGCAGGTATCCAGGTTGTTCTAAGTAAAAATGTGTTATGAGCATATCTTCTCTTTTTGGCCCTCAGATTTTTGTTTGCTGGTTGTTGTTTTGGTTTTTTTGGGGTTTTTTTTTTTTTTTGGTTTTTTTTTTGGTTTTTTTTTTTTTTGCAGTATCCCTTATTCACTGAGATAGATTAGATAGAAAGTTACTGGTATAGATGCATTTATATTGCTAAAAGACATGCTTATGAAGGGAAGATTTATTAAAAAGAAAAATCCAGAATAACCCTCCAGTTCATCAGCATGTTGTAGTGTGCATTAAACCGCAGGATGCATGGTTTTCCTTGGAGGGGTTTTGGTAAACACTGGATGTGACTCAGTTTAAACACCTCACAGAGCACCCAGCTCTTCTGCTCTCTCACACACCTTCTCAGGTGACATCAGTGTGTGAATGCAAGACCCAAAACCACTGTGAGCTTGTAGGCACCAAGCTGCCAGCCAAGCGTGGCAAAGAGCAAACAGACCAGGCATGGCACTGGGAACAGGGTTTAAAAATACTGGGTAACAGTTCAGGCAGAATTGGTGGAAATTAAATAAGCAAAAAAAAACCAACTGTGTGTCTTTACCACAGGTTTTTGAATAAAAATGAAATATGACAGGTCCAAATGCAAACCATATGAAAGGAGCACTCTATCTACCATGCAGTTCTCCACCAGAGATTCATGCTAATTCAATAACAATACCTTGCTTCCTTCTCACCAGCCAGCACCAAACAGCTCCATCCATCTGGAAGCTATTTCCCAGACCTTGATAAATTGCCCTAAATCTGCCCTCTCAGCATTTGTTTTTCCTCGTTTGATGTAGATTTTAAAAAAATCCTCTGTGGAAGAGTGCATCAATAAAGTGAAAAACCCACCCTTTTCCCAAATTTAAGCTGACAGCTTCGTAATGTTCCCTGTGAAGGGGCAGGCATTACAAGAGGCTTTCTGGGGTTCCTGTGCTCATGCCAGCCTTCAGAAAAACACAGAAAGTCACCTCAGTTGCCAGCTGCCAGAGTGGTGCCTGATGGATCAGGACACTCCCCCAGTTATCTGCATTCTCCAAGTTTGTGGTCTGGGTTTTGCTGTCACACTGATGATGGTTCCATCTCTCACTTTTCATGCTCACAGGGAGGTTTTGGCTATTGAATGTATACTTTGTGGGGCTTTTAGCAATTTCAGTGCTGCCCTGGATGGTTTGGGTAAACTCAAAGTGAGATAAGTCATGGACCACCTGAGCTGCGAGGGGCAAGGCTGAGCTGATAATGATCTTTGCTGCTGCTCTTTCCTTAAAATGGGTGATGAAAGTGCTTGTTGGAGATAAACCATGGCTGACACAGTGCTGTTGTGGCTGTACTTTGGGGAGAAAGCCCCAAGAAGGCTTTCTTGGCACCTCCAGCATCTGGCAGGAGCTCCAGGGTGCCACCAGTGCTGGCAGGAGCTGGCTCTCCATGTTATAAAACTCATGTTTTCATATTAAACACAGGCATTGGGGTCATTTTCCAGTGGGTTGGTTGTTTTTTTTCTTTTCTCTACAGCATTCTTTGAATGATGATTTAAATAATATGTGTGGTTTAGATTGTAAAGTCTGATTGTAAGTGGAGAGATGGAGCTTTCTCCTGCTGGAAATGTTGCTGGCCACCTGCAAAAGGCAGTGAGTGTGAGTGCAGCTGGGGCTGGGAAATAGATAACAGGAACCCACCAGTTCATTGATTATCTAGAGTGTGTGGCTTGTAAGTATTCCCACTGATATTGCAAAATTGAGTCCATGGGTGTTGGAATTCAAGAGATGAATCAAGCTTGCAATCAATAAGCTATTGGAAAAAAACTTCACTTGAATAACTGTAGCAAAAACTAAGGTGAGTGAAACCAACACTCCTTGTATTTTGTCATTGCTTTATTCTGAAAATGCCCTTTTGGAGTTTTTTGGCAGATTTTTGTCTTTTATACGTTCTTTTTCTTAAAATAGCGGTAGCAACAAATAAAGAATTATTTGCATACTTTCAAATAGAAATACTTGTAGAACTAGGGAAATAGTCTAAAATTCATTTTTGTTTTGCCTGAAATGAAGGAACATTGCCAAGCCAGAATAGGAAGTGCAGTGCCTGCCTAGGAATGTCCACAGCCTCTCTGACAGCTCAGGTAAAGGAGCCAGAGCTGCTGGAATGCAGATGTTTGTCACCTCTGGGTTCTGCTGTCACTGAAAGCTGTCTGAAATGGAAAGTGAAGATGGGTAAAATTGGCACAGCTCACATCCCACACTCCAGGCACCAGATGCTGATGCATGTCTGTGGCAGAGTTGCTCTAAATTTTACCCAAATCTCTTCACCTCCCTGTTGAGTTCAGACAGTGTCCTGACTTTTCTTGCAGACCTGCGGTGTCCTGAGGGTTCAAGCAATGTCACCAATCATCCAGAATGACAGATACAATTGGAAAAATCCTGGGTAAAGCTCCTGGGCTTTGGAGAGACAGCATTCTTTGCAGCCAGACTCTTGTGGTGGGAGGCATTACAGTGAAGCCAGAATGATATTTAGTGAGGAAGCTGGCTCCAAATTTCTGCTAGGAGGCTGGCTCTTCCCCTCCCCAGCCTCCACGCCTGGTTTTTGTCCCTGAAACAAGTTTAGAAGTGGAGGGTCCCAGAGCAGGATGTCTCTGGGAAATGGGGGATTCACACAAATCCCATGTTGTGCACTGATTATAAAAATTCAGTGCCAGCCCTTGAGGGGGTCAGTGCAGCTGAGCAGGAGCTGTGGCTGCTGAGCACGAGGCTGACAGGAGTTTTTCTCAGCACTGTCCCCATGCCACAGGTGCTATCCTGGCTCCTGGGGTGCACTGGCCCTGCTGTGCTTGGAGCAGGGCAAGGTTGCTGTCGATTTCTTTAAATAAATTTGCACTTTTATTAATTTAAATAAATTTGCGCTTCACCACGGCGAGGTTCTGGAACCTTACACCAGTAATCTGTGAGAGCCCTGCAGCAGGGGCAGCCTGGGGACTATTCAGCCCAGAGCTCAGCGTGGCTGTGGGGGTGTTTGCTCACCTGGGGCCAGGCACAGGCTGTTCCAACAGGGCAATGTCTCAGTGATGCTGACTTGGGTGCGGTTGAGTGGCTGTAACCCAGTGCAGAGTTTGGCTTCTGCTGTGCCCTGTTTGTCAGGCTGATCCTGTGTGCAGACGTAGCTCTGCGCTTTTGTTTCCTTGGCTCTGTTAACACACACTTGGGTCCCCATTATTGTGGGAAATTTAGGACTCCTGAAGAACTGACTAATATGATTAAGCAGAAGCTATTCATTGTTTACATTACACACATATTTATAGATTCTGCAAAACACTAAGTACACACTTCTTTATTGGTGCCTTTGTCTTGTTCACTCATTTTCTGCCTGCATTTCTCAGAGTAATGATTGGTTACAGTCCAGGTGTTTCACAGTTATCCAGTTCTTGCAGTCTTGGTATTCTCCTTTTTCTTAATTTAGCACAATTTATCTTTCAATAGCGTTGATGAATTCTTGAGGCTAACAAACTTGGGAGCAGGCTGGCTGGTGCACGCTGTGGCCTGACCCTTGTGAATACACTGCAACACCCCCTGTGCATCCCTCAGCACACAAATAAATCCCCAAATGGAGCTGCAAAGGGAGAAGGAATTGGAAGGGACTCTAAGCAGCCTGGCCTCATCCACAGGAGTGTGACTGCAAGCTTGATTCATCTCTTGAATTCCAGCACCCATGGACTCAGTTTTGCATTATCAGTGGGAATACTTACAAGCCACACACTCCAGAGAATCAATGACCTGTTGGGTTCCTGTTATCCATCCAGAGCAAACTCCTCTCTCTGCCTCCACGTGTTGCTCTGCCCTGGCCTCCCTTCTCTCCCAGGGTCAGGGACAGGCACTGCAATGTCAGCTCCATGCCAAGATTTGGTGTAGAAGAAAATCAGTGCAGCAAAATGCTGTTTGTGTGAGGTGGTACTGCCTTGAGCTTTCATTCTAATAAATTCTCCTGGAGTATGTGTTTATGTGATCTGGGGTGCTTTATTTTTGTTTGATTGTTTTAGCCATACTGAAAATGCCTATTAATGAGTGTCGAAGAAGCATTTTCCACTCATAGTAAAATAAAAGAGAAAGCCTTTAGGGATGAGAGGTAATGGGTGGCCACATAAAATGAGTAGATCTGTATTTATGTGTGGATTTTTAGGGCAAACACCAGTGTAAGCAGTAAGTGATTATAATTTCATATAGAGCTCCTAGGGCAGAAAAAAAATGCAGAAATCACAGTATTTTCTTCCACGTGCTTATTCTGTAAAATCTACCATGCAGCACTCAGACTTGTGTTACCTGCTTTTTGCCCTTTCTGTTGCAGTAGGTGTAAAGAAAACAGAGATTTACATGTAGAAGAGCATAAAATGAAAGGCTTAGGGAGGGATTACTGCCCCAGTTGCTGGCTGAAGGCAGGAGCACACCCACCACAGGCCCTGCAAAGACCCACTCATGTAGTGTGGCAGGCCCTAATAAGGGCTCTTAACAATAAAGCCAGCTCTGAAGAAGGATTTTGATTTTTGTTGGGCCAGCAAGAAAGCAGATGTTGAGCAGCTTCAGGCATTCCCTGTGTTTGAGCAGTGCAGGGATGGGGAGCTGCACCCACAAGTGGGCACTGACACATCCATTCTCTTGTCAGTGTGGATTATTCCCCCTCACTGTGATTTTACTACTGTTTTCCTGGTGTAGTTCTAAATGAGTGACCAGACTTCCAATCCTTCTTTTCCCAAGGTAAAGGAGAAGTTTTTATTGGCATTTAGTCTGAATTTCAGGCTCTTGTTCTTATGTTTGCCTGGTCCTGTTACACTAAATAAAAATCTTTCTTCCTCTGTGGTTTTTCTGCCTTTCAGGTGATTGCTGGTTCCTGTAACTCTGCTTAATCAAGTTCTGTTTAACCAGATCTTAATTTTCTGCATCCCACCATTTCTGCATGATTGAACCAGTTGACGTAGTTGGCCACAGCTGAAAATCCTTATTGTAAATTTCCTTGTGATTTTCTGTCGTCTGTTATCCTTGAGGCTTTCTTGGCTCTGAGTGCACTCCATGAAATGGCTTTTGGGTTTCTTTTGTTGTCCAAGAACATGAGCAGAGATTGTCCTGGGAGGTTGATTGCCTTATTTTCTCCTTTCCTTTGGAGATGATGGAATTGATGAAGTTGCTATAAGCAGGCTAAGATGAAAAGAAGAGTCAAGCCCCTGCTGTTAATAGAAATGATCTAATGCCAGACTCGTTTGGGAATTAGATTGGGATTAGATTAGTGTGTAGGGTAAGTGCACAAGCACTGCAGGTAAGGATGTCCCAAAGCTCTCTGACCCCCCTGGTCCCTGGGGGCCCATACTGCTGAGAACCTCTGAAATAAATATTGTGCTCTTGCCTCACAGGGGGCATGCTTCACTTGTTTAGAAGTCTGCAAAATTCATGTGCACGTTTGATTCTGAAATCACTGACCCTGCCAGTCCAGCCCACTATCGGATGGATTTCACAATGGATTGCTAGTGTCTCTGAGCTGGGAAACCTTGCAGGGGAAGCTTTGCAGATCTTCCTCAAGCAAAACAGATTACACTGACATTTCTGCTGAAATAGTGTGTATTTCAGTGGGAGACCTTTTATCAGCAGAGAGCTGTTGCAAACCCAATGCCTGCATCCTTAACAAACAGGGATGTACCAGCAGAAGGTTCTTCCAAGGGACTGGGACTCTTCCAGCATCCTCAGCTCTATTTATTTCAGAAGCCCAGTGAGCTTTTTGGACAGATTTTTTAATCACATAATCTCTGCCTCATGTTAGGCTTCATTGGGTTTCTGTTTGTAATGTGTGCTCCTCTCCAGGCAGGCTGTTCAGTAGCTTAAGCATTAGGCATAGTTAATCTAAAATACAACAATTATATTTTATTTCTATTTCTTAAATCATATTGATAGTATTTTTGCTATCTATACAAATGTCCAGTCTTTATAACTTTCTCTACAGAGTTCACATTGAAAAGGAGTCTCTGGCTTTGGATAGCCTGAAAGGGAAAGTTTTATCATCACTGCAAAATGTACTTTAAAATACATAGGCACTTAAGTATTTTGAAGGTACTAAAACCACTGTTCTCATTCATGAATACTTTTAATTAGAGACTACATAGGAAATATTCAGTGTTGGATTTAGATCAAATATATTGGGTTGTATTTTATGTATAGAATCAACCCTCAGCAAAATTAACTATTTTCAGTGTCCCTAATTTTCTTCTGCATCTCCCAAAATGTTCACACAATGGTCTGGATCAGACTGTTGTAACCTTGGAAGCTCTAGAGCACCTGTCCCATCCAGTCTGGCACCTCTGGACTCATTTCAGGCATGTGCTGTGTGAATTGACTGGTGATGGATTAATGACATATCTCCTGTCATTGATTAAAAGCCTAAAAGACCATTGAAACACAAAGTGCTCATGTAAGGAGAGGTTTGGAAGGGCAATCAGGATTTGCATGGTAATTAATATAATTACAAAATAAACCTCAAATGTCCACTGAGAATTAAATTCCATACTCATAGGAAAAGAACCAGAGTTTTTAAAAAATAATATGATGAATCCTTGCACTTTGACTTTGACAGGCATATTCTTGATTACTAGCTGGAGAGGTAATGGAAGGTGTGTTATGCCCTGGAGGGTCATAAATCTTTCTGATTGAAATAAAATGAGGCTTAAGAGAGCAGAGTTTGCCTAATTTGCTATAAATTGACAATTGTGATTTATTAACAAGGACAAGGAAGTCACTAAGAAGTGCTGCTGCCATGGCCAATTATTGTTTAATCAGATGCCAGATGAAGCTAGACTGGCATAGGACATAACTATATAGTGGGTTTTAAATATTGTCTGTATTTTTACTTCTGATAGTAACACTGAGAAAGTTTGCATTCAGGCAGAGGGAGCTAAATCAGCTGAGTGATGGGAGGGGCAGCAGAAGAACAATATCAGGGTCCCTTCATAACCTGCTTTCTGTGCCATTTAACAAATAGTATTTCCCATGTTTATGAGCAGCAGGCAACTCTGTTGCAGTAGGGATGTGTCAGTGTAAGTACACCTGTGTAAACAGAGATGCTGAACTGAAAAAACAATTCAGATTGTTCTAGGTAAATTCAGATTTCTATTAAAAAACTTTTATTCCAAACTAGAGGTGGATGAAATAAATTGTTATTTCATGTTAAATTAATTGGCTTCTGAACAGCAGTCCTCAGAAGGCACATTTTTATTACCCCATTAGGATGAGAGACTGAAGAGAAAGAATTAATCCATCCCCAGTGTGAGTGGGGATTCATCCCTGAAGTGTGGGTCTCTGTAGCAAGGTCTGTGCTCAGAAGGAGGAGTCACAAGATTTTTGTGAACAACAGATGATCAAAATCTCTCAACTTCCACCTGGCAATCTGAAAGCAGTCTGATCCAAAATTGCTGTGATATTTTCTGTGCCTTGCCAAATAATTTGTATATATGCCTGAGCAGATGGATCTAACACAGGCCCTGCCAGCTCTTCTGCTTGTTTGACCTTGCCAATGAGCATCAGATGCATCTTTTCCAGACTGAGGCTTAGCCACTGTGTCCATGGCCAGAAAGAGCATAAACAAGGAAAACAGTTTCACCTGGTTCTGCTGAAGAGCTTCTCACTGCTGGGTGTCGATAGCAGGGTGTCAGCTGTCTGCATGAATCTCAATATCAGTTTCAAATTATATTTGAAACTCACTGCTAAAGTAACAACCCTTCCCAATGCTGTGCTGTTTAGTCCTTCCTTTAATAGAATTTAAGTCAATTTTACATTTGGAAGTTAGTTCCATTCCTCACACAGTTTACAACATCTCTAATTATTTGCTAGCGTTCCCTTCCCCAAGCTGTGTTTGCAGGGATCCATCCAGTCCCTCGTGCTGCAGTCAGCACCACGTGCCCTGCTTGCTTCCATAGCTGCTGCCAGCCTTGCAGTACATGTAAAACTTCTTTTTATGGTCCCATTATAGCAAGTACTGGGTTTCCCTGCCTTGAAAGGCTCTGAAATATACAACCATGAATAGAACTTGAGAGAATTTTTCCCACCAAACTTGTGACTTAGCGTGTTGGCTGTGAGGCTGAATTTATGGTATCGTGTTTCCTTGGTCAATTATGCAAAATTCTTCTTGTTTCTTCTTTGTATTTATGGCTGTAAAATGTGTTTATTACAGGGAAAACTGCTGAATGCCTCATTCTTTTTTCCCAGCTTAATTTTCTAGTGGAACTGAAGTTTATGTGATAAAACTTTGTTCATGAGATATCACATTCCCTTCATGCCCTGGAAAATTTCAATTTACCCTCTAATTTTAACTATTTTAAGCAGAGGGATAAAGATTTCAAGTGGTGAAAGAAGTCACTGGTACAAATGCTATTAGGTCAAAATTAGCATCAGTTTATACCTTACTGGATAGCTGCATGGCACACCTTCAGGAAAACCTTTGATCAAAGTTCTCACTTTACTAAGCATAAAGGAAGTAAAACTCAAAGGAAAAAGCTGCATTCAGAAGTTCAGTCTGAATTCTCTTTCTGTTCTGGGTGTCTGTGTCTTTTATTGCTTCTGGATTTTTCCCCTCTCCTTACCTCTTGTCCCATCCCATCTCATTTTTTTCATACAAAGCCTCAGGAAATCACTGTTGCACACCACATTTATCCCTTCCCTCTGCTGTTGGACCTTGCAAGTCTGAATTTAAGGGCAGGTCCCACTGGCACATCCAGGTGTAGCAACGCTCAAGTGTGTGCATCAACCTAGATCAGAATAATTCAGAAAATTATAAAATCCTTGACACACTGTGGGAGCAGAGCACAGCTCAACAAAGTGGCTGCAAATGTCCATTTATTCTCCATTTCCCAGGATTAGGAGGTTGAAATGTTAAAGCTGGCAGATACTTGTGGGCTGGAATAACATTCCTGGGGATGCTCATGGAACACAGTGTTCTTCTCAGTTATCTTCCTGTGCATTTTCCTTCCAGCCTGTCATGAAGTGGAAGATTTACTAAGCCTTTTCCTTTAATGTAATGGTTTCTTATTAACTTCTGACCAGGAAACCCATAAGACAAGTGTTTAAATGTTTGTGAGACTGAGACTTGGATGTGGATGCATCACTCCCACAATTAGGAATGTAAAGGACAGAGTGTGCAATACAGTGTCTTTGTAGATGCAATTTTGCCTGTTTTCCCTAAAAGCTTTAGCTGTATTTAGACCTTGATAATTAAGTTGTTTATGAAAATTTCCTGGTTCTTAATTTAAAGTCTCTATCAACTATATTTGTCTTCATTTAGTATTTTTGCTAAACACATGAATGCTACCATCTGTTCTCCACATATACCATCTAACTAAAATTTATTACGAGCACATTGTATGTTGTTAACAAGTCGAATAAACTTTGGTATTTCTGTTGTAGCGCTCATTTTTCCAGCATGCTGTGAAACACTGTAGTCATTGAACAGGGCTGTAATTAGCTGCAAAGAGGTGTCCCTGGTCACAAACCAGTGAGGCTGGACAGATTCCTGCCTGTCTGCAGGTGTCTCCCTGGCTGCCTGGGTCGTGTTTCTCCTGCAGTCAGCAGTGATGGTTTTACACACCAGGAGGTTTCCACCTTCTGCCTGTGCTGTGGTGGTGTTTCCACCCCTTATCTGTGCCCTACTGCTGATAAAACAGGAGAAGGATCACACTAGGATGGACAGAATTCAAACCTCTGTCACGTGGGTGTGAATGAAACTCTTGGTCTACACAGACAATGCTGATTCTTGAAAATTAATTGAAAAAATTATTGCAGTGGTTGAAACAGTGTCAAGGCAAATGAGTGGTTTTTTCACTCTATTTTCCCTTTTTCTTCCTGCTGAGGGTTCTTATTAGGTTTTGCTACTTGTTATTGGGTGTTTTATTGATCATGATATAATGTTCCCAGTATTGGATCCTTGTAAAAGCTGGAATTTGGCACAGCAGTGCTGAGGAACAGCTTGTAGATACAGCAATGCCCAGTATGGGTAATTTCAAACAAAAAAATTACTCTTTATAGGTATGGTGACTAGTTCTGTTCTCATTCACTGAAACATGCAGCTGGAGCGGCCCAGATAAAGTCTGGACCAGCTGAGGTACTTCAGGTTCAAAAGGACAGCTGGACTCTGATATATATCTTCTAATAAGTTGCAGAAATTTCCTGTTTCAATGCCTAAACCTTTCCCCTCCTACAGAAAATTAGAGAAAATATATAGAAGTGTTTTGGATCTGATGCCTTCCTATCAGACTAGACAAAAATTTATAGTATCCTAAAAGCTCTAGAAGTAAAATATTGCACACAGAGGGACCTTCATCCTCTTTCTCTGAATTGCTGAGACAGTCCTATCTTCTTGCCTGTCCTTGAAACAAGTGTGCACCTCTATTTCTGCTTCAGACCTCATTAAAAGGCTCTTTAGTCTCGAAGCAAATAGACAATATTCTCCTTTGTAACAATAGTTATTTCCAGGCAATGTAACTCAAGGAGTATTTCCCAACTCACACATAAATTAATTTTAGTGATGCTTGACAGCAATTCCATTTTTCCAGTAAGAAGTCTTACAGTAAATTGAGACTGGAGAATTGCGTTATTCATTTGAAAGATGTTTCTAGAATGTCTTTAGGCTCTTCTGGGTAGTGACAGTCTCATACAGAAATGAAATGGCCTTGCTTTGCTGTAGATTTATTAGTACCACTATTTTCTGCAGCTTCTCTCCTCTCAGAGTTCCTTGTTTTCCAAAGTCTTCCTTGTTAGAGAAGTTGTGCTTGCTTTGTGGGCTTGCTGTTGATAAAGTCAGCTCTGAGAAGATAATCCTCAGAGGAGGATTAAATGTTGTTTGCCCATTTATTACAATGAGTAAACTGAGTCAGAGAGACTCTAATTTTCTTAAAGGCACATAGAAACCCATTGTTGCAGTTTCCTGATTCAGCAGCACATTCTGATGGGTTTCCATGCTGCCTGAGGCCCAAAAAGCCAATAATTCAGCCATGTTCAGTACAGAAATGAGAGCAAAATTTGTCATGCAAAACTTCATGTGCCAGTGCAAGAGACTGAAGGGGCCTTGCTCTCATTTTAACATTTATCTTTATTAAATTTTTACAAGAACATTCAAATTAATCTCAGTAATTATAGTGGAAGTGATGGGCCTGTTTTACTTGGTGTTCAGCTGTGACAAAAACCTTCAGAAAAACAGATGCTTTGCTGCTTGCTCCGCTTGGCTGCCAGGGGTTTAATATTTTAATGATACAGGGGTGAAGAGTTTGCATGAAATAGAAGTAGCTGATGTTAGTGAAGTACCTATATAACAATCAATTCTCCAGGGACACAGGGAAAGTATAAAAGTGAAGCTTCCGGCTTCACTACAAGAAGGTGGTGAACTGTGACCATGATATTTTCCGAAAAATCCCTTCACCAGGATTTCTTCTCCTGGGAAGCTGAGAAGCCTCAGAAAAGAATGAAATCAATAATTATCTGATTGCTTGGGAATGTGGTCTGAAAATCGTTTACCAATAGGTGCATCTTTGATTGGTTCCATGTAAATTGGTTTTAAGTAATGGCCAATCCCCATCAGCTATGTCAGACTGAGGAGTCAGGAGCTTTCACTATCATTCTTGTTTAGCCTTCTGAAGTATCCTTTCTCTTTTCTTTAGTATAGTTTTAGTATATAATTTCTTAATGGAATGGAATGGAATGGAATGGAATGGAATGGAATGGAATGGAATAGAATAATAAATCAGCCTTCTGAGAACTTGGAGTCAGATTCTCATCTCACCTTCTCCTGGGGATCTCACAACACCCCAGTGAGCAGCCAGGACTCAGGGCACAGATGGAGGAGGGATGGCAGTGCTGGAGCAGGGTGGATCAGTGTCACCGTTCACGGTTCTCATCCGCAAAGCGCCGCGGGCCGCATGGTGCCAAAATAAAACCTGCAGGAGCTTCCCTCGGCTCCATCCCAATCCTTGCCTGAGACATTTGGGGACTGGGGATCTCAGATGGAGGAGGACAGGCTGCTTGGCACACAGGGCACGGATGGAGCAGAGATCCTCTGTGCCAGGCCTTGGGCGAGCGCCGTGCGTGCTGCAGGCACTGCTGCGCTGGGATGGACTCACTGCCAGGCACGGTGGCCAGGGCTCTCTGGTGGCCTTTGGAAGTATTTCTCTCCTGATACAGCCGTGGAGAAGTCTCTCCCTCTTGTATTTGCAGGAATTTTAAAATGCAAAGCTGCGTCTCCTTGCTCTGGGGAATGCTGGAGACAGAGCCTCAGGAAATACAGCTTTGTTAACAAAGCTCCTCTGTGGTGTTGGATGAAATTATAATATAAAATATATAATATATGTGTATATCTACATATTGCTGGAGGCCAACAGTATGAGGCTCAATAAGGTCAAGTGCTGGAGCCTGTCCTTGGGGCACAACAAGCCCTGCAGCTCCAGGCTGAGGGCAGAGGGGCTGGAAAGCTGCCAGGCAGGAAAGAACCAGGAGGGGCTGGTCTCCAGAGGCTCAACATGACCCCATGTGCCCAGGTGGGCAAGTGGCTTTTACCAGAAATAGATTGTCCCCCTGTACTCAGCACTGGTGGGGCCACACCTCGAGTGCTGTGTCCAGCTCTGGCCACCATCACTGCAAGACATTGAGGGGCTGGAGTGTGTCCAGAGAAGGGAACAGAGCTGGGGAAGGGTCTGGATAGTCCCAAAGAGTGGCTGAGGGATCTGGGGGGCCCAGCCTGGAGAAAAGGAGGCTCAGGGGTGACCTCCTCCCTCTCCACAAGTCCCTGACAGGAGCATGCAGCCAGGTGGAGATCAGGCTCTGCTCCCTGGCAGCTGGCAATGGGACAAGAGGAAATGGCCTCAAGCTGTGCCAGGGAAGGTTCAGGCTGGATTATCAGGAAAATCTGCTTCACTGAAATGGTTGCTAGGCATTGGAATGAGCTGCCTAGGAAGGGGATGGAGTGCTGATCTCTGGAGATGCTCCAGAAACAGCTGGGTGTGGCACTCGGTGCTCTGGTCTGGTTGTCATGGTGGGGATCAGCCAAAGGTTGGGTTGGATCCTGTAAGTCCTTTCCAGCCTAGTGATTCTGTGATGATCAGTGGGCCTCACTTCTTCACAAAGACTTCTCTGTTCTTCACATGATGGCCACATGGCCTGCCTGCTGCCAAGTACTGAAGCTTTCAGTGGTATTTGGAGGACTGACCCATAGGACACGTGAGCAAGAGCCAAGCACCAGGAGTGGACAGACCTGAACAATTGAACCCTTTACTAAAGTTCACACTCAGAAGCTGATTTGGGTTTTTTATGCCTTGGTTAGGTTTAAAAATGCACCAATTTCAATATAAGCATTCTAGAGACAAATTAAGACAAAAAAAAAACAGCTACGTGGACTGAATTGAATTATTGTATCTCCCAAGATACTTTTCTCCCTGGA
>NW_005054386.1:1617981-1632930 GCF_000277835.1 Geospiza fortis
CTCAGATCCTTTGAGTATGGAGGCTTTTGGGTGGCTTCACTCCACCCTACTGTGTCAGTAACTGAAAAGCAAAACCAAGCTCTTCAATGTATTTGCCAGTTTTACAAATAGCTTGTACTCATCGGCAGAATGTCACGAACAGAGAAATATGTTTATGCCTTGAAGAGGAAATAAAAGTCAGTAGCAGTGGAGGTGGCTCAAGCTGGTGAGGTTCAGCCAGAGCTGAGGTATTTTCTAGGGCAATCCTAAAGAATGGAACTGAGTCAATGATGAACTCTTGGTGTGTTGTGTGCAGAAATTCAAGCTCAGCTCTGAGCACACCAAGGGCCTCTCCCCCGTGGCTCTGACTGTGGTAATGAGCAGCCTGTGCTGCTGCAGGGTTTTACTGAGTGCCTGGTGAGTGCACTTGGTGAGTGCTGACTCCACCTGGGCTTGTGCTCACTGTGTGTGGCCTTCTGCTTACCTTTGGTCCTGAGTCATTCTCTTCATTGTAACTAACATTAAAGTGTGTTGGAATGATGGTGAAACCAGCTGTTTCCTTAAAACACTCCAGTGAAAGAGTTCATTACAGTCTTGAACCTGAACCGACACTGAGGTACCCACCAGTCCCATTGGATAAAACAGCTGCCCTGGCAAATTCTCACTGAAGTCATGAATAAATCTGATCATCAATAAAGAAGATTAGGGGATGTTGTGGGTCTGAAGATCACAGACCTCTTGGAAGTGGTGCCACAAGAGACACTGATGAGTGTTACTAACATTGTTTCTTTTGAATTTTCCCAAATAGGGTCGAGACTGCAGTGTGCCCATTAATTCCTGCATTCAGAATCCATGTCAGAATGGAGGGACCTGCCACCTCACAGAGGCAAATAAAGATGGATTCAGGTAGTAGCACAAAGTTCATTTAAAATGAGATGATAAAATTTAATGTGTTTCTGCTTTGCATTAATGAACTGTAATGGCTACTTTATAGAAACTTCTGCATGTGGCATTTCCATTTGCCATACTAAACTATTGCTTTGGTTTCCTTGGTGTGACATATCATTTCCTGTGAAACAGGCCTCCTTATTTCCTCATAATGCAATATACATTTAAGAGCTTTTGAGCAGTCTCTATGTTCTGCATTGTATTGTCTGTATCCTAATTTTCCTTGGGGCATTTCAGGCTCACATCTAAGCTGTTTTTGTATTTGTAAAGTGAGCATCTGTTGCTTGACAGCCAGATCCAAAATGTTTTCATACTGAAGAATCTTGCAGACAAACAGGCTTTAAAGAAACAATTAAAAAGCACGGGGAAATTGCCACATCTTAAGCATTGTGCTGCAAGGGAATAACCTTGCAGCTGGATATTGTGGATCTCAGTTTGCCCATATTACAAAAATGTAGCATAGGTTGGGATGCTCTGAGAGAAGTCCAGAAATTTTAATGAGATAGCTGGGAGATCTGCACTGCTGCAGGCACTACTTCACAGCTAAGAAAATACAAGTTTGAGGCTTTGGTCACTCGTTGTCATTCAAGTTGATAGAAAGTTTCTTTTTTAAAAAGAGCTACTAGAATTTTCATAGATTTGCTCCTCCACTTTTGTGCTGTTTCTTGCAAAAGAAGAAGCAGTAAACAGAAGAAATGCCCCCATGCTTCTCTCTGTGCCCACCCTGAAGAATTCCCTGCTTCCAGAAGCAGATGCAGCAGATTACGGAACACTGCTGATATTACAGAGAAAAAGCACAGGTGGATGGGGATGAAGAGAACTGCCAGGCTCTGTAATGAACAGCGGCTGGAGGTTTCCAGCCTGGAGAACAGGAGCAGGCATGGCCCCATCTCCATCAGGGGCAGCTCAGGGCTCAGCTGGAGCACCTGTGGCAGCCCCTGAGCAGAGCAGAGGTGTCTCCTGAGCCAAGATGTGTCAGCAGGGTCACGGTGCTGGGAGAAGAGTGGGAGGCTCAGCAGGTCACAACACCTCCAGGTGGTCCTGCTGCTCAGCAGACTCCATAGATTCTGGTGAAGTCACTCCTCTGGTCTGATCTGCCTCCTCTTGATTCAGATTTTAGCAGGCCCAGCAATTTTTGGAGTAAAAGTTCATGTTCAGTTTCTGCTTAATGGTCTGGTAGACTTCAGTCCATTTTCCTTTCCGGTCACTCATGTACACAGCTTTTTCCAGCTTGTGCCAATGTAAAACTGCACCACATTAGAATATCTGGAGTTTGTCACTCAGTACACATTTTTCAAAAATATAGCTGATACTAAAAATGCAGTAATAAAACATTTTATAATATCCATAATACTAGAATGAGAGCCTTCCACATATATTTTGGATTGGGTTTTTCTTTAGCATTTTTGTTTTGTTCTGTGGTAGCAGATAAAGAGTTATGAATGGCCTGGATTGAGAGCTACTTCTGCATTTCTCTCATGAATTGAATGAATTTTACAATTTCAGAGGCTTTGCCTCAGTTCCAAATGAGCATTGTTTTTGAGATCCTTTATAAAACTGCAGGGGTGGTTTTGTTGCTGAACAACATTCGAGGCTTTATAGGGAAGGATCCTGCTTTTTATAGTCATTTATATAGTTTCAGTTGGTCTAATAAAAGACACATAAAACCGTATCTCATCAAAACCCTGCTGCATGAAATTGAATGTTCAGCATATGCATTGCTCCATTTTCTCCTTGTTTTTACTTCAGTCAGTCCATAACCTCTGTGGCTCTGCAGGACTGTGGAGCTTTATCATGGCTTTGGGAAATGTGGTGTGGAGATGGAACAGTCAGTGACAAGGAAGATATAGAAACCTTTCAGGATTGAACTTGGTTGGTTGGGCTGGGGTTTTTTGGTGGGAAATCTCTCCAGTGGATGGCAGCAGTCAGAGTTCTGTGCATCTAAACTGTGCTCACCAGGATGGGAAAACGCTGCCCCGCATTATGTGCTGTGAGGAAGCGGATGTCAGAAACATTTTCATGAGAGGCCTCCTTGGATTTTTTTTTTGGTTGTGTGGCCTGTAAAAGAAATTATATCTTCTGTATATTCTCTTCCCTAGGGAAATATATTCATGCACAAGCCCTGCTGCCAAACTTGTCAAATCTTTACTCTTGTAAAAAGGAAACTTAAGCCAAAGTTCTCTCCCTGTGAAATGCCAAGCTGTTTAACTCTCAAGTTTCTGTGGCCTTAGACAAGAAAATTACCATTTGAAATAATGCTAAGGTGGTGATGTTCCCCCCAAAGACAGGAAGCTCTTAGTTATGACTGAGATTCCAGCCCAAGGCCCCCGCTGTGCCTGGTGCCCACAAGGGCTGTCAGCAGCAGGGGCTGAGGCACTCAGGTTTGCTGGAATGGCAGATCCTGGTGGGACAGCCAAGGGCAAAGGTTCAGCTGCAGTTACCCCCTCCTCTTTTACCCTTGCACTTTTTCAATCCTGAGTCATTTTCATATTCTCTTCCTTCAAGTAGGGGTGACCTCTGTGTTGAGGAGTAGATAAGTGACATGGTGTGGCTCAGAGGAGTGGAAACGTGAAGTTCTTCTGTGGTATTTTCTGGGGTCCCCATTGTTGGAAGGAAATGATGAATCTGACTCCATGTTCTTAGAAGGCTAATTTATATTATATTATATCATATCATATCATATCACACTATACTAAAATTATACCAAAGAATAGAGAATGGATACTTACAGAAGGCTAAAAGATACTAATGAAAAACTCATTATTCCTTCCAGAGTCCCAACACAGCCTGACCGTGATCGGTCATTAAGTTAAAACAATTCAGATGAAACCAATCAAACAGCCACCTGTTGGATAAACAATCTCCAAACCCCATTCCAAAGCAGCAAAACGCAGGAGAAGCAAATGAGATAATATTGTTTTCCTTTTTCTCTGAGGCTTCTCAGCTTCCCAGGAGACGAATGCTGGGCAAGGGGATTTTTCAGAAAATACGATGGTGACATTCTTCCTCCCTTTGAATTGCTGATTCTAATCTAATCTGTGCCTAATGTGACAAAAGGTTGCCCAAAAAGTCACTTATTAAGACTGATGGGAGAGATGGCCAGTGAGACATGTCCTGGTGGTTCAGCACATGTGGAGGGGAGGCTTTGGCAGGAGCAGAGCTGTCACAGGCAGCAGCTGATCCCTGCTAACCTGCGGTGCTGGGACACAAAGGCTCTGGGTTATTTTAACTTTTCTCCATACAAAACCCCCTCTGGTTCCCAGATCGCTTTTTTTAGCATTTTCCACAAACTGTAAGTGCCCTCATAAATGTAAAATCCTGGAACTGATTAACTGCCTAGTGTTAATTCTGCCTAGTTCAAGGAAAAACATTGCACTTCCAGACTTTCAGGCTACTCCATTGGGATCTAGACATAAAAGGCATCTTTACCATGTAATATTCCTGAAAGAATTTGCTATATCTATTTAAAAGCATTTTTGAAACTTGACACAATGTATGGATATCTATTTTAAACAAACAATGCTAATTTTTTTTTCATTAGAGTTTATTTTAAAAATCTAGTACAGTAAACTTTAAAAATTGCCAGCTTGAAAAACCTTAAAAAATGCTTTGGGTCCAAAAGTTTACCCCAAAATGTTGGCATTTGTGTTCCCTTGAAACTTCACGAGGATAATGGGATGTTATGTAATTCTTTATAGGAAAACACAACACCAATCCCTGAACAGGAGGAATAGGGAATTTGGACTTTTATTAAAACACAGTTGTCTCCTGCATGGCTCCATTGTTTCCAACATCCACACGAAATGCTGTCTCACACTGCTTCACTACTGAGTCACTGCAAAGTTTTCATCGTTGTCTCTGGAATTCATTTTCTCCCTCGGTCAGCTGGAACCCAAGTTTGATGACCTTCCAGTCACTCAGCAGACTTCATTTTTCTTCTAAGCTTTTTCTGGGATAGTACATACAAACAGTCCCAAACTGCAATTCTTTCAACATGTGGTTCTATCCAGGCCCCAAGTTGTATGTTTTATCTTTTCATTTCAGGCCTCATATCTGGGACATTTGAATGCAAATCAAAATAAAGAATTGTACGTAAGCAATAATGTAAAGACTCCCTATACTACATAAGGACCAGTAGCCAAATGCCATCAATTATTCTGACATTTCCCTGAGTATGGAATGTGTCCTAATACTGAGCAATTTATGTTAGCAATCCCAAATGAATTGTTACTAATGGTATCTCCACTGCAAACCATTACTGTGATAGTGTTTAATAATGTCATTTTTAATTGCATACACCCAAGCTGTCCCAGTCCTTTTGTGGAAGGAAAATGGTGTTATGTTCACATAAAAAACCACCAGCACAAAGCCACTCTTGTTGCTTTTCTTTAAATGGAGACAAAAATTTCTGTTCCCAAACTGAGACCTTGTCTTCCAAGCTGCAGCCTGGAGCATATTTGTATGAGTGAGTTATAAACCCCTGAAAATGGGGTTTTGTAATCAAAAATCAAGACATGATGAATGTATCACTGTATTTAATTAGATATCTTTAACCCCCTCCCTGACACTTGCATTGCCACAGAAGATGGTGTGCCAGCTCTTCTTTCTGCCTCCTGTGATCCTCTGGCTCTGGGTCAGCAAGGGGACATGTTTTATTAGCAATAATGAGCTTGAGACAGGAAAAGAAAATATTCCTTATTGATTTATTGTGCCCTAAATTGGATTTATTGGAGCAGTTTCGTTTTGGTTTTTCATGGTGAAGGTTTTCTAACCCTCATGACCTGTGGATGGTCCCTGCAGAATGAAGATGACTGAATGGGACCAGTGTCCCTCTTCTGGGCCCATCTGGGAGATCTTCCTTTTGTGGTGGCTCAAGAGACATTCCCTTCCCATTTTTTGTGCTCTTTATGACTCCTTTCTGAGATTGCACATCATGAGGAATCTAACCCAGCCCTCATGATCCAGCCTGGGACTCCTGAGGTGGATGCAGAGCTTTGTGCCATCCCTCCCTTGGGACTCTCTGCACTCTGCTCAGGCCTTGGCACACTGCAGGAAGGGAAGGGGAAATCCTGCAGTTCTTCATGGATTCTGAAGAGCTCCTTTCTCCCCAGGGCTTTCCCCATCTCCTGCATAAAGCAGGATAACCACCTCAGGTCCTCTTTGTCTGTCAGAGCTGGGAACAGCACCCTGCAGCTATGTCTGCCTTGGAAATCCTCCTGGTTTCCAAAAGCAGTGCATGGCAATTAGTGTGACTGCTGTGGTGCTTTCTGGTTTTCATCCTCGTCAATCAGTAGTGCTTTTTATTTGCTCAGTTTCTTTTCTGCCACCAGAGCCTGCATAAGAAAGGAAATGAACAGCAGAGGGAATGTGTAGTTTGGACTGGGACTGCAAACAGCCTTTTCTGTGACTACTGAACAGCAATGCTGGCACTTCAAAACTGACTTTTCAAATATCACTGCTGGCTTCTCAGAAGCCCCTGATATTACTGGAGCACTTAACTCCTGTTTTTAGACTCTCTTTTAGGAAACCCTGCCCTCCACCTCTTCATCACTTACAGATAGTTTAAAATATAAAGGTTCTGTTTGTAACTGTAGCTTCTAGATGTAGAGAGGAAATGGAGATTGAAAAAAAAAATCAAGTCATTCTCCAGCCATTTAGTTTTCCATCTTCCCCCTAGGGACCATACATCACACTCCTGTGAGATAAAATGTCTAGTGCAATTATTCTTCACTAGTGTCCACATCCTCACAGAGCCATTACTGGCTGTGCCATGCTCTGTGTTTTAGTTGAATTATCTGGGTATCATCAGCTCTTCTCCAAATAGATATTGAGGGAGCTGAAATCCTGCAGCACTTGTAAAAGCAATCATCCCCAAACATTTCTTGTTTGGACAAGTGACAAAGCAATAATGAGAAGAAAATGCTCACGTCTGTAAACTCAACTCAGGCTGCTGTTCTTTGAGGAGACCGAGGAATCTGAGAGCTGCCAAGCTGTCCTGGGACTGTGCAGTCCTCAGCAGGCAGATGTCCACATTCTCACAAAAACATCAGCAGGGAGGCCAAGGATTTGAATTCTGTGATGAATGTTTGCTCTCCTGCCCTGGAGTTGCTTACTTCAGCTAAGGGCCAACTTCCCAATAAAGCAGCAAAGGGAGCGTGGCAGAGGCTCCTCAGGATGAGTTTTGTCTCCTGTAAATAATTACATGACCCCAGGAGCCATCAGACTGCATCTTTCACCAAACCCCTGGGGTTAAATTGCTCTATGCCTCACAGCAGCAGTGAATTTTGCTCCAACTGACTTTTATATGTTTTAATTTCAGTTTTATACCTTAGACCTCCTGTCCCTTTAGATCCATGCTAACTTTTTTTTGTTTTTCTTTCTCCAAAGCTGCTCTTGTCCTCTTGGGTATGAGGGGGAGAGGTGTGAAATAAACCCAGATGACTGTGAAGATAATGACTGTGAGAATAACTCTACGTGTGTGGATGGGATCAACAACTATGTGTGTCTCTGCCCTCCTAATTACACAGGTAAGAAAGGGCCACGACACAGAACAGGAATCCATGAGCAGTGCCTGAAGGGAAGGGTCCAAACTAAATAATGCTTATTTAGTGCATGAGCATATAATTAATTGAAAATCTAGTCCCCTTCTAAACAATCTGAATCTCTTCCTGGGAAAATGTTAATTTTACTAATATTGCAATATATGTGCTCACAAACAAACATGGCCACTTTTCTGAGTCAAAATACTAATGCCTCATTGTAAAATACATTAAAAATCAGTATTTAAGGGATCAGAGAAGTGTCTACTTCAGTGTGCATATTTTCAGTACTGAGCTTGATATACACCTGTCCTGAACCTTGGAAAACCTTGGCTTAGGGGGCTTGGCTTTCACCTGAGGTCTCAGGGCTCTGCATGTGTGAAATACAGTGAGTCTAACAATGTGCTGCTGAATTCCTGACCTCCATTTCACAGGTGGGTGAGCAAAGGCTCTGTAAGAGGCTGCAGGCTCAGGTGTTGTCCTCAGTGTGAGCCAGGTCACAGAGCAGGGGCAGCTGCTGGGTCTGTGGTCACAGGGCTTGGGGATGGAGTCAGAAATGGGATGAGGGTCTCCAGTGCTGTGCTGCATTGCAGATAAATTCCCTCCTAAACCTTCTGTGAGAGTGTCTGGGTTTGAAAAGCCAGGTGTCTGCCAAGGAAGGCAGGAGCCTCCCCTGAAATGGAAAATGCAAACCCCCTCCCTCTGAATTGCTATAATTTTGAAATTAAGGGGCTCTCAGGCAAAGATATGGGAGCAGGAATAAGTTATTTATTAGGGAAGAAAATAAAAATAAAATAAAATAATGCAGTAATACAAACCACACCACTGCCAGAGTTAGACCATGCCCTGCCCCCTGTGTGTCAGGGGGTGGCACAGCCCCATCCCATGGGGGCTCAGCCCTCCTGCAGTGCCAGCTGTGCTGCTGCTGGAGCAGGGATCCTGCACAAGGGGGGAGTTTTCCTCTGCAGCTCCAGGGCTGCTGCAGATGGGCCTGGGCTCCCTCTGGCAATGCAGGGCAGCAGAAAGCTGCTCCTCTGGCAATGCAGGGGGCAAAGGCTGCTGTGCTGCTCCAGGCTCAGATTGGATCCAGGTAGGAATGCTTGGCTCCTCCCCTGGGCGCAGCATCTCCCCATGGGATGCTGGAATTGGATCAGCCCTGCAGGGACACTCACTGGCCATGGACAGAAGATAATTAATAATTAATGGCCCATTAACAGAAGAGATCTCCTGGAGAGAGGATGGGTTGTGGGAGAGATAAAGAAAACTGCCCAATGAACAGGAGATAACTGCCCTGCAGATAGGAATAGAATACACCCACCCATTTCCAGCCTAAGACCAAGAACAGAGACTCTCCTGAGTGGAATCTAAAAATGGTTTTGCTCAAGGCCTTCTGGAGCATTCCATGGACTCATTGACACAGCCCAGCCCTCCTGGCTCAGCATGGAGGGTGAGGAAACACCTGCAAGAGTTCCTGCTCCAGCCTTTGAAACGGGGTTATTGCCTCCTGAGCATGGAGAAGCAATGAAGGGCTTCGTGTATGCTGGAATATATTACATGTCAGGGGATTTAATGAGGATCAAGCTTGAGTGGCTGAGTAAGGCAGGAGGAAAGCTTCTAGAATTTCCAGACTCTTAAAATACTTTTGTGGCTGATACAAAGGAGGCCCATGGTAAATCTTCAGCTGAGAAAAGCCTTATGACTCAAATGTACATTTATTGGGTCTCTAAAATGATATTTCTGCCAAAACCTAAAAAAAAATTCAGCTTAGCAGAGTAAAGAGTTTTGCTTGTAGGATGTTGAGCCCATTGTGCTTACTTGTGCACTATTTATGTCAGCTACTCTTGGGTGGTTTCTAGCAGAACTCAATGCGAGGAGGCAGAGTCTTTACATTTACAACAGGAAATGGATTTGACCAGCCAAGAAAAGACATATCCAGTAAGGAACTGAATCCAGCATATATGCAAATGCACTTTCCTTTCCACAGGATTATTGCAGAATCTTTTTTTTTTTTCCCAGACAATAAAGGTAGGAAAGAACTAGATTGGGATTTCTTCTCAAATGGCCATCTGGATAATGGCTAGGGAACTCATGTGATGCTTTAGAAATATTTTTACTCAACTTCCAGTGGGTTTTGTTTTGTTGATTTTTTTGCTTTGTTGTTTTTTTACCTGAATGTTGTCTGTGCTGTGCCTCTGCTGATTAGCAGGAGTTTGTCAAATACCAGAGCTCACTGTTGCCATGTGAGTAATATACAGCCACAGAAAATGAGCTAACATAGTGCAGGCAAAAAGCTTGGTTGCAGCTGAAAAAAAATTAATTTTTGAAGAAAATAAGGAAATACTTCCAGAAAATACTATATGAATCATAGGTGAAAAAGGTTGCAAAAATAGGGGTGTTGCTTAAATTAGAATAGCTCATGTTGCTTAAAATAGGAAGAGTTTGGTGAACTGTGATTCCAGAATTGCCTTAACCTGCTTTACCTCCATTTTGGAGAGGGATATTTCATCAGACCTGATCAGTCACCATCAGGACTGACTGCAGTGCAGCTGCCTGGGCTGAAATGTCCCTCAGAGCTGCCCCTGGCCCCAGAGCAGGACAGGGAGCAGCATAAAATGGCTGGGAGAGTTGAAGCCATCAGCCAAACAAAAGTACACACAAGCCAAGCAAACCTGAGCAATGGTTCTGAGGGTCCTTATGAGTTGAATCCAAACAAGAAATGGGGAATCTCGTGAAGTTGCTCGGCTGACTGAACAAAAGTGAAGGAAATGCCATGGAAGCACAGAGGGAAGCTGTCGTCGGTTGGACACAAGGTTTTTGGGGTGAAGGAAGAGACGAGATGGGCTCCATGATCAGAAGGCTTGATTTATGATGTTATGATATATACATCTATTATAACTATACTAAAAAGAAAAAGAAAAGGAGAGTTTCCAGAAGCTGCTAGCTACCTAAGAATAGAAAGTAAAGAATGATCAACAAACCTTGCTCTCTCGGACTGTGTCCCAGAGAGCTCAGTTCCGGATTGGCCATTACTTCCAAACACTCAATCTGGGCCAATCCAGAACTGACCTGCTGCATTCCACAAAAGCAGATAACCTATTGTTTATGTCTGGTTGCTGAACTTCTCAGCTTCAGCAGAAAAATCCTAAGAGAGGATTTTTAATAAAAGAAATGTCTGGGACAGGAAGCCATGACAGCTCACCTTGGAATGGTTTGTGTGTCTGACCTGAAAGAGAGGGAGCTGCTGGCCAAAGAGTTGGACTGAAGTCTCCTGTGACACCCAGGGCACCTCTAGGTATATTCTCTTTAGATGAACGTTTTTGAAGGTTCATCCTATTTCTGAAGGCATATCTGATGCTACTATGGCAGGAATATTCCTTTTTGAAGGCATATCTGACTCTGCTATGGCAGTATCTATTAAACACAACCAAAAAAGGGTAGGTGCAGATGAGTTCAGTATTGCACAGAGTATGAAGGCCAAGAGTTCAGAAACAAAGCAGTTCACTCCAGGGGTCAGGAGTGCTCATTCCTGTGCTCAGAATTGTGTTTTGAGGTACCTGCCTCTCTCTGGTGCTAAATGTTGTGTTACCAAACTCTGTGTGCTCCAGCTGTACCAAGTGCATGGATTTGATCTCTTTCTTTGAGCAAAGAAAGGCAGGGCTGTACAGTCCAGGGAAGGAGTTTTCCTGTGAAGTAATCTGGGGGACAATGGGCTCTCAATGGGCACAAACATCCACAGCCAGGCTGTATCTAGCAGGACAGGAAATGTATGTGATATCTCTTTATGCTGTACCCAAATATTATCCTTAGTTCTGTTGTTAACAAGTAGTAGACAGACAGAGTAAGCTTTTTTTTTTTTTTTTTTCTTTTTTTTCCTCACCAGGGCTTGTATGGAAAACAGAAATTTCTCTGAAAGGTTGACTGGCTGGGTTTTGTGGCTGAACAAATCCAGACCATCCATTTTTATCAGTGTGATTATGCAAGAGTTGTGGGTTCCATGCACAAATGGGATTTCTCAGCTGTGGTTTACCCCCACGTTCAGTCAGGAGTGGTCTGTCTGGCACTGGAGCTGTTTCTGCACTGACAGCCTGGGATGTTTGCAGTAACCTGAGCTTAGAGGTGCCCAGCTCAGTTATTCAGATTCCTGCTTTCCTCCCCTGCCAAGCAGGGAGCCTGAATCCCTCATCACCCCTGTGCTCTTGGATGCCACAATGCTGGTAACAGTGCAGTGATATTTCAGTAAACTCTGCATTTATAGAACAAATGTATGCTGTAATAGAAAAAAAAAACAGTCTGAATGCAGGGAAGAAGATCCAAGAGTGTGTCTGTGTGTTGTTCTGTAAGAAATAGTTAGGGTCCCCCTTGGCTTAGTAGGGTAATGGTTAAATCATGATAGTAAATCTTATGTTCCTAAATGAAATACAAATTAAAAATGAATGTGTTGAAAATTTTGACTATTGACAGAGTCACAGTATCCAGGCTTTGGTTTTTTCCATACCTTAGTGTGTTCCTGCTCTGTCTTGCTGTCTGCCTGGTTTTACTTGTTATAGCCTTTTTAGGGAACAATATCCCAAATTATGATGCATGAATTTTGCTTTCATTGGTTGGAAAAATGAAGGCCAAAAATCTTTCTTCAATTAATAAGATTTTGCAGTGTTTTCTTTTAAAATTCTTTGACAGTCTTTCCCCAGACTCAGAGTAGATGAAAAATGGCCAATTTGTTAAGTGACTGCTGAGGAAGGAATTTCCCACACTCCAGCCCCATTTCACTTTCATTTAAAAAAAGAAAAAAAACCACACCAAAAAGCAGCCCACGCTCACACAGTAACCTCCTTCCTAGTTCTTTTCCATCTATTAACTTTAAAACAAGGTGGAATTACAAATGGATTCCATGAAGTAGTAAATGCAAGTTAAAAAAGACTGAGAGGAGGGAAACAGCTGAATGCCATAAAAAAGCTTCAAACCTGTACCCACCATCACCAGGTTTCCCCGCCATTCTTAAAATCAATATTTTAAATATTCGTTGCCTGTATTTAAATAACCAAACCAATCCTCATGCTGTGTAGCAGATCCTGATGGCTTTAATTGTCAGCTGATGTCTTATTTTTTCCTCTGCCCCACTGGTTATTTTAATCCTGAAGCTGAATTATAAACATTTAATTCCTCCAGGACAATCATGTACCCAAATCCAACCAGCTCTGAGGAGTCTGGGGCTGGTTTACAACCTGCTGGGACTTTTGGTGGTTTACAGCTCCTCCTTACAGTTTTGTAGGATCTCCTTCCCTTCAAAAAGAAACATCCACAGGGACATCAAAAGAGAAGGACGTGCATTAGATCAGTCACCCTGGTTCTTGCCCTTTTTGTATTTCCCTAATCTCTGCCTTTTTGGCTGTAGCATGGCCTGTCCCCAGCCATGGATACAAGCATTGTGTTTTCCCTTCAGCTTTGTGGTGTAGGAATGTAGGGCAAAATCCAGAGTTTCCCCTTCCATTCCCATCACTGCTTTGCTCACAGTCCTAGACCCAAACACAGATTCTCATCCCTCCAAAGAGATCCTGTCCTCAGCCTCACTGCCCTCTATCCTCCACGTGAAGAGGGGTCCAAACAGGCACAGAGGAACAAATGGGCTGCACCAAACATGCCCTGGGTGCTTTCAATGCTTTGGTGCTTTGCCTGCTGGTTTATTTGGTTTTGTTGTTTGCTGTGACTTTTCCTCCTCCTGTCTGTTTTAGCAGAAGCAGAAATATGTAGCACTTAGAAACAAAAAAAAAAAAAAAACCACAAACCAGGAAATACATTCCTATTTGCCAAAGATCCTAAAAAGCCTCAACAATGCCCTCACTTCTTTGTTCTGAAACCTAAAAAAAAAATAAATAGTGGCTTCCACTACTGAAAATAGGTCTTTACTAAAATACCCAGTAACCCATGGCAGAGAGAGGGCAGGAGCAAGTGTTTTAAAATAGTTTGCTTCCCTGGGAAAAAGCTGCAAGCAGTTTGTATCACTGAAAAAAAAAATCGCTCTCAAAATAAATAGTAATAAAATAAATAGTAATAAAATAAAGCGAGGAACTATTTCTGGTTTGATGTGTTTGGAAGAGAAGGCTAAGATCTGTTTTACCTTAGGGGAGGGACCCTGTGGTGTCCTGTGGTATCTGAGAGTTCTGCAGCTCTTTCAGAGCCCAGGTCCCTGTTAGTGATTAGGGAATCTTTTCCTGGGGTGTCCCACTGTGGTGGCTCTGTCTGGCCAAAGCCCAGCACCAATGCAGCCAGAGAGCTGCAGGGAGAGCTGCACCAGTGCAGCCAGACAGCTGCAGGGAGAGCTGCACCAGTGCAGGCAGACAGGGAGAATGGCACCAATGCAGCCAGACCGCTCCAGAGAGCTGCACCAATGCAGCCAGACAGCTGCAGCTGAGTGGAGTTTGTGGCTGTCCCTGTGTCCTGCAGCCCTCCACGGCTGGCTGCGGTGACGCCCATGTGGCTCTGTCCCCGAGCCACCCCTGGGCAGGCTGAGGTGGGTCATGGCACTGAAGCTGCTTTCTCCCCCCAGATTTTTGCTGCGGGACCAAGGAGTATTGAGGTGGCGTGGTTCAGCTTGTGGTTCCACAGGGATCTGGACTGCTTAATAAATGCTGAAGGCTTAAACAAGTACTTAGCTATCAACTCCTTTTAAATTGTGGAACTTCAGCCATAATTTCCTCAAGACAGAGAAAATTGTGGTCAGAGTTTAGTGTGTTTTCTTCCTTTTTGTTTGAAGGAGTTCTGCCGTACATGGAAGTTTCTCAGTTTTTGGCAGATGTGGAGTGTACTCACTTTCTGCACGAAACACAAAAAGGCACCCACATTTCCCAGTTGTGTAACTGGGAATGAGAAATGCTGGAAGACCTGGAAGGTTTGGGCTTTGTTCAAGAGCCTAAGCCCATTTCCAGCCCTGTTTTATGAAGAGAGAACCACATGTCATTGCTATCAGATTGGACTCTTATCTGACCCTCTGGGAGGAAATAGCACAGCAGCTGGCAGGGCTGCAGCCTATCTTCAGCCTCAGTGTGGGTGTCCTGCTGTGCTGGAGTGCTCCAGCATCTCCTCTGGTCAAACTCCCCTCTCCCAAATGTAAAATGTCATGTTTGTGCAATAAGATATGCCAGAGAATTCCTCCTTGTTCAGAAGGACACAGCATGTCTGCAAGAAAGTGGAATGTCAGCTACTGCTGTCCTGTAGGATGAGCAGGGTGAATTCATCTTCAAATGGGATCTGAGAGCCATTAAATCCAGTCTGTCAGGAAACACAGTGGGAAACAAGGAAATCAGGCAGCTCCTGAAGAACTGTGTGCTGTGCAGAGGACCAGGCTGGAGCAGTTCTTGGGAAGGAGCCACCTTGGGGGAGCCCATGAAGGACTGGGCCCACTCCTACAGTATCCCATGGGAGTTCTGGAGCAAGGAGTGCTGGAGACAAAGCATTTTGAACAGGCTCCAGCCCCCATTCCCTGCTC
>NW_005054386.1:1632940-1638590 GCF_000277835.1 Geospiza fortis
GAATCCACAGGGTGTCCTCTCTGCCAGCCCAGGAGGAACGTCTCAGATAATGTGTGCCATCTCAGGTGTCACCTGCTGCACTAGATTGTGTGGCTAGCTGAACTGATCCTCAAATGATTCCATCCATATGAATAAATACAGCTCAAAAACCTAGGGTGTCCAGCCAAATGAAGGTCTTTCCCAGACACTGGGGTTCTGAGGAGCAGTGCTTTAGGCAGGTCACCACCTTGAAGGGGCACTGGAAATTGTCTGGTTCAGTAAATGTTTCACACACTGCATTGTGTGGCATTTGGCATGTTGAATATGGTTTTTCATACTTCAGCAGTGCATAGAACACATTCCTTCTTCGAGATTCTGAAAGAGTGAAAGGATCATTATTTCCCTGCCCAGATCTGGTTTTACCCATGCTCCCTTTGTTGAACCTTAAGGTTAGGGAGAATTTCTCCTTGAATCTGAAAAACAAGTCACTGTGGGAACCCCAGCGTGGAATAAAACTTAAAGGTTCCCACTTAGCAGGTCAAAACCTGGTAAGTGAAAACTTGGGAGTTTTTAACAATTAAGACAGCATAAAAAGCATAAATAACTCTTTGCCTGCTAAGTATTGTGGGCAGTGTTTGTCAAACGAGAAAACTTCAGTGAACATGCAGAATTTACTCTGCTGCAGTGCATTTCAGGTGATTTCTTTTATGTTTTTGTATCTAACATAATAGCATTTGCCGCTGAAGGATTTTCATAGGGTTTCTCATTTGTTCATTGCGAGTTGAAATAGTCTGGAAGTAAAAACAATTTTTTATTATTTTCTTAGATGAGCCTCAAATCATTTTCATCAAACATCAACAACATTCCTTACTGAATTACTTCCTTGGAGGAACACCCTGTCAGTTCCACCCAACCATTTTTAGGTTCAGTGTTCTGAAACTTCCAATTGGCACTGACTTCTTTGTAATGACTGAACAGAGAGAAGGGGAAAGCAAAACAACAGCAAACATTTCTTCCAATGCAATTTATTAGATATAAAATGAGTAATCTCCTATGAGAAGAACAGCACAGTGTTTTTTATTAGCAGCAAGGAGACGAGTTCCATTCAGACTCACCTGGCAGAGTTCAGAATGTTGCACCACACTATTTATGCACTCACCCTGTGCAGCCTGGAAGAGTTTCCATGCTGTGGATGCAGGCCAGGCTTTCTCCATCCTTCCCTCACCACAAGCACGTTCCTTTTCTGAAGTAATATTGTGAAATTCTCAGCAGCATATTTACTGCCAGTCCTGCAGGCCCTACTAAAGCTTCTCTTGCATTAAGGATGGGGATATTTTCTGTGTTGTTTTGTCAGTAAATTACAACAAAGTATCGCCCAACTGACACATGGAGCAAAAGAAAAATCGTTGAACTCATTGGTTGCAAATTGGTGCTGTACATTGTCTTTTCAGAACTGCAGTTTCACTTCAAGATAAATAAGTAAAATACTTTTACTGCATCCAGCCTCTCCTTTACTGATTAGGGAGGAATGGTGGAGCTTGGATCCTGGTTTTAAAAGTCTAATGGGGCATGAAATAAATAGCTCTCATGACAGCATAGAACGGAAAAAAGATAGATGATTATTAAACTGTGTGTAAAAGTCATCTTTATTGCCCTATTGTTGTTTTGGCTTCACTCTGAGACGTGGGGAAGGCTCAGAGAAGCCTGAGCGTGTTTCTTGGCAGCTCTTCATAAGCAATGAGCCCTGTGGAAAGCCCCATGAAATTCATGATTCTGTTGAAAAATAAGGCCAGGAAGATGTTGCAAGAGGAGAAAAAAAAAAAAAAAAAAGTTGTGTTTCTTTAAGACAGTGTCAGTGAAGGTGACAAGGGAGGTGGTTTTGAAGGAGCAGAATTCCTTGGCTATTGTTCAGGAATTTTTTTCTCTCTCTATTTTTTTTCCTTTTTGCCTTTTTTTTTTGTATGAGTTAGCAGCAAAGGGAGATCCACCTGTTAAAGTTCCACCTGTCACTATAACTTGGTTCTAATATGAAAACTGCAATATTTTGTGGTATATCAGACTGCTCTCTGTCTGCTTGCATGTTACCTATTCTCTTCAGCTTTGATTAAAGAGAATAAGTGTGCCTTGATGGAACAAAAGCATTATTTGGGATTAAAAGAGTTGTTTAACTGACTATAAAATAAATGTAGCTGTGGTTTTCCTCTCTGTTTTATAGAAGCACTTCAGAAACCCAAAGTGGAGCTGTGATTTGAGAACATGTGGGAGAGAGGAAAATGGGGAGATTGGATGGTTTTCTACACTTGAGAAAGCATTACACTGAAGTTCTCTCTTGTTTTAGCATGATCAAATATCCTCCACAAAGAGAAGCAGTGCTGCTAGGAGTTGGCCCAAGATGAATGTCCAGTCTGTTTTTAGGTTCACATAACTATCCAGTGAGAAATTTGGACTAGACATTTAATTGCTGCACAGAGAAGCAGCCCCTGTGTCACTCCAAAAAAAAAAAGAGGATCACATTTTTCCTCTGATACTGACATTAAAGCGACCAATGAATATTGAGCTCTCAGGTCTGAGGGCAGATTTTTTGGCCCAGATAATTTTCTGAGTGAATAAAAGATGAGAAAGACATTGTGTAGCTGGTGCCTTGGGCTTTGCTTTTCAAAAAGTGTTTTATTTCCCTGGCATGCTTTCTGCAGCATCTACTGAGCATTGGTGGAGCCTGAAATAATGACCAAGAGGTATTTTCTTCCTGAGATGAGGCTGCTCTAGTTGCAAGGCGTTCCCAAGTGAGCTCCCTAATGAGTGATAGATGGGAAAAATAACAGGAAGGATCCTTAAATGTTCCAAGTTTTGCATGAAAAATATCTTTTTTTTTGGATGCTGTGTTTGGTACCTAGCCTAGAATTCTCCTACATTTTGATAGTGGTGTCTTCAGAATGACACAGTGAGTCATAATATTTGACATTTGGGGAGATTTTTACTGGATCTCTAAGCACTTGTCAAGCACTGTTCAGAAGAATACTTTAAGAAGAATTATGGTTTCCTTTGAGAGTTTTGATATTGTTCATATTTTTTTTAAAGCCTGTTTCCTTTGCTTCAAAACAAAACAAAAGAAAAAATAGAAACTTCAAAAGTATGTACTGACCATTTATAGTGCAAGGACAGTTGAAGGCATCTATCCACAATCTCTTCAGTTATTAGAGGCTCTTCCAAAATTATTTCCAGCTTTAGCTCATTTGAGCTCTTTTCATGTCACCAGCCAGTTAATTTTTTTTTTATGTTTATTTTCACATGAGATCCATAGCACACGAGGGACATGGGGAATATCAACATGACAAACTGGCAGCTCTCCAAGCTTTGTAGCAAGGTCTGACCTGCTGATGTTCAGGTCTGAGGGAGTGCCTTTGTCAGTTTTTGGGAGGGTTGGTGTCCTGTGGGTTTGAGGATGGCAGTAAACAGACCTGTCCTGTAGGGGGATACAGTGTGGGTAAATGAAGGTAGTATAGAATGTAATCTTATCCCCTAAAGAGTTGCAGCTGAACCAATTACTAAAGATTAGGAGCAGGCCTGATGCTAACAGGCCACACCTGTAGCCAATAAGAACAGTGTTATAAAAGAGTGGATTGGTAGGAAATGGAGTCAGATGGCTGCTGCAAGGACCAGGGGGAGTCAGTGCTTAGAGGAACTGCCTACGAGAAACATGGAGAAGGTACAAAACTCTGAAGATATGGAATCCTTGCACTATAATGATAATAGAACTCTTGATCTATAAGACAGCAAACTAGAATGATAATAGAACTCTTGCTATATAAGACAACACTGTCCCAGTTCTGCCACCTCAGAAGGTGTCAACAGCTGTCCCCAGTGTTCACAGCTATGAGAACTGAACATCTGTCATTGCTTTTGAGGAGCAGCAAAGTGCAGTGGCCAACCCCAAGGCCAGATCTGTTCCCTGGTTCCCATGGATCTCCAGTGTTCAGTTTCCTTGGCACATCCCCTTTCCTCAGCTGGATACACTCATTATATTTGCACAGGGTTTGTCCAGAACAGACCTGGTAGCCTTTAGCAGTGGTGGCTCCCTGGGATCCCTTGGCTCCAGGTGGAATTGCCTGTCCTGTAACTTCTGTGCACAACAAACTGCAGGATGCCGTGGCACACTCCCCTGGCAGTGCCAGCCCAGCACCAAACCAGCAGGGTTTGTATGGCCCACGAGGATGGGGCTTGTGCTGGCAGTGCCCCCTCCATGGGTTGGATTCCTGCTCTCATTTACACTAGACAGCTCTCAAAAGCAGATTTAGGACGCATTCATGTTTGAAACACAGAAAAACAATTGAGTAGTTTTGGCAAACACATATTATACTTCCATTCTAAGAGGAAGAGTCGGATCAAGAGCTGTGTATCTTGTACTGGACACAAGATGTGTGGACACTAGTGCTCCCACAAGTGGGAGGAATAACCTGACAGAGCAGTAGCACCTGGGGGAGTTAACAAACCACACCTATCAGCACCAGAATAATCCTCAAAACCGTGCTCTCAGCCAGATCACAGAACTGATAAAAGATGAATGGTTCTGATTTGCATTTTCCATCTGAATTTTGATCTTTCTGGTTTGCTTTCTGGTGTTTTCAAGTGTTCCTCTGTAACCACTAGAGTGTAGAGAAATGTAAGGATTTTTGAAAATGGCATTTCTCCCAGGACAGGTGGAGCTGCAGCTCCATGAAAACCTTCCAGAACAATGCCAGGCAACAGTGCCTCCCACATTATCCTTTTTCCCCACCATTCCCATGGCCTGTTCCTTATGTGATGATGTGTACCATGTACAGGCACAGAAAATATGTGTACCCTTGAAGCCCTGCAGATGTGCTCCTCTGGTGGAGCTGCACAGGGCTTTGGGGCTGTAGATTTTGGGGGGGGTCCATGTTGAGATTACCTGACCTTTGCTTTCCCTGCAAGGCTTTGGGAGGTGTGGGATAGGTTTCTGTGTGATTCTAGGGAAGGCAAAGAGCTCTGTGGTCTTTGGCTGGATCTCAAATCCTGGGGTACTGAAGTGTGACCTAATAATTTAGAACTCAGAGAAGGATTGTATTTAAATAAACTATCACGGCTTGAATGTTCTACGGCTATTAATTATTAAAACTTATACAAATCCAGGGAGGTTCATGGCATGTTATACACCAGACCTAGAAACAGCTGAGCTGGGCTTACATGAGGTAGATTTTTTTCTGAAAAGACATCATCTCCTGTGAGCACAACAGAACTAGTACTTCTCTTATAAATAGTGAATGTTTTATAATTGCATGCAGTCCTAAAGCTGGTTCCTATTATGGAGAGTCACAGAGGTTTTGGGGGGAGGGTTTGTGGGTTGTTGTTCTTTCCCAGAATGATGTCCAATCAGCTTCTTTGGCAGTGTATTAACCATGGCTGAAATATGTGCCCGTGTGAAAATATTAGGGTCTAATGAGCAACTTCACTTTTGTGTCACTTTTTTGCTTTGAAATAAGAGGTTCTGGGTCAGGAGCTGCCCATTTGATCCCTTGTCTGTCTCCAAGTGGAGTTCATACATCAGTGCTTCTATACCAGGCTTTCAAATCCCTGTGATAGAAACAGTGTGGTCACTGCAGGTCAAAGGAGCTGATTTAATGAAGTCTCACGCGCCCTCAAGAAGTAATTTTGT
>NW_005054386.1:1638631-1639423 GCF_000277835.1 Geospiza fortis
CCCTGGACATCAGGGGTGTTCAGCATTGTTCAAGCTGTGTCACAGCTTTTTTTGCTTTTCCTTTGCCTCAGGTGAACTGTGTGATGAGGTGATTAACCACTGTGTTCCTGATCTAAATCCCTGCCAGCATGAGTCCAAATGTGTTCCCCTGGACAAAGGCACCAGGTAAGAGTGTGGGTGTGTGTTGGTCTCTGCACAGAGGGCACTTTCATCCATTGGCTTGACTGGGGTTGTACTGGCAATAAGTGGGGGGCAAAAATCACCAAAATTAACACAAATAATGCAATACTATATACATTTCAGTCTGTGCCATATTTTAACTTTAATGCATCCATACATTTGTAGCTTTCTGTGGTTTACTGAAAAGAATGGATGTACCCTCAGAGCAGAGGAATTATTCTGGAACAGAGCATGGCAATAGGAGAATTTATGGAACAGTCACTGCAAAGCACCTTATCCTACATCACAAACCAAGGCCAGTTTCCTTATGTGATCCTTAGGGCACTTATAAATTCAAGCAATGTAAGAGGAGCCTGAACAGATCCAGAGCTGGGTGGCTCCAGCTCAGGAGCTGCCTTTTCCATTTGCCTTGCTTGGCTCATCTGGGGTTTAGTGATGTCTGTGTTTGCATTTTCCTGCTGGGAATGACACTGGCTGTGTCACAGGGTGAGAGAAAGCCTTGTGTTCTGGATGGCAGCAAAGCACCAGGAGCTTTGGGCCTGGGGACTTGGAGAGGTGACAGTGTTCATGCCTTGTCTGAAGAGGGACTGGCAGAGCAATTATCAAATAAAG
>NW_005054386.1:1639445-1651235 GCF_000277835.1 Geospiza fortis
CTTGTCAGGAAAAGATCTCTGGAGACAAATCCAGGAGAGTTCAGTGCAGAGTGAGCTGAGTGAGTGAGCTGCTGTCCGCACCTTTCCTGAGGCTGGTTGACAGTGCAGCCCTGGGTGCTCAGTGATTCCCCCTGGGGCTCTGTCCTCTCGCAGGACAGGGAAGGTGACAGGGTCAGATTGTGTCCTGTGAAGCAACCAGCATGTCAGAACAGTGTGAACTGACACACAGGACATTTCAGGAGAGCTAGAAGGAAAGAAACCAAATCTTAGAGAGGGTGGCTATCTCAGCTGACTCTCTGTTAGACAGGCAGTACAACACCAGCCTTTCTTTTCGATGAAAAGGCTCCAGACAGAAATGTTTCCAAATCTTGAAGAAGGTGAAGCTGTTAAATGATGAGGATGGTTCCTGAACTGATGTGTAGGCACTAGACAAGGAGGTGTGTGCCAATGCATAAATAGTCCCTGATGTTCTTTCCAGGTTTCATTCCCAGCTAATCCATCATTTGGTTAATCCAGCACCTTTGGGTAATTCAGTAGCTACATCATGTTTTGAGGTGAAGGCTAGTAACTCAAATTGCCTTCTTTTGGAGCATGAAGGGCTGCAGGCAGCTGTGGCCCTGAATAGTTCTCCCATTGCTGGAAGCACTGTCATACCTGCCACCCAAACAATTTCAGTAAACAAGATACTTTTTCTCACATGCTTGCTAGAAAAGTGTTCTTCACAGTAGGGCCACTAACCCTTGAGGGGAGCCAAATAACTGCTTTTAAGTATTTTTCTGCTACTCTTTGTTGTGTTATTCTTCCCACTATTCATAGAACACTGTCACAGACATCTTTTATGAAAAATCCTTTCCTTAGGATTTTTTCTCCTGAGAAGCTGAGAGGCCTCAGGAACAAAATGTAAACAATGGTTATCTGCTTCTGTGGAATGCAACAGGTGCATCTGTGATTGGTCTTGTGTGGTTGTTTCTATTCAATGGCCAACCACAGTCAGTTGGCTCAGACTCTCTGTCCGAGCCACAACCTTTTATCATTCCTTTTCTATTCCTTAGCTAGCCTTCTGATGAAATCCTTTCTTCTACTCTTTTAGTATAGTTTTAATATAATATATATCATAAAATAATAAATCAAGCCTTCTGAAACATGGAGTCAGATCCTCATCTCTTCCCTCATCCTGGGACCCCTGTGAACACGGTCACAGAACACTACAGAAAAATCCATTATTTCTTTACTCCTCCTGTCCCATTTTGGTATCTAGCAGCCAAACTTGAGAGGTGAAGGAGCCTTGAATGTAGAGGTGTCCAAGCATTGCTATTTCTTACATACTTTGGTGGCACCAGGCCACTCAGGAATGAGCCCTCAGCAGTTGTGCAGTGATGGAGGGATGCTGCTGGGGCTCACTGAAAACAGCAGCCTGTGCTCCTGTGCTGGAGCTGGTCCCCTGAGCTCCTGGTGGTGCAGGATGAGGCTCCTGTCTGTCTGTCTGTCTGTCTGTCTGCTTCAGAGGCAGGGAGTGTCAATGGCAGGACTGCCCTGGGCATGTGAGCAGGACACGCCAGTCTGTCTGTCCTGCCCTCAGCTGTGGTCAGTCTGCAGCTCTGCAGAGGGAAGAAAAGATGACAAAGACAGGAAAAAAAATAGGAAGCCAAGTTATTTATTGAGGTGGGGAGGGAAATTCCATTCTGGCCCTGCCATAGAAGCTGTGATTCACGGCTTTAATACAACAGACATTGAGTGCATGCAGATGCAAATCCCCTCAGATAGGCCAACAATTTAAATACCACTGCACATGTTTTAGGCTCTCTGTGATACTGGGAATGTTGCCATCACTACAAGGCTGTAGGAGAAAACAAGATTTCAGTTATAGTGGTGTCAGATGGTCACTGGGAAATGAGATATCTAATTGTGTAAATTACTCTCTTACCAGGATCTGAACGTGAAGGTTTCTTTGCCACCTTCTTTACTGCATCAGATTTTACTGATTGACCCTCAGTCCCCTGCTGGCATGTGTAGGATTGTGGGATAAGGATGGAGTTACCATGCCCCATTCCCTGATGGCACAGACCCTGGGTTTCTAGGAGATGAAGAACTCATGGGGCTGAATTTCTCACCTCCTGGACTTCAGGCAGGCATTTTTTGGTAGCTTCAGCTTAGATGTGACACTCCAAGAGCTCAGAGAAGACTGACCCCAAAGGAATTCCATGCTTCTAAAGCCAAGCTTGGAAGCAAACTGGACCATTTCAGTGTGTCTGTGGCTGCACAGAGCTCTTTGCTTTTGGAGTTAAATGTGCAGGTGGCTTTCCTCCCTTCCAGCCTCCCCATCTTTAGTATGCTGTTACTGTATAGAAGAAGAGGAGCTTTCTATATGCCAGAAAACAAAAAAAACAAAAAAAAAATAGCCTTTAACACAATGAAATTACTTCCAAAAAATAACTTCAAGAAAGGAGCATGTTTTTCCATTCACTGTATTGATGTTGGAGCATGATATAAATATACTTTATTATTCTAAAGCTTGGAATTATTACCTGACAGCTTAAAATGCTGATTTAATGCAGCCCCGCAGAGAAAAGTGGTGGTTCTGTCATTACTGAGATAGCCAATACACATCATAAAAGTGATGCATGGCAGCCCTGAATAAGGACCTGCACATTGTTCATTATTACATCACTTTATATTAGGACTGCAGGGATCAATAAAAAACAACAGGATTAAATGCTGCCAGTTCCCCTCACAAAGTCTTTTGATTGACACTATTTCCTTGCAGGTGTGTCTGCAATGCTGCCAGAAAATGCTGCCCATTTCTTAGGGTTTGGGGCAGGAACACCTCTTGTTTTTCGCTCTTTGCTCTGATTTACCATCTCCATTATGTTAACCACAGTATTCCCTGAGGCAGCAAGGTGTAAAATCACAATTCACACATGCAGAGGTAGGAGATGGACTGGCTGGTGGCTGTCCTGCAGGGAGGGACATTCGGGTTCTGCATGCCGCTACCCCTGCCCAGGGACAGAACAGGCTGTGCCCCATCTCCTCCTTCAGGCAGTCAGGCCATGCTCTGCAAGAGGCTGGAGCTCACATTCTCTGTGAGTGACCCTGGGTGGGGTGGCTGCTGTTGCCCTGCAGCCTCTCCCAGCCATTGTCACTCACAGGTGACACTGTTGATCCTGCAGTGTCACCCAGCTCAGCCCTGGGAGCAGCCAGGGGCCACCTGCTGTCACTGGGGACAGCAGCCAGCACAAGGATGCTGCCTGGGAGTGGAAGTGGTGTTTCCTCATCACTCCTGTGTGTCCAGTTCCTCTGAAGAGGTTTCCCACAAGGTTCCTCCTGCATTTACCCCACCAGGCTCCTGGCAGGGAGGAGGAGGAGGAGGAGGCCAGCTGAAGAGATTGATGGAGCTGTAGCCTCTCTCCTGATGCCACATCCTCAGCTTTATAATGTCCCTCCTCTTCCAGCTCTCAGTGACTAGCATGCTGGGTCCAACCACAGGCTCTAGCACAAACCTCTCTCTTAGTGCTGAGATTCTCTGCAGCTCTTCCCCTGATTTGCTTGAAGTGGTGGTGTATGCCTTTTGTTTTCCAGATGTGCAACATCCAGCTGGGAGGGCTAAAATGTGTTTTATGGACTAAAGAGTGTTCATGACTAAACATTGCCTACAGGATAGATTCAAAAAAAAGGCTGCTCAGCAATCCCAAAAGATCTGATCCAAGTCAGAGACTTTGGGATGCATTTTCTATTGTCAGGTTATAAACTTCTGCAGGACTTATAAATAGAAATGCTGATGCAGCCTTTTTACAGCAATCTTGAGAATTGGATAAAATAAAACCAACAGGCAATGTCTGCAGGTCTGGGTACATCCCACTGTGCTCCATCCCACAGTGTCACCCACCCACAGCAGAAGGTGCAGTGTCACCATGGCAAAGGACACACTGCAAAGACACTTTCCACTGTTGCAGCAGCATTTTGAATGGAAATGAATTTTGCCAATGAATGGAAAGCAGGTGGTGGTCTCAAAACTTGGTCTTTCTCTCTGAATTTGCTGAGGTTTGTAGCTTGTTTACAGATGGTTTTGGAAGGTGGACCCTTCCTGTGTACAGGGCCAAGCTCAGACACCCAGCAGTGTGCAGGCACAATCAAACTGTGGGGCATCAGGGGCACTGCCCTTGCAGAACATTGTCCCTTATTCTGTAAGGCCAGGGAGGAGATTGTCACCTTTAGCACAACTGGGAGTGTGCAGGGTGAACACCCCTCTCACAGACTCGGCTGAGGAGAAGCTGTAGGATTGTGGTGCTTTGCTCCAGTGGGATTTCAGCAGGTTGCAGAGCCTCAAATGCAGCCAGCCAGGAGGGATCTGTGCCAGAGCTGTGCTTGATGCTGCCAGCAATAATTGCAAACCTGTCCCCACCCCAAATCCAACAGGTTCTGGGCTGCCTGAGCGAGCTGCAGGTGTGAAAGGAGCCTTTAACAGGGATGTTGTGCCTTTCAGATGCGAGTGCCTGCCGGGCTACAGCGGCAAGCACTGTGAAGTGGATGATGATGACTGCGTGGGCCACAAGTGCCGGCACGGAGCCGCCTGCGTGGACGCGGTCAATGGCTACACCTGCGTGTGCCCGCAGGGCTTCAGGTACGGCAGGGCTCACCCCGAGCCCCCCATCCCATCATCCTGTAACAGCACTCATCTGACATCCCCATCAGCCTGTAACAGCCCTGATCTCCCATCCCCATCATCCTCTAACCCAGCCCTGATCTCCCATCCCCATCAGCCTCTAACCCAGCACTGATCTGTCATTCCCCTGTGAACGGGTGCCTCAAGTCCTGTCCCTGCTTAAAAGGAGGTTTTAACAAGTTAACTGGATATTCTTGCCAGGAAAGCAGTGATTTTGGGGCAGTGCTGTGTGAGTGTGCCTGCCCCAGCCATCCCTGCTCACTCAGAGCACACCACCTAACACACTCACCTAAGTTATATGGAGATAAGCCCTGCACGTGCAGACTGAGCAAAGGATAATAAAATTGTGTTTATGAACCCTCCCAACTGGCTGCAAGGAAAACGTGAGTCTGAAGATTTTGTGGCAGTGTCTCTGTGCCTCCTGGACGAGCTCAGGATGATTCAGGCTGTAAATTTTCAGCCTCTCATTCTGACAGCTGCCAATATATCTGACTCCTGGAAATCTCTGTCTGTCAAAGATAAGTGTGCTCCTCCAAATGGATTCACTAATCATTGCCTGGGGCTGGATACTGGCTTCCTTCCAGCTAAACCTTTTCTGTGTTTGAAATACACACAAGAGACAAAGAAGGAGTACCTGAAAAGATCAGTCTTGACAAAGCAGAAATTGCATGAACACTTATAAATCATCGTCTCTGCTTTGTATCTGCAACTGTTTTCATTCTTCTTGCTTTCATCCTTGCTGGTTTGGGGTTTTTTCCCTTCCCTCTCAACACACGTTTCTGTTGCAAAGCAGACAGCCTTCTCTGAACAGGCATTGATATATAACATGATGTCAGCCCACAGTTTCACAGAATCAGACTTGTTATTTACAAGGTATCAGATATCCTCTGAATTTCAAATTCATACCCTCCTCTCCATGTTTCACTCTCTGCTCCAGTCCATTTGATGGCCTGAGGGATCCTGCAGACTGGTGACTGCTGAGGCTAACGTGACTGTGGGATGTAAATCCTCAGTGTTATCCAATTGTTAGAGCTGAGAAATGGATTGCAAAGCCACGTCTGGAGTCAAGGCTAACTCCAGCCTGTCATCACATGGGGCTGACTGGGAGACTTTTGCTGCAGGTCCCCTGATTAGGCCTGTAAGCACTAGGCAGTGATGAATGTGAGGGTTTTTTTCTGGGAAAGCACAGTGTTGGTCAGAGATGTTCTGAGTTGACACAGCTGGGTGGAGCAGCAGGGGTAGGTGGGAGGTTGGTCTGGTCCCTTCCAAGGTACCAAAGAGCTCTCCTGGCAATTCAGGCAGTGCCCCAGGCTGTCTGGTCTCACACCAGGGGCATCAAGAGCAGGACCTGGAACAGCCCAGTCTTCTCTCTTGATCAGATGAGGGGCTCTCGTTCCACTAACAGTCCTCCAGGTAGAGGAAACCAGATCCAAAACTCAACCACCAGCTTAGACAGCACTTCACAGCCCAAGGCAACCACGGGCAAGCAAAGTAATTCCACTGCCTGTCAACAGCACAGCCAGGTTAACTTGAGTTCTCCTGTTTGCTTTCTTTTTTTCCACTAGTCCATGCCACTACCCTAAATTTCCTGTGCAAGATGCAAGGAAGACAAGGGTCTGTGGGGAGGAAAACCTCACACTGAGCACTTCCACACTCCCTCTGCCAAGGCAGACAGCAAGATGGAGCCCCATGTGTTCTCCACGCAGAACAGTCCCTGATCTTGTTTGATTTCAGGATTAAAATTCTGCTAACAAAATATGATCTCATTATTCTTCCCATGACTGAAGCCTTTTGTAGTTTAAAGGCCTCTGCTGCTCTGAAGGGGGTTCTGAGGTTTGGCCTTTTTTCCTGTTAAGATTACAAATGCAAATATGGTGATTGACAGAGTTCAGCCTTCTGATGTTCAGGGTTGCAGAGTCCCCTGTCCTCACAGCTGCCTTGGGCACAGTGATGTGTGACAAGGAGATAACTGTGCACGTGTTTGAAGGCTGCAAGTGCTGATGAAAAGGAGAAAACACGAGGGGTGGTCCAACAAAGGTGACTAGGAGACATAAGATGATGATTAATAAAGTTTTTTGGCTAAGTATCAGGAATCATTTCCCAGCAGTGAGTTTGCAGAGTGCCCTCCCAATTATCCAGAGCTTATGCTGTTGTAATAAAAGCACAGACCTGTAATGATTTTATAGTTGTCACTACGCTGTGTGTCAAAGCCACACATTAAAAAGATGTTAAAACCTCCATCCTCACACAGCTGAACAAATGGCACTTGGGTAATTCTGAGCAGTGTAGGCAGGGCCTCGTGCACACTGAGGCTCTCATGACAGCCCCAAAAATCAATAGTGCCACCATGCACACACTCACTCTCCTATTTCATCACTTCCCATTCACTGGTCAGGTGTAGCTGTGCCCTTTGCAGCACCTTTCCTTAGCACTCACCAACTTCTCCCAGCTGCAGAATCTGCTTTCCTCCTGAAAAGTTTTCAGTGTTTTCTCCCCAAAATAGCACTCATTTGCCCCCTGCAGATGAAAACATTTTAGAGAATTGGTGAGCCCCGCTGAATAAACCCTGAGTTCTCCAAGCTTCCCTCCAGCAATCAGGCTCGCAGTGGTGCTGCCTGGTAAATGCTGCTCTGGTGGGGAAGCACACATTATCTGCAGAGCCTGATGGAAGCACTGCTCCTCTGTGGTGCAGATGCTTCTGAGCTCTCCACTGGGACAGACTGCTGCAAGGAACTCGCAGTGATTATTTAAATAAATGAGATTGTACCAGGCAGAATGGACTTGGCTAAGCTGTGGAAGGAAGTCAGGCTGTGTTCCACATTCCACTGCTGGGGAAATAAATCCTATTAATTAGTTCTAAATATATACTTATAAAAAATGTTTAAAATTAAAAAGGAAAGGGCCTTGACAGACCTGTCACTAATGTAAGTTCTAGGTGCCAGTATCAGGAGAGCTGCCCTGGTAAAGCCACGCACCAGGGGGGTTTCACAGCAAGCAAGGGTGTGCAGGAGCCATACCAGGAGCTTGGGGAATCTTTCAGAGCAGCACTAAGCACAGACACTCTGGCTTCTTCCAACATTTGCTTTCTGTTAGTGGAGGCTGTTGCGGGTCACATGGATTTTTTATTATGATTATTTTTAACTTCCAAAAAATTAAAATTATATGCACTGATTTTCCTTCTGTTTCCTACTTGCTGCTGAAGGCAAAACAAAACAATGGGCATTAGGTGGAAGGGAGCTCACAGGCTGGGTTAGCAGTGCTCTGTTCTGTAGTACCTCTGGAAAGGGATTCCCTTGTTTGCAGAGTAGGCTCAAATCACAGGTGTAGGATGGGGAGGTCTCAGGTTTGGGTGTAAATGGCTCACAGGCTTCACTGGGAAGCTCTGCAGGGCACAGTGTGGGTGGAAGCTGTTTCAGCCAGGCTGCAGTGCCTTGCAGAGCTGAAGAACCAGGGCAAAGGGCACTTCAGGCTGCTCTCAGTGTCTGCACTGCCTTGTTCACACCCAGCTCAGGATCCCTGCCAGCCCTCAGCTGGGCTCCTTTCACAGCAGGCACACGGTGGCTGGACCTCAGAGCCACTGCTCCAAAGCAGATGGGCAGTGATGCCCTGGGATTTCAGCTTTTCTGTTTTTCAGATCCTGCACTGCTTTAGTGTATAACCCTAAAACTCCATGGCCTGTCAGCTGCTGTTCTCCCATGTCACTGAGATAAAACAATTCTTCTCTAGGCCTGGAACTCAAGGACTCCTCACTGTCTCAGGCCCCAGAGATGTAAACAACAGTGAATTGGTGGGGATAACTTGGAGTAGATTTCTTCATTACCTGAAGCTGTAATTGGAGAATTAACCTCTGATATGTAAATGGATCAAACTTACAATTACCTGAAAAACTTATGACCACCATCCCATCTGGGTCACCAGAAACTGATGCCTCGGAGTTGTTAGGAAAATTAATCCACAAACACCAGAGGTTTATGTCCAAAAAGGAGACAGAGGAGCCCTCTGACTTTATTCAAATAAAGGGAGAGGCCATGGGGGCATTCCCCTGGGATCTCTCAAAGTTTTGGAGGACACAGCCTCCTTTTTATCCCAATGCCTGGCCACATTTCCCTTTTCTTTTTCCCCATTGGCTGAGGTACTTGAGAGGTACAGAGTTCCCAAAATGCCCTGATACCAAAGATTTCCCTCTAATGTACAACCCTCCCTTTTAATTTTTAATTCTTATATGATCTCATTATTCTTCCCATGACTGAAGCCTTTTGTAGTTTAAAGGCCTCTGCTGCTCTGAAGGGGGTTCTGAGGTTTGGCCTTTTTTCCTGTTAAGATTACAAATGCAAATATGGTGATTGACAGAGTTCAGCCTTCTGATGTTCAGGGTTGCAGAGTCCCCTGTCCTCACAGCTGCCTTGGGCACAGTGATGTGTGACAAGGAGATAACTGTGCACGTGTTTGAAGGCTGCAAGTGCTGATGAAAAGGAGAAAACACGAGGGGTGGTCCAACAAAGGTGACTAGGAGACATAAGATGATGATTAATAAAGTTTTTTGGCTAAGTATCAGGAATCATTTCCCAGCAGTGAGTTTGCAGAGTGCCCTCCCAATTATCCAGAGCTTATGCTGTTGTAATAAAAGCACAGACCTGTAATGATTTTATAGTTGTCACTACGCTGTGTGTCAAAGCCACACATTAAAAAGATGTTAAAACCTCCATCCTCACACAGCTGAACAAATGGCACTTGGGTAATTCTGAGCAGTGTAGGCAGGGCCTCGTGCACACTGAGGCTCTCATGACAGCCCCAAAAATCAATAGTGCCACCATGCACACACTCACTCTCCTATTTCATCACTTCCCATTCACTGGTCAGGTGTAGCTGTGCCCTTTGCAGCACCTTTCCTTAGCACTCACCAACTTCTCCCAGCTGCAGAATCTGCTTTCCTCCTGAAAAGTTTTCAGTGTTTTCTCCCCAAAATAGCACTCATTTGCCCCCTGCAGATGAAAACATTTTAGAGAATTGGTGAGCCCTGCTGAATAAACCCTGAGTTCTCCAAGCTTCCCTCCAGCAATCAGGCTCGCAGTGGTGCTGCCTGGTAAATGCTGCTCTGGTGGGGAAGCACACATTATCTGCAGAGCCTGATGGAAGCACTGCTCCTCTGTGGTGCAGATGCTTCTGAGCTCTCCACTGGGACAGACTGCTGCAAGGAACTCGCAGTGATTATTTAAATAAATGAGATTGTACCAGGCAGAATGGAGTTGGCCAAGCTATGGAAGGAAGTCAGGCTGTGTTCCACATTCCACTGCTGGGGAAATAAATCCTATTAATTAGTTCTAAATATATACTTATAAAAAATGTTTAAAATTAAAAAGGAAAGGGCCTTGACAGACCTGTCACTAATGTAAGTTCTAGGTGCCAGTATCAGGAGAGCTGCCCTGGTAAAGCCACGCACCAGGGGGGTTTCACAGCAAGCAAGGGTGTGCAGGAGCCATACCAGGAGCTTGGGGAATCTTTCAGAGCAGCACTAAGCACAGACACTCTGGCTTCTTCCAACATTTGCTTTCTGTTAGTGGAGGCTGTTGCGGGTCACATGGATTTTTTATTATGATTATTTTTAACTTCCAAAAAATTAAAATTATATGCACTGATTTTCCTTCTGTTTCCTACTTGCTGCTGAAGGCAAAACAAAACAATGGGCATTAGGTGGAAGGGAGCTCACAGGCTGGGTTAGCAGTGCTCTGTTCTGTAGTACCTCTGGAAAGGGATTCCCTTGTTTGCAGAGTAGGCTCAAATCACAGGTGTAGGATGGGGAGGTCTCAGGTTTGGGTGTAAATGGCTCACAGGCTTCACTGGGAAGCTCTGCAGGGCACAGTGTGGGTGGAAGCTGTTTCAGCCAGGCTGCAGTGCCTTGCAGAGCTGAAGAACCAGGGCAAAGGGCACTTCAGGCTGCTCTCAGTGTCTGCACTGCCTTGTTCACACCCAGCTCAGGATCCCTGCCAGCCCTCAGCTGGGCTCCTTTCACAGCAGGCACACGGTGGCTGGACCTCAGAGCCACTGCTCCAAAGCAGATGGGCAGTGATGCCCTGGGATTTCAGCTTTTCTGTTTTTCAGATCCTGCACTGCTTTAATCTGTAACTCTAAAACTCCATGGCCTGTCAGCTGCTGTTCTCCCATTTCACTGAGATAAAACAATTGCTCTCTAGGCCTGGAACTCAAGGACTCCTCACTGTCTCAGGCCCCAGAGATGTAAACAACAGTGAATTGGTGGGGATAACTTGGAGTAGATTTCTTCATTACCTGAAGCTGTAATTGGAGAATTAACCTCTGATATGTAAATGGATCAAACTTACAATTACCTGAAAAACTTATGACCACCATCCCATCTGGGTCACCAGAAACTGATGCCTCGGAGTTGTTAGGAAAATTAATCCACAAACACCAGAGGTTTATGTCCAAAAAGGAGACAGAGGAGCCCTCTGACTTTATTCAAATAAAGGGAGAGGCCATGGGGGCATTCCCCTGGGATCTCTCAAAGTTTTGGAGGACACAGCCTCCTTTTTATCCCAATGCCTGGCCACATTTCCCTTTTCTTTTTCCCCATTGGCTGAGGTACTTGAGAGGTACAGAGTTCCCAAAATGCCCTGATACCAAAGATTTCCCTCTAATGTACAACCCTCCCTTTTAATTTTTAATTCTTATAGGATTTAGGGGTTTTTCTTCCCCATTGCTTCTTTCATCTTACCATGTCTAATTTCATTTATCAGCAAACCTAAAGTTTATTTGTAAAAGCAAATCTCTTTTTCCTTTCATCAATCAGTGGAATCCTTCATCTTTCAATCCTTCCATTGTTTTTTATCTCCCAGTGCTAGTTTTACCTACCAGCAGACCCACAGCTTGTTTGTAAAGACAAATCCTCTATTCCTCTCTGAGTGGCCACCTAAAACAGAGGCTAGACAAGATCAAGAGAATAAAAGCTAATATATTGGAATGTTACCAATATAGGTGGATGGGATGTGCCTGAGCTTGTCTGGCCCTTGGTGCTGAACCAAACAGTGGCAATTGTGGTGTTTCACCCAGAGACACTTTTGGCTGGCTGGGTGTGTGGTGTTTCACCCCACAGACACTTTTGGCTGGCTGGGTGT
>NW_005054386.1:1651418-1659024 GCF_000277835.1 Geospiza fortis
CAGGCCTCTGAATGCAGCACCAGCTCCAACAGAACTCCCTGAGCCCGTGGTTGCTGCTCCTTTAACCCCGGGGAGAGGGGCAGGGAAGGGGTAGGGAGCCACCAGCCAGGGACAGGAGGAGATATCTCAAGGGACAAAGGGACAAAGGACACCTGGATGGCCCAATGCCCCCCAGGGCTACAGGGCATCCTTTGGATCTGCCAATCACTCGATGCCCTTCTGGAATTCCAAGACCAACAGACAGTGCTGGGAGGGGAAAGGAGAGGTGACTGACACACCTGGCAGGGAATTATCAGCGGAGGGACCCGAGGTTCTGAGCTAAACCCTGAAATCACAACGCACCACAAGTATTTATTAAAGACCTGTTTTGCGGAGATAACCAAAAACTCCACAACTTTGTGAAAGTTGTAAAGCCGGTGTGTTTATTACAGCACCGGACGCAGGTGGAGATTACTCTCCTTAAAAGACATGCGTACCTCTGGGAACTTCAGGTCCCTTTTTATCCCTCTCTCAAATACGTATGCATACAATTTCACAATAGGTTCATACATATTCATTTTTACAAATTTCGTGTGACATTTGCCGCTAGTTCTTCTTTATCAGAAAGAATTCCTAGGTCAGGTTGACCTGCTCACACAGCAGTCTCTCTGTCTCTCTTTATCACCCTCTGTCTCCCCCCCCTTATCTCTGTCCTTCACTGAAGCAGTTTCTCTGAGCCTAGGCACTTGCAGTCAGGCTTCATAGCTATGTTTCCTAACCACAGACTCAAAGATGTACATTTCACCTAAACCAAAATGGACTTCTACTCTGGAGAATTTCTACTCTGTCTCAGACCTTCTGCTTTTATTCTCTTAATTCTGTCCAGCCTCTGTTTTAGGCAACCACAAGGCATCAGCAGCACCTGAAACAAAACCAGTAAAGCGCTGGTGACTGAGGCTGAATTTTCCTTCCCTTTGCAGCGGCCTGTTCTGCGAGACGCCGCCGCCCATGGTGCTGCTGCAGACGAGCCCCTGTGACAACTACGAGTGCCAGCACGGCGCGCAGTGCGTGGTGGCGCAGCACGAGCCCGTGTGCCGCTGCCTGGCCGGCTTCGCGGGGCAGCGCTGCGAGAAGCTCATCACCGTCAACTTCGTGGGCAAGGACTCCTACGTGGAGCTGCCCCCCGCCAAAATCCGCCCCCAGGCCAACATCTCCCTGCAGGTTTGTCACATGAGGCTGCACGGGTGAAAATTGATGTTTGTTTGGTGATGCCAGTGATGCTGTGTCCTCCTGTAGTTGGAGGAAAATGCATTTTCTAATCTGCTGTTGTGCAAACCCAGGGAACTGGGAATATTTCTGTGTCTGCTCTGGGGTGCCCTGACCCCCAGGGGAGCACTGACTTTGCCCCTCATTCATGGAGAAAGTTTCCTAGGCTTCAAGATAGACTCGAATCCACAGAAGTGTGAAATAGATTATAGAGAGTAGTGTAGGTATCACTTGGTGATAAATTTAGGTTTGGGGATTTTTAGTATGTTGTGGATGGAAGCAAGATGGAGGGCACAGGGTGCTGTCCTGGGTTTCTTCTTCATGCTTCTTCTTCCTTCTTCTTCATGGGTTTGGGTGCCATTTTGTAATTGGGCAGAAAAGTCCCCATTGCAGCTCTTTGGGATCAGTTATTGGGTTAAAAGGGAAAATAATCCAGGTGTCAGTTCTTAATTGGACAGTTTAGTCTTAAAAGACCTTGTACCAAGAGATTGTTGGCCATTTTGTGCCTTCTAATGAAAAGCTGCCAAACTCACAGTAGTGAGACTGTTTTACTGATAAGAAATAATAAACACCTGAGTCTGAACACGAACTACCATCTCAAGTGCCTTCAATCCAGATCCAGAGAAACCCAAAACTGGTACACCCACAGCTGTAAAGTTTCAGTTTCTGGTGAATTTTCTCCTTGCAATAGTTCCAGTTAATCAGTTTCTTTGTTGATGTCTAGCATTACGTGACTGTACCAAGACAGAACAGTGAATGTGTGTGGATGTGACAGCCTGGCCAGAGAAAGAGAAAGCTAGTTAAGTTTTCCCAGAATCAGCCCAGGAGACTTTAGGAGCTGGAGATAAACAACGATAGCCAATTATTAAAACAACCTGCAGGTGGTGTTTTTCTAATATCTGTTTTCTTGTTATTCTCATAAGATTGTTTACAAATAGGTGTCTTGTTAATTAGCCAGTCAGGTGAAATGTATTGATTAAATGACCAGTCAGGCCCACCTGTATCAGAGCAGTGTATAAAAGAAGCAGTTTCAGTAAGGACAGAGTGCTTATGCCACTTCTGACTGTTTCTGTGTTGTTTGTGACTTAACAGTCACAAATGTGCAAAGTTAGACTGCCTCAGCTAGAAGGAGGAGGACTGAACTCTTCCATGGGGTGAATATTTTAAAGGAAATTCTTGCCTGTATCACACAAAAAAGCACAAATTACAAAGGTAAACTGTAGAATAGTTTGACCCTCAGACACATGGCTTTTGAGGATATGAAATCCACAGGTTTAATGCTCTAGTCACAAGAAAGAAAAGCAAATGTACAAGTGAAATCCATGCATAGAGACATTTAACCTGTAACATGCATGTATCTCATGCTGATGGAACTGGGGCTAGTGGCCAAAGTCCTGGAAAAATCTGTGAGCCACTTGTCTGGTGTAAAATCAGTGAAATGTGAAGGAGTGACTGAGGCACCAGTGTACCTTTGTGGGCACGCATGCTGCCTCCAGAATCCCTCCAGGCTGATTCCCAGACTGGCAACACAGCCAGGGACGATTCAGGAGTGCTCTGTGTCTTCCTACTGATCCTTCCTACAGCACTGTGTTTCATCCTGTACAACTTGGTGTTCAATGCCATGGTGCTTCTTAAAGCAGGCTGCTCTGAATGGCCTCTCTGGATAATATTTTGCTTATTCAGCAGACAGAAGGCCTGGGATTTTGATACTGATCCAAGGTTCAGAAGACAACTGAAAACTGGTTCTCATGTGAAATGGGAAGTTGACCTTTGTGTGTGAGCCCACCCAAGGGCACCAAGACCTTTCTGTGCCTCCTGGCTCTTGCTCTCAATGCTGCTCACATAGCTGGCTTATTAAAGTATATTTGAATTGCATGTATGATTTTGGTTTGATTTTAAATACAGGTTTATTCCTTTTATTAATCATTCTCAAGCAACCTCATGTGGTTATGAATGTTTCACAGGTAGCCACAGACAAGGACAATGGCATCTTACTGTACAAAGGAGACAATGATCCTTTGGCTCTGGAGCTGTACCAAGGACACGTGAGGCTCATCTATGACACCCTGAGCTCCCCACCCACCACAGTATACAGGTAAGAGGCTGAGCTCTGCCAAGGCAGTTGACTTCCAAAACTGGTGGAGGAGAGGTAGGATTTTTCTAAGCAATGTGCTTTGCAGAAAAGCCTTTTCTTTTACTTCAAGGTGTCTCTTTTATGCATGTAATTAGATGAGAAAGTCAGAATAAAGACTTAGCTGGAGGCTGCACGGGTAAAAATTGACATTTATTGGCAATACCAGTGATGCTGTGTCCTCCTGTAATTGTAGAAAAATGCATTTTCTAATCTACTGTAAAGTTTCAGCTTCTGGTGAATTTTGTCCTTGAAATAGTTCCAATTAATCAGTTTCTTTGTTGATGTCTAGCATTAAGTGACTGTACCAAGACAGAACAGTGAATGTGCAACTGCAGGGTTAGACTGCCTCAAATAGGAGGAGGAGGGCTAAACTCTTCTGTGGGGTGAATATCTTTAAGGAAATTCTTGCCTGTATCAGTAGTACCTACACAACCACAAAAAAGAACAAATGACAAAGGTAAATTGTAGAATAGTTTGACTTTCATACACTTGGCTTTTGAAGATATGAAATCCACAGGTTTAATTCACAATTCACAAGAAAGAAAAGCAAATGTACAAGTGAAATCCATGCACAGAGACACTTCTGTAGGAAGGAGGGATGTGCTGCCCTTTTCCTCCACGGTTCCTTCAGCATCCCTCTCCCCTGGTTGTTACTTTCAAGCCCTGTTGCTCCAGTTTGCTCTGAGCACAGATGCAGCAGTGACCACACAGAGCACTTTGGGCTGAGCACAGGCTCCTGGCACTGCGTGTGCAGCAGAGCTGCAATTCCCAGCCCTGCTCACGCTGTGGGGCAGCATGGATGTCACCACGCATCACCCACCTCAGACTTCTCTCAGAAAGTTTTCTCAGCACTTGCTAACATTTGAGCCTCCCAGGGATTTTTCTTTAGGGAAATGGTGACATTTTTAAGAAAATGAAAACATTCTTTCTGTATTAAAGCAAAGTGGATAATACCAATCCAGACGTTGCCAGGAAGAGCACTGGCTTGTCCCCTGTAGGAATGAAGGAAGTAGTTTGCCCATGGTTTTCACCAGCTGGATGGATAGGTGTGAAAAACATCTCTGTGTGTGGCTGCTGATCCTAATTGATCAGCTGTGAGAGCAAAGCTGAGGCTGATAAACAGTTTAATGCTCCTAATTAGAACACAGGCAAAGCTCGTTATGTGTCAGGGGTGATGTGGATGTTTGCTGGCCGTTGTCACCATGGCAGAGTGGGGACAGGAGCTGCTGCCACCAGCACACGAACAACACTCCATGGAGCTGCTGCCACCAGCACACGAACAACACTCCTTGGATCTGCTGCCCTCTGGGTGGGTGCAGTGCCCTCCTTGTCCCCACCCTTCCCAGGGATCAGGGAGGAGGGCTCCATTCACTCTGACACCTCATTACCATGAGATTAATGGCCTGTTCACAACATTTTGTGCACCCTGGTCTGCTGAGATGGGAAAGAAGCTGCTTAATACGGTGCCCTTTCTGAAATGTCACTCTAATCTTTTATTAGTTTAAGGAGTGGAGCAAAATGGGATTAGCATGGAGCTCGATGGGAAAAGATTAGGTTGATTGAGAAGAACTGCAGCTAAAGAATGTCAGAAAGGGCCTCTAAATAGATTTAAAGTCTTGTTTTCTTTAAAGGCTGAAGAAGGAGCAGGAAAAACTGCTTGTCCCCTTGCAAACATAGGATTTAAGGGTAGAAGGCATAAGTGGATCAGGTTTGACCTCTCTGTTTGACTTTTAGCTAAGGCATGTGCTCTGTTTGGCCTAACACATGACTTCCAGCTTGGCACAGAGTTTTGACAGGAAAACACCAAGTAACAGAAAATCCCCCATTTCCTGTTAGCTTGGACAATGGTCAATTATTTCCATTATCCAGGCATTGGCCATCATTTCTAAGTTGTGTCACTAATACCTTCTGGATTGTTTAGAGGCTTTCTCAAGGGAAATTAAAGTCTACTTATACCTGGACCGGATTCCCATGAGTTTATCTGGACTTTTATTTGCATTTTCTCCTAATCTGCATTTTGATGAAATGAATGGCTGGTTCCGTGTGATGCATTTTATCACAGCCTGAAGAATTTGGGAAACTCCTTTCTTCAACTTCTACAATTTTCATTTGTCATTAAAAACAAGGTTGCCAGGAGAACCTGTAACATCCTGACCTCACCATTACTAAAACAGTTTGCCTTCCCTACTGCCTTGTCCCTGCTGTCTTGTTTAGATGCCTCATTTCAGTTTCAATCTCAGCTAGAGTGGACTGTTTGCCTTTGCAAAGCTCTGTTGAAAGACTGTGAGATTAATTTTCACAGTCAGTATCATGTTCTGCTCCCCTCCAAAGCAGGCCACTTTTTGGACTAGATGAGCAGGGCTTTGGCTCTTGGTTTTTCCCCAGAAGAGTCTGCCAGAAGAGGAGGAGGCCTTAAAACACTGCCTGGTGGGAGCTGTGCCAGCTACAGCTGCAGGAAATCTGTCACTGACCTGGTCCTGGGCTGTGACTGAGATGTTTTGCTGGCTATTTCAGGTACTCCCAGGATGGGATGTGGGAAGTCATTGGCCAGCCACATGATCTGTAATTCCTCATCAGACTCTCCACGATAAGATTTATTAATAGTACTTACAAACAGTAAAATTAGCAAAGTACTTGGCTAATACAGGTGATATCCTGTAGGGATGAGATAAAAGCTGTTGTTTGGGAAGCCAGCAGTGAGTCAGTCACACTTGGTGGTATTTTTCCATGGTATTGCACAAAGATGGGGGAAGGTTTGCAGCAGACACAGGGGGGGCTCTCAGCTGGCTGTGAGCTCTGAGCCTGGCTCTGCTGCAGAGCTGCTCGGGCATTGCAGGGCAGGGATGTGCCACAGGAGGGGACTGCCAGGAAAGAGATTTTTTAACTCCTTTGGGAAGGCAGGGTGTCCCTGGCTACTACAGGGAACCTGTTCCCGTGTTTTAGTCGCTCCTCTGAGCAGATTGAACCAGAACTGCTTCACAAAGTCAGTCTGGAAAAGCCCAAGATAATTGGCTGCACATTCAGGTTTGCTTAACATGTGTTTGTCCCTGTGGTAGTTTGGATAGAAAGGTTAAAGTTGACATTGGGCTTCTCTTTCATTCTATTCAGGTAAAGGTCAGCACATGTCCAGTGGAAATGACTACCTAAAATTCCCTGTCATTTTTCATCAAGTTAGAGAGAAATACAAGTTAATGCAGTAATATAATATAATGCAATGACAGAACTCACCCTTTAGAAGAAAATCTGACTGATCTTTTACTGGAACCTGTCACCTGTGAGCTGCAGAAAAATGGTTTCCTGGATGTCAGAGTAAAGCTCTTACAAAAGATCCATTTTTGAAACAGGATTCCAAGTTACTGTTTCTTTTATTCTGTTTAATGGACAAATGGGTTGGAATCTTTTTCTGAATGCTTTATTGCCCTCCTGGTTTCTGCACTGCTCAGAGTTACTCTTCCATGCCATGACAGTGCTTGGTGCCACTCCAACAGGGAGTTCTTGAAATTAACTAAATCTTTTACGCAGATGCTGTACCTTAATTTAAAGATGTCAACTGGTAAGGAACATGCTGCTTTTACTTGCTCCCACAATCCAATTGTTAGAAGTTTGAACTAACAAAGGGCAGTTAATTCCATAGTTCCAGAATTCAGCCAATAACACTGTTATCTATTTAACTGTATTCTATAGGGAGAACTCCCTATTTTCAGGTTTTTTTCCCACATCTGTTCCTTGAGCCAGAGATAAGGCCTTACTTGTAAATGTTTCTCCAATAGATTTTATGCTGCCACACAGTCATATTGATTTGGATGCTGAAATAATCCTTCCTAATACAAATGGAAAACAGAACTTTGACACAAACTGCTGATGTAATTCCCTCCAGAGTTCCCAGATTGCCATGTTGCATACAGACTGTCATATCTGGTAAAGAGCAAGATGCAGGCGTTGTTGGTGTAAAATCATATGTTTTCATGCAAGATTCCTGACAGCAGTGAAAAAGGAGGCAGTTAGGAAAAGATAAGAATGAATTATATTTGTCTTTCTGTAGAGACTACACCCAAATTACATTTTAATTCCTTTTGAAAGTATCCCTGCATAATCTGCTTTCAAAAATGCTATATCATTAAAAATATTCCTTGTAGATTGTATCATGCAGTTCTCATGGTCTGGCTGACTCTTACACAGCATAGATGGATGTTCTTGTGGTTAAAGCAAAAGGCCTGAAATAAAGGA
>NW_005054386.1:1659054-1664441 GCF_000277835.1 Geospiza fortis
TGGCTCCCTGTGTAAAAACTTGAGAAAGGCATGAATAAGAGAAAAGGTGTTTCAGAAATGTGCTGCAGGTCTCTGCAGGGTGAGGTTCCTGCTCCCCTGTCCCTCCTGGCTGTGGAACAGCACAAAGTTCTTTATGCTGGTGGCATCTGAAAACTTCTGTGTCCTTCCACCCCCTCAGGCTCTGCCCTTGGCTCTGGAGCCTGGGAGCTGCTGGAACTCAGTGTCCAGCACTGTCCCTGGCCAGGCCACTGCTGAAGGGATGTGCTGCTCCCCAAGAATGATGGTCCTCTACTCAAATTTCTGCTGGTCCTGAACAGTTGCTTTGGTGGTGAAACATCCACACCTTCCACAGAGAGGGATTTTGTGCCATTGTCTCTTTAGCTGGAACTGCTTATCTGCAGAAAAGCCTGGGAGGCTTCACCATTAATTCTCTGCCTTCTGGGGAGGAATGTGCTGGAGGAGTGAGAACATTAATTATTCTTAGGATCATTATTAGAGCTTGTCAAACTCAGTTTTTGGTAAAAGTGCCTTTGCAGAGTGCGCTGCATGACTGCTCCTGTTCTTCCTAACACCTTCACAGTCTGCAGCCCATGCTGTGCCCATCCCTGGTGGGATGCCTGTTTGATACTCTGGATGGGCTCTAAATGGACTAGTTTTCAGTCATTTCTGTGAGGCATCACTGAGCTCTTCACAATTCTGCATATTTGCAATTCATTTTATTCTATCACGCACTCTTATTTTTTCAGGTACCCCTTAGGGATTCTGTATCAAATATAATGAAAGAAACTGGCATTAGTCTCTGACCTGCATAGGAAAAAATGTAAAATTTGAATGTACTTGTACATCTTGCATGAGCCAAGGCAAAGGACAGCTGAGTTATTTTTTTACCTTTATAAAGGGCTCTGGAGTACTTAAATGGGAAAAAAATGGCAAGTGTGTGAGTACTTGTCAAGCTACAAACATTGTATTTCCCTAGTTTTTCCTGGATTTTGTTTTTTGCAGTAGGACAGTGAAAATGTAAGGTCAAGACCTTAAAATAGTATTTAACATTTATCATTAGATTCAGAATCAAATATTTGCTTTCATGAAATATGGAAACTTTTCCCTGCTGAGCTGAAGCTTAGGAAGGGTAAAGTTTCGTCCTCCAGGCTGCTGAAGGACTTAGCAGGCAAAATCTTGTTAAGCTGAATTAATTTTTTTTCTTTGTAAATCTGCCCAGTATCTCTTGCAAGAATGACAGTTTCTCATCTCCTCCCCCTCTGAGAACCCAGCTCATTCATTCAGTTCAATGTCCAAGTACCCAGGAGCTGCAGACCCTCACTTCATGTCTCACACATCTATAGGGTGTTTCAGGGTGAGCTTTTCACCAGAAGAAAGCAAAACCTTTCACAAAGGGAGCCAGTGCTGGCCTGTCTGTGGTACTAGGTATGGTTAGGAATAGGTCATCTAAAGCCACTTGTGCTGTGATAATGACACAAATAAAAGCGACATTCTCTGAGTCCCAGGGCATCTTATTCAGGGGCCAAAATCTGGAGCTGTGTGTCTAAGCTGCACTCAGGCATCCCCTGTCAGCAGAGGTCAGGCTGGAAAAAGGTTGCAAATATGTTTTAAAGGCATTTTCCTGCTGTACCATAGGTCATTGGTCCAGTGGTGCATTGCCAAAGTTGGTTAATTCTGATTGCATCAGAGGAAGGTTGAAGTGTTTTCATAATAGACAGTGATGGAATAAACCTAATCATAGTCAAAATGACTTTATAAACTTCCCGTGCACTAATGACTGGCTCATGTCTTGAATTGTGAGGGGGTTTTGCCTTACAACAACATGTAGCAAGCTAATATGTTTATTTTTTCCTGCCTGTAAATTTCTTGTGAACATGATGAGTAACACAAAGTTTAGATGTGTGCCATGTGTGACAGATTCGTGTCCCATCCATCCCAAGTGCTGAGCTGGCTCTGGTGCAATCGAGGCAGCCCCTGCTGGAAGCAGCACACACAGACCTGGAGCTGAGGGAGATGGTGGAGGAGCAGGAGGGGTCTGTGCCTGGTTATTTCAGCTTTTCCTCCCAGTATGGAATGGCACCCACAGCTCAGCAGCATGCCCCACTGCTGGGGGGAAGGTGGGCATGGCAGCTGCTCCGGTGGCTGTCCAATGTGATGGGTTTGGTCATTTCTGTGAAAGGAGAGGATCCAGCTAGAGGTATTTTGCTATAACAATTTCTAAATAGACATGACTTCATTTTTCTTGGGGCTTATCCTCCAATTTCAGGTAAAGCCCATCATTCTCTGTCAATCTGGCTGGATGCCCTGTTAATTGTACTCTGTAGTGGCCCTGTTCCCTGCTGCTAATGGGCAGACATCTGCATATTTTCCAGAGCTGAAAAGGGAAAACGGTGCAAATTATTGCCTGGTGTAACAACTCTGTGAAGGCACCTGGTGGATTTTCTCATCAGAACCTGTGATTTGATAACCAGCTGAATGGCAGAGCTGTTTTTCTAGGTGACCCCATGCACCCTGCTCTGTTCCCAGCCCTGGTGGGGCCAGGGGCTGTGTCACAGCCTGTCCTGGTGTGTGACACTCAGCTGTACCCACACAGTGCTGGGGAGGACGTGGCACTCAATGTGCCACTGCCCTGCTGCTCTGCCCGGGCCTGCCTTCCCCTCTGCTTTTTGCATTTTCATAAGGATACCAGATTTCACACCGACCCAACAGCACTGTAGAATCTCTGACTGATTCTTTCTTTGCACTCTGTATTTTGTGGGTTTGTTATTTTGTCTGATGCTTGTCACTGAGAGGACACCAGGACGCGGCAGCTGGGGACACCACCTTGAGGAGCCAAGGCATCCTGGTGGAGAGGGTGGGCAGGGAGCAATGCTCTGATCTGTCACTCAGGAGAGGCCTTGGACTTGAGGATGCATTCCAGCTGCTTTTACTGCCATGGCACTTGCTTTAACAGATCTCAGCAGGATGAGGTATCCAGCTCTGCTGGTGCGAGTGCAGGAGACAGCAGCTCCTGCTCCCACCAATTTCTGCTCCCAGCAGCTCCTGCTCCCACCAATTTCTGCTTCCAGCAGCTCCTGCTCCCAGCAGTGGGACTGGAGGGAGCTGTGGGACCTCACCCAGCTCTGTGAGAACCCACTGCAAACAAGCAATGTTTGCCCTGGCTGGGTGTCTGACCCCTTTATGAATCATCTAGGGAAAGGGGTCAGGATTGCATTAATTGCACGTTGCAGGGGTGTAAAAAAGGTCCTTGCCTTTCCCTTAGAAGGTCTGTAACACAATGACTTTCACTGCTGGCAGGGGTGCTGCAGGAATTGAATTATGGCTGGAAATTAGATATGCATAGCCTGGCCAAACGATCATTAGGGGAGATATGGTAATCAGCTGCCAGTGTTCAAGGGCTGTAAACACCAGGAAGAGAAAGATGGTTTATTTGGGTGGTCTACAAAGTTGTAAGTAGGAGAAAAGGTATAAAACCAAGCAAATTAAAATGGAGGCATCAAAGAAAAAACTCTTAATGTTGAGTACTCTCAGCCTAACAGACCTAACACTCAAGTCATGTAACACAGGATTGAACATAACAAAAGAGTGTATTTCAAGCTGAAAGTGAACTTGAGTGCTTTAATATTCCTTTCACCTCTTATTTCCCTAGTCCTGTGTTTCATTAGCATTTTTCATACTTTTTTCTCAACATGTGGTTTTTATTCAGCGCCTGAAGATGATAGTGCTTGAAGTGATGTGTTATTGTGGAGGTAGCACAAACACCACTCCAATTATGATTTTGCCTTTGTTGCCATGGAGAAGTTTAAATCTATTTTAGGCCAAGGACTGATTATAGCTGGAACTAAGGGTAGGAGGTAAGTGTAGCTTGGAAAGGTGAAAACCCATCACTGCTGATACCCACAGTCAGCCCAGCACAGTGAGAGTTTCACAGCTCCCAAACTGCTGACATCTCAGCGCAGTTCCCTGCAGCTCTCACCTTCAGTTTTTGATTTTGGTACATCTTTTCTGGTGCTGTAAGCTCCTTAAGCTCTTTTGGACATGTATTGTTGTTTATTCTCTTCTGCTTTAAATGTTCTCAAAGATTATCTAAGTTCAGTGTTCCCCATGGCCTTCACCCCCCATTCTCTTGCCATCGTTGTGTTTCCTTTGTTTTGTGTGTCAAATGAGGCATGTCCCCATTAAGACAGAGGTCAGGAAAATCTGGAGACTGTAGCTAATGAATTAATGTTCTCATTTGCATAATTGATGGTTATATATCTCCTCAGTGACATGGTTTGCTGTGATACTTAAAGCTATTTTTGGTTTTGACTCCTCTGCCCTGCTGTTCTCTGCTGTCTACCACAAAGGTGTATTACTAGACAGCGAAAAAAATCTGACCCCAAAGCCCAAATTTTACAAGTTCCAATTGAATGCTTTAATCCTTTAATGCATTTCTGTTCACTGGCATATTTATAGTGGCTCAGCTCTAAATCTCTCATGGGTGTTAGAGCAAGGGGAGTCAGTGCTTGAAACATCTGTGTGTGCTTGGGGCTGGAGTACAGGGGAAAGAAAATATATGAGGGAGAAGAGAAATAGCTGAAAAACGAGAGTGGAAATCAGTTCTTTCCTATATTCCCTGAGGTTTTATGTTTAATACACATCCCTTTCCTTTCAGTTCTTTGCATCCTGGAGCCATCCTGTGCATGGCTCCACTGGCTCACCTTGCTGGAGCTGCTCTGGCAGAAAAGGCCAGCTCCCTCCCACAGGAAATTTTAATTTCTCTCCCATTGAACCCTCTCTAGTGGCCTCCCTTCCCTGTGAGGGCAGCTCCAAGGGAATAGAAGGTGCTGGACCCAGGGCTTTGGAAGCTGGGCTCTCCTCACATCCCAGCATTTTCCTCTTTTTTGTGGCCAAATTTGACCAGATGCCATGTCCAGCTCTGAGGGTAGCCTCAGTGAGAGCAATGTGCAAGGCATGTAAGGTGGGCTGTGAGGAGATGAGTGTGATGGAAAAGAGAGAGTGGAGGGACGCTGCAGACTGAGCACAGTGGGGGAATGCCTGACCAGGTGCCAACCACAGCCCCGAGCAGCAGCGCCTGGCTCCCGAGGAATCACTCTGTGTCATGGGAAACTTTCGATTCCTTTTGCTGCTTACCTTTCAGTACGTTTATTATTAAATTCCTGGAAATCCTTGCTTACACTTTAGGTGTTTACTCTTTAATCATAATTCCTCAGGTTTTTTTCAACAAGAATTTGTACGAAACTATACAACATCCAATGGTGGTGGCACGAAGTGCTGCGGCTGGAAGTCAGCTAAAATGCCCTGACTGTATTGGGGGCTTGGGAAGATCTCAGGAGCAGCACACGGTTTGTCAGCACCTCGGGGAAGGCACTGGGGCGGCTGCACGG
>NW_005054386.1:1664638-1685760 GCF_000277835.1 Geospiza fortis
ATTCCCGGCCAGTATCCCGCATTCCCGGTTCTCATCCCGCATTCCGGCTCTCACCCCGAATTCCCGGCCAGTATCCCGCATTCCCGGTTCTCATCCTGCACTCCCGGCTCTCTTCCTGAATTCACAGCCAGTATCCCGCATTCCCGGTTCTCATCCCGCATTCCCGGTTCTTACCCTGACTTCCCGGCCAGTATCCCGCGTTCCCGGGTCTCGTCCCGCATTCCCGGTTCTCGTCCTGTTCCCGGCCAGTATCCCGCATTCCCCGCTCTCACCCCGCACTCCCGGTCTGTATCCCGCAGTCCCGGCTCCCATCCCGCTTTCCCATACCCCGCATTCCCGGCCTTCCCCCGCCGCGCTCGGTGCGGGGTTTGGCATCAATCCCGACTGACTGGAGGCGGGTACCTCCATCCCGCGGGCGGCTCCAGAAGGACGAGCCCTGTGGGAGCACCTGATGCCCTGTTTCAGGGAACAGGGAATTCACTGGGGTTTTAACGGGACCCTTTAACGGGAGCGGCGGGGCTGGCCGGGCCCGGCAGAGCGCGGCAGCGTGCGCTGCTCGGCGCTGCGGCCGCCGCCCTTCATCCCCGGCCAAGCCACTGTCTCCAGCTGTCTCCGACGATTGCCGGGGCTCCTAAAGGCCCGGCTGCACAAGAGGCTCTGAGGAGAGTTCGTGCAGCTTTTCTCTCACCACTGGTCTCTCCCCCGCGGTTGTCTCCATCTCGGAACCCCAAGGCGTCTGAATGCCTTTCCGTCAGCAGCGGCACTAAGTGCGTGCTCTCACACGAGTATCTGCTGGCTGGGGATTTCCTGTCATCCTGCCTGTCCACGTTCAGCTTCTCTATCATATCTCTGTGTCTTCTCAAACAGCAAATGAGTGCTTTGTCTGTTCTAACTTTATCTGCTTTACAAAATTGCAGTGTTGGGTGATGGCTCTGAGTTACTTTGTTTCACAAAGTTCAGGCAAAGATTATTTTCATTCCGGGTTAAAAAGTGAAAGAATCAGAACGGAGTAATACTCATCCACGTATTCCTGCAGACTGGGACTCTCACTCCCTTTCCAACAAAAATACCAGCACTGGGTATGCAGAAAGGCATGAGCACCATGTGGGGTGGCTGCTTCCATCCCCAGGACTCACAGATTTTTGTTTGCCTGCTAGTCAAGGCATAATCTGGACAAAGCAGACCCTGTGGAGAGTAGGTGATGAATGCCTGTGAAATCCTGGCTCTGGGAAGAGCCCGTCCTGCCAGATGTGATAATGTTGTCCTCTGACAAATGGCCATAGCTTGGCCTTCTGCAGATAACCATGGGGTTTGTGTGCTAGCTTCAGCTATTGATCCTGCTGGGGAAGGGCTCCCTATCCTGCAGCCATCCATCCCACCTCCACAGTGCTCAGCTCTCACGGCCCGCGGGGTTTGGCTCCACTTCTCCCTTTCACTGGCACTTCTGCACAGACTAACAATTACACATGTGCATTTCCATTTATCTCACATCTTCCAGCTGAAGTCCAAGTGCTTCCCCCAGGGAATCAGGCACTGCAGAGAGCACTGAGATAAGCAGGGAGCACAGAGGGATCACCCAGGCGGCCTTGCTGTAGCACAGCTGCTCCTTGTAACACAGCAGACACTTAGCAGAATTCCTGAGTATCCAAACACAAAGTTCAGAGCAGCTGTTTCCAAACTCACTTGAGTTGCTGCAGTGCCGTGGGGTGTGGTGGGGACAGGCCTGCCCTTCCCAGGACCACAGGCATCCTCTGCCTCTCCTCCTGCCCCTCACAACCCACTGCCCCTGCCAGGGCCCTGCTGTAACAGCTCTGATCCAGTGTCTGCTGGACCAGCTGGATCTGCATTTTTGTTCCGTGTCAAGCCTTTATGTTTTTTCTTTAAAACACTTTGAACTGTACCATCAGCTCCAGGTTCTTGAGCTCCCCCCAGGGCTCTCTCACCATCTTGCCCATGGGCAGCAGCCACAGCCCAGGGCTTCCCTGCAGGTCAGGAATGAGTGATTGAGCCAGCAGAGCTTCCCTGGGAACCTTTCTGTGGCAGAACTATCTCACTTATTTATGTAAAGCCACACTGTAAAGGTGCTCATTCACTGCTCTCTGTTACCTTATGACCTGTGTAACCTTACATGAACTTTTGAAAGCCTGTGTGTTGGTGATTCATCCCAAAAACCTGTGGGGAGAGCAGAGCAGCACTGCAGAGGCACGTCAGCTCCAGTGTGGAACAGCAGTGTGCTCTTCTCCACCAGCACATTCCCAGAAATGCCTGCAGTGCTGACTGGCTGCCTGACATTGCTCAAGTACAATTGGTTGTGTCAGGTCTACCATAAAACGCTATAAAAATGAAACTTCTTCCAGCAACAGCTGAATTCCAGTAATCTCCAAGGCATGTAATTTGTTTGTGAAGTCGAGGCCCTATTTCCTTGCTGCAATAGCCTTACACATCAGTTCTGCAGGGCTGGGCACTAAGGATGGGCAGCATGTCATCTAGGCTGAGAGCTGGTCACATCTGAAAGGTGATTCACCCTCAGAGATGAGTGTGTCTCTTCCTCTCCACTGCCTGTGAAGAAAGTGTGGGTAAATAGCTCAGAGACATTGACCTTGCAAGTTTGCAAATCACCTGAAAGGAGCCTGACCTGTGAATTTTTAACCTCCTGTGAGAGGATGCTGAGCCTATGGGCCTTTGGAATGAGCAGAAACCCAAACTTTGACGCTGTGCTGTGCACCACATGTGCAGCAATCCCAAATCCAGGCTGCTGTCCAAGCAGTATCTCAGGATGCCCAAAGCTGGTGTGTTCTGTCATTATCCACACAGAACAGCAGCCCCAGGCTGAAGGGAGGAATGTGGGAAAGGGCATCTGTGCACGTGGGCAATCCACAGAGCCCACAGGCTGATTCCAGAACAACCACTACTGCTGTCACGTTCTTACTGTGTTCCTGTGTGCATCTGAGTGCACATGAGATACTGTGCCTTTTAATTACACCTACAGCACTGGGGAAATCCCATCAGATCTAACTGCCACCCTGCTTTGAAACTCTCTTTGCTCAAGAGCAGGTAATCAACCCTTGCCCCTCCCTGCTTGCAGGAGTGCAAGATACCCTCAGGTTGTTTTAGGGAATTTCACCATGCAGCATTAAGGTTTGAGAGCTGAAGCTGCCCTGAAAATAAAAATATGATAGCATGATGCAAATGGAATGATATCAATGCACCTTTTAATGGCTGGGGGAGTGAACAGGAGATGAAGGTGAAGATTGTTTGAGGTGCAGCCTAGGAGGTTGCTGCAGGCTTCATGCATCTGAAAAATCAGTGTTTAAAACAAAGCAATAAATACACACTACTACTACTACAACAGCTCCTACTGTTTTATCCTCAAGCTTCAATCTATACCTTAATGTTTCCCAAAAAAGAGTAGCAATTTGTCATTTTTCCTTGTGTTCAGGTGGGATTGTCTGATATTGAACAAAGCGCTCTGGTAATTTATTACTCCTTTTATGGCTTTGAGAACCTCAGTGTGTCCTTATTCCTTGGTACATAGTCCAAGACACTTCTGCTGAGAGGAGATGCTGGTTTCAGAGGCCTCTGCTGTCTCTGCAATCTCCCCTGACCCCTGTGAGATAATTTCAGTTTAAACTACCCATAGGAGAAGAAATTATTTCAGTGATCCAGCCTGCAGCATGAGCACCAAGCAGAGTGACAGAGGGCAGCAAGCTGTGGCTGAGAGCTCAGAATGGGATTTTTTGGTAGTTTTGTCCCCAAAGCCAGTGTGTCATGTAGCTACACACTTGCATTTCTGCCCTGGAAAAAGCAACTGGAGGGGCTGCTCTCCTGATTAGCTGGCCTCTGAAGCATTGCACTGTGTCAGAACTGCCTGCCCAGGAGCGCTGAGGGTCAGTCTGTGCCTCCCTGCTGGAGGAAAGGCTGAGAACACCCTGGCTGCAAACTCCAGAGCACCCCAGAGCTGTGCTGTGCAAGGTGTACCACAGGGACACTGGATGTCACAGAGGCTCTTCCTTGTTCATCTTCTAATTATTTTCTTTTTCTCTTACTTTTTAGTGTGGAAACGATAAATGATGGGCAGTTTCATAGTGTGGAACTCGTGATGCTGAATCAAACTCTGAACCTGGTGGTGGACAAGGGGGCTCCCAAGAGTCTGGGAAAGCTCCAGAAGCAGTCTTCTGTCAGCCTCAACACACCCCTCTACATTGGAGGTACTGTGAGTTGCTCTAGAATTGAAGTTTTAACATGTTTTCTCAGAAGCAAATCATCTTCATCCTGTGGGGAGGGCTCTCACAGAGCCACCACAGGAACAGCCTGCTTGGCATTTCAGCAGCTCCCAGAACTGGCTGGCACCAAGCTGTGATGGCTGAAGTGGAAGTATCATAAATTGTCATGGCAAAAAAGCAAACCAGTAGTCGGTAGGTTTAAATATATCACAACTGAGCAGTATTTCTGCTGGAAGTTTTACAGAGGTCTAAAAGTGGTGGGGAAAAAGGTGTGTGATTCAAAAACATATTAACACACAAGCTAAGAACACCTTGGTTAATAGTCTTCTCATTGGAAACTGAAGCCACAGTTTTAGACAGATACTAGAATTGCCCAAACCTCAGTTAAGAAATTTTTTCCCATTAAGTACTGAATCTGGAGGGAAGAGGCCAAATGGGATGGGGAACAATGCCCAGAATAATGACTATACCACTGATTAGGTGTCTGGTTACAAGAGGCAGAACAAAGGCTGGTCTCTGCCCAATGGATTGTTTTTGCCAGAACCCCCCTAGTTCTGTTCTGGACTGAATGTTGAAATCTCTCTCTCAGTGACACGGAGTTCTTGAATTTTTAGTCAGCCTATTTCAAATACAAAAGTCAGCAGAATGGTAATACAAAGTCTTTGAGCCTTTTCTAATGAGATAATTGAAGCCAATAGTAGAAACTCTTACCAAATTCAGTTGGTGCTGGTCAAGGCTTTTCTAAATAATTTTCTTTAATAACACTTTTCTAAAAGAGCCCTGAATATTGCCCTTGTAAAACAGAAAACTGGCTAATCTTGCTTTGTACAGAGCTGAACTTTTATAATTGGCTCCTATTAAGAATGTCACAGGCTATTAAAGAGCATTGTGCATCAAAGATAATCTGCTGGTGCAGAGGCCATCTCAATTTCTCCCTTTAGCACAGCACAAAAGATATCAATCCTGCAGCAGTTTATACACAGGGAACTTGGGAACTAATCCTGTGGAAAAGTTTTGTTAATGGATGAGCATCGTGGGTCAATACTAATTCTCCAAAGGTACCTAAAAATTCTCTGGAAAAACCTGAGGTCTGGAATGAAGGACTGTTGGATACCAGGATCCATGGCCTCAGTAAAGACTTTTGTGTTGCCTATTAAAAATCTTCTTGCTTCTTTCTAAACCCTCCCTGTTCTTCATGTGCCACCTCTTTGTGTGCAGCCCTCCCATGGAGCCAGCTGCCCTTCCTCTGCAGGTGGTTTAGCTCAGGTAGCTGCCTAAATTACCCCAGAGCAATTGTTCCTGACAGTAAGGTTAATACAGACCTGAACCTTCAGGAGCTCTACAGAAAGGTTAACACAGACCTGAACCTTCAGGAGCCCACAGTTCTGTCCATCTCACAACCACATCACCTGTTCTAGCAACTTTCCTCCTAACACACAGTGAAACAGGTGCTGGATTTGTTTTAGGAACACCTTTAACAGTGGCATTGCTTACAGACAGTGAGTCCAGAGGCCTCACATGGCTGACAATGGAAGCACTTGCCTGTGCTAATGCAGCTGTACATCCAAGCTGGCATCAGTGGGGAAGGCACAAAACAACATCCAAAAGAACCTGCTGGCCATCCAACTGTGTGAACTCTTCCAAGCACTTGAACAAGATGGGAGGGGCTGGCCACAAAGCCTTGGCCTGGCCCTTGAAGTGCTGTTCCCTGTCTTTAGAGCTCTCCTGCACTAATTTCCAGGGGATGCACTCTTAGCACTCCCTCTCTTAACACTGTGACCCAGTAAAGCCAAACTGTCTTGTTGCATCCCAGAGGTGGATGATACTTGCTGACAAATGAAGGCATTCTCAAGGCTTTCAGAAGAATAATTGCTATTAAACTGTAGAGAGAAGGAACATTATCTAAGGATAGGAACACATAGCCACCAGGCAAAAAGAAAATAGTTTGGTTTTTCTTTTGTTTTTTGGGTCATGTACTTCTTACAGAAGACTGGGCAAGTGAGTTTATTTTTTTCCTTTCCATTTCCAGAATGAGGACAGTGAGATTGTGCTACCTTACAAAGGTCCTATGCAAATTGATTATTCAAAGGGGCCATGACAAAAGAAGCTTTAGCAATTATAAGTGATACAATTTATAATTATATCAATTATACTAATTATAATTTATAATTGTAAGTATAATTGAACCTTCCCTTTTTCCTTTTATCTGAAGGGATCCCAACCTCTACTGGACTATCATCCCTGCGCCAGGGCGCAGACAAGACACCAAATGGTTTTCATGGCTGCATTCACGATGTCAGGATCAACAATGAGCTGCAGGATTTCAAGGATTTACCCCAGCAGTCCCTGGGAGTCCTTCCTGGCTGCAAATCCTGTAACATCTGCAAGCACGGGATTTGCCGGTCCCTGGAGAAAACGAGTGTGATTTGTGAATGTCACCCCGGCTGGACGGGCCCTCTGTGTGACCAGGAGATTGGAGATCCATGTCTTAACCACAAGTAAGCTCAAACCAATGCTGACTGGAGAGCAAAAGCTTTACAGCTAATGCACATTTCACATTTCATCATGCAAAACCACATCTGACTGGTTTTGGAGGTGCTGGGTCCCCACACGACGTTATTGACAGTTGTGAGTCTGCGTCTGTGGCAGCTCTCAATTTCCACTTCTTGTTCAGACTTTGCTGACTCGCCACAGGAGCTCGTGGTCCTGCAGGAGCTCAGGTGTTAATGCTGCAGGTCATACCTTCAGCTGTGACTCTACACTTTAAAATACAGAACCTCCCGTTAATGGGCATGGCTTAACCCCAGGAGGTGAGAGCCTGCATGGATCCAGAGCAGAGCAGCCTGTGAGGGAGAGGTACACATTTCAGGGGTTTTCTCCCTGCAGCACTGAGCCCAGTCTTCAAACTTACTCCCTGAAGACCATTATGCACTCCAGTGTGAGCAGTTTTAAATTTCCCAAATAGCTGACTTAAATATTACACTTTGAAACAGCCCTTTAAAGTGCAAGTTTAAAGGATAGCGTGGTGTTGCATGTGAAGGGAGCATGAGTGTAAAGTATTTACAGTTCAAAGGCTCAATAACCACATCTCCATCAGAAACACAGGATGAATAGCTTTCTTATGGCCAATACACAGGAAACAGTCTCGTGCAGAGCAGCAGGCTGCATATTTCAGTGTTGTTTCATAAGCAGATGGAAGTACTTTTGTTTTAGAAGTTCCTTCAGTTGCTGTCTTGGAAGGCGCTTTTCACGAGCACATACTTTTGACAGGTAAATTGATGCAGTGAATAATCACTCTCAGAGATTTAACCTGGCAAAGGTACCATTTTAAATTTGCTTCTGGTTCTAATTCTGCAAAGTACTGAACTCTGGAGGTGTTGAAAAGCACCTGACAGTTTACAAACCAAAGGTATGAAGACCCAAATGTTTCCTTGAATTTCCAATGTCAACACAAAGCTGTTGTGGTTGGACAGAGAAAAATAAGGGAATTCCAGATGTTTACATGATGAGGGATTGTTTCTCTCATAGTCCAGGGAGGATGAGGCAATTACGAACACAGTCCCTTGCTAAGGGAAGTAGCTGTGAGTATTTTTAATGCTCACACACTGTCCCACCTTTCCTGAATCAGTTCAGGCTTTTGGAGCTGGCTCCCTAAAGCCCTGCCCAGTGTGTCCAGGGGAGTGTGGAGCCCTGCTGGCAGGTGTCTGCTCCAACACTCACAGGTTAATCTCACTGAGGAAATGCACCTGTAAAAATCAGGTAACCTCTGGTTATGGGGCAGAAAACACTGCTCTATACAGACTGTGACCCCTTTCATTACAGTATGTTGCATGTCTGGAGCTGACTGAAACTGCTCTTGTAATCTGTCCTTTTTAGTTCAAAGCTTAAAAATTAAATGTTCAAAAATTCAACATAAACAGGGAATAATTTTGAAGTACTAGAAAGAAAACAGAAATAAGAGAGACATGGGCTTATGTCAAGTTAGGTTATGCCAAAGTTTTTCCTTGGCTGGAGACAGTTGCTTTCCTCACCGTTCTCAGCCCATGCCAAGTCTGCCCCTGTCCCAGAAGTGGGGACAGTGTCAGAGAACTTGCTCAGGATCACCACCCCACCCTGTGGTGTTCCCTGGAAATGCCAAAGCTGGCTGCAAACCCCAGGAGCCAGGGAACCCTCAAGTACAGCTGCCTGCTGATAAGTCTGTGCCTAGCTTTGCCACCAGCACCTTCATTTATCACACTGGTTTTCATCACCTGATATTATTTGTACAGCAGCTCTGCTCAGGAAGCCTGGGCATGCAGCTTGATTGTTGGCACTTAGTTGCACGTGCTGCTGCTGTAAATGTGAGCTGTCTCATGTGGGTGCCAAGCCTTGGTCTGTGCTCACGAAGAGCCCAATGTTTTCTACTTAGGTTCACAAATTCTAAATGTATTCTCTGAACGTTCTCCAGTATTCACTGAAAACCCACACAGTTTTCTCCAGAGTGTTTGACACTGAGCTGCTGTTTTTGGATTAGTATCCTGGAATTAAATGGGCAGAAATGCCAAAATCAAACATTTCTGGGAAAAGGAACTTTCACTTCCAGCAAAGACCAGCTCTAAATGCTGCTGTTTCTCCAGGTGTCTGCATGGCAAGTGCACGGCGGCCGGTGCTGCTTACACCTGTAAGTGCATGGAGGGCTACACGGGCCTCTACTGTGACAAGAAGAACAATTCCTCAAACCCCTGCAGGACTTTGAAATGCAGCCACGGGCAGTGCAAGGTCTCGGAGCACGGGGAGCCCTACTGTGAATGTGACCCCGGCTACAGCGGAGAGCTCTGTGACAGAGGTGGGCTTGTGCTGCTGCATTCCTGTTTTACACCTCATTTACACCTGCTTTACTCCTCTCTTCCCTGCCACTCCGTCCTGCTTTACACCTCATTTACACCTGCTTTACTCCTCTCTTCCCTGCCACTCCGACTTGGGGAGGAATGGCAAATAGAAGATAAAGCTAAGCCAACCTCTGCAGAGCAGTACACGGAGAACAGAATCACATAACAGTAGGTAGCTGCTATCACATAGAGAAACGGGGACATGGAGTGAAGAGTTTTATTCTTTATCTCCTGATTCCTCAAGGTTTGCTGCTCCCAGGATTTGGGTGGGATGTTTAAAGAGCTTGTTGTGGGGTTTACCTTCAGCAAGCAGGGATTTGCACTGCTGGGAAGGGAGGTCATACAAGGAGTAACCACTCACCTGAAGTGGCATGAAAGATTCTCCTCCTTCAGCTTGGGCAGGTTTCCAGGAGAATCCCACAGGTCATGCTGGACTTTCCTATGAGGGCAGAGGCCCAGCTCTTCTGCCCTGACCTGAAAAGACTCCCTGGAAACTCACTGAGTTTTAACTGCATCCTTTCTGCCTTTTTTTGTTCTTGTCCAGAAGGAAGGAGCTGGATTATATTATTTTTATTTAGGTTGTCCCTTTCCTGTGCATGAACCACAGACTTTCCAAATTTTACACATGTCCATCACCAAAATATATCTGGCTGCTGCACAGGGACTGCAGAACAGCACAGACACTTTCAGGTATCCCAGACCACTGGTGTCACACAGAGCAGGCTGACCTTTGCTCCAGAGAGGCAGACATGGTAAAACTAATTCTTATTTTGCAGGAGTGTTGCAGGACTCAACACTCAGTGCTCATTAAAACACTTCCAGGCTGCTGATCAAAGCCAGCAGGCCTGCTTGGCCCTGGCCTTGCACAGGATATTACACATTTGTGTAGACATGCTCTGTTTTGGTGGCAGGTACAAAGCAGTAAAAGATTAAGGTTCTTCTCATGGCATCTGTTTGTCTTGAATCACATCATGAACCCCGGGCTGCTCACTGATGTGTGGGGAATATCCAGTGTGAAAAACACATTCACTCTCCTGTGAACATTTAAAAAGTTAATAATGGACAATAGGAGACAAGGACCATAGAACAAAGGCTATTATAGCCAGGTGCATCTTGGCACTCAGAGCACCCTGTTATCTTCAGCGATACCCCTTAAATACCTTTTCCCTTACAGCAGCCTGTTGCATACTCATAGACCTTTATGCATAGCAAACTTTTCTCCAAACTAGTTTACATTTTCCAAGAATTGTTTAGCATAGCTCCTCCTTGGATCCTCCTTTTTAGAGCAAGCAGATTCCCTGGTTGTGATTTTAGTCCATTCATATAATCTCCAGTTTTTGGGCCCTGGCCCACACTGCCTTCAGAGGGTGAGTGCTGATGGTTGGCAGATCTGTACAGGTGTCTTCATCCTGTGTGCATTGGGTGTTATCCCATCCCAGCAGGCATTTTAACATAAGCAAACTTATATCAGCTATTTCACTAAGCTTAATTAACAACAGAAATGAAAACTGTATAACAAAGTTACTTTACACATATAAAATCCATTTCAATATTTGCAAAAAGCCAATTTGATAATATGCATCTATAATATTTGGCAAAATAGTTACTGTCATAGCTGGTGTCCCCAGCTGGGTAATAATTAGCATTGACTCCATGATTCTCAGAAGACTGATGTATCTTTTTATTATAGTATATTTATTGAGAAACCCATCTCCCTTACAGACAGTCACAACACAGATGGACCCAATTGGTCCTTCAATCTAAACACCATCACCACTGGCCAATTAAGAAAGATTTGTTTACCAAATCACCCTTTGGTAAACAAATCTCCATAACACATTCCACATGTGCACAACAGGTGCAGCATATGAAGATAAGAATTATCATTCTTCTCTCTGATGTTCTCACAGCCTTCCCCAGGACAATACCTGGGGAAAGCTGTGCCTTGCTCTCCGTGACCAGAGAGCTGCTGCCACAAGTTACCACATTTCTGACTCCTTCCCACCCCTGTTGTCCCAGCAGAGAGCCTGTGCCAAGGAGACATCATTCGGGAAGTGGTGCGCAAGTGGTCCTTACAGACAGTCATGACACAGCTGGACCCAAGTGGTCCTTCAATCTAAACACCATCACCATTGGCCAATTAAGAAACCACCCTTTGGTAAACAAATCTCCATAACACATTCCACATGTGCACAACACCAGGTGCAGCAAGTTAGGATAAGAATTGTCATTCTTCTCTCTGATGTTCTCACAGCCTTCCCCAGGACAACACCTGGGGAAAGCTGTGTGTCGCTCTCTGTGGCCAGACAAGTTACCACATCACCACAACGAGAAAAGTTACCACCTTTCTGACTCCTTCCCACCCCTGTTGTCCCAGCAGAGAGCCTGTGCCAAGGAGACATCATCCGGGAGGTGGTGCGCAAGCAGCAGGGCTACACCTCGTGCGCCACGGCCTCCAAGGTGCCGCGGCTGGAGTGCCGCGGGGGCTGCGGCGGCGGCGGGCACTGCTGCGTGCCCCTGCGCAGCAAGAGGAGGAAATACTTCTTCCAGTGCCTGGATGGCTCCACCTTCACAGAGGAACTGGAGAGACACGTGGAGTGCGGCTGCTCAAAGTGCTCGTAAGCCATCCTGGGGTCTCTCGCCACTTTAATCGACTCAGAAGCATTATGGAAACGGGACCTGTTTACTTGCAGAGTGAAGAAGAAGAAAAGAATTATTAAGTATATTGTAAAATAAGCAAAAAATAGAACTTATTTTTATTATGGAAAGTGACTATTTTCATCTTTTATTATATAAAGTATCGCACCACTTTGGGTATATGTATCATATAGTGAGCTATTTTTACCATGAAACTTTTTTAACAGTTGTAAGAAAAAAAATTTCAAAAGCTAAAAGGTTAAAAAAAATAATTATATATATAAAGAAAACATAGCCTAAGAGGAGAAATGTGGGGTGACTTTATGTGTATGCACAACGAACAGATGTAAAGGTGTTCCAAGGACCCACTGCCAGACTGATTTGGGCTGAAGAAAGCTCCGAGGCCCTGGCTGGGAGTTCCAGGTGAGCAGATCCCCGTGACTGACTGCATCCAGGCACCCGAAGAGCCTCCTCAGCCCCTTCTCTTCCCAACACTGCCAACACTGGTTTGCTCCTGTACAGTGGCCCCGCTTGCTGTCCATCAACTGGTTCCCTGGAGCACACAGGCACTGCCATAGCTTGAGGCTAATTACATTATTTGACTATTGTAATACTATAATAATACATTTTTTGCTGTGTATGTTGTATTTATCTGTGTTCATGTTATATTCTGCGGCAACTGTATCTATAGAGCACAGGCAGCTTTATCCAAAAGAAGGGTGCAAAGGGAAAGGAAGTGGAGAAATTTATGTTGCTTAGGGTAATTTGGGGGCAAAAATGTGAAATAAGTGCTAAGTGATGCCTAATAAATGACATAGTACTTTTGTGTAAACTCCTCAGCTATGTTATTTCCCAAGTTTGTGCCTTCTTGCTCCCAGTCTTGAGCCCTTTTTTGTATATGAAATGTAAGGAATGCACTGCTACATAGTTTATCACACCTTGACACTTTAACTTGCAAAGGTTGTAAAGAGCATGAAAATACCGCAGGTGCCAGAAGGCACCTGCAACATGTCAGCTTTTACTGCCACTGTCACTTGAGCCAGGGTGTGAGCTGGGCTGTGGCTGCTGCTCAGCCTCACGCTGGCTCTGAGCAGCTGCCTGCCTCCCCACGGCTCTCCAGGCGAGCAGAAGTTGCACTAAATCCATGTGAAGGTGTTCAGCTGGCACCTGCCCTGCAGGGAGAGGTGTCACAGCTCTGCCCAGTGCAGCCTGAGCTGCTCACCAAAGCTCCTCCACCTGCTCCTGCCCTGCACTTGTGCCTCCCACTCACCTGAGCTGTGTTCAGAGCAACTGCTGAGTAGGAATTGGAAATCAATGCAGGGATGACGTCTCACTGTGGATGTGAGGGAAAAATTGACTCTGGGAGTGAGTTTGAGTTTTGAAGGGTTTTTGTCAGGGCTGCTTTTCAGGGTCAGGACATACATGCAAAGAGCACCATGGGTACCTTGAATTTTCTCTTACTGTAAGTTTCAAACCTCCCAATCAACAACTGCTCTATTACCTGTATAATTTCTTTCTTTCTCTAATGGAGTAAGTATTCTGATCCTTTCTTTAAGTTCTCTGTCTCTAAGGAAGATAGTCAGAGATGCTTCCTAGCAGCCATAAAGTCCTTCTGGGAACACTTACTGGTCTCACCAAAAGGCTTTCAGATCAGGGGATTCAGCAAAGAATGAGTAGGAAAGCTGAATCAAGAAAATGGGACAGCTTTGATTTGGGCTTTGGAAGGATGCACACAATGCAACCCTGCCATGAAAAGTAGAAATGTTTATTTCACTAAAGCAGAGAGACCATCTAGCTATAGAGAAGGTCTCTATAGAGACTTTCTGGCTATAATACAGCCAGAAAGCTGTAACATGCTTGTTGTTCTTCTGCTAGGTCAGTCTCTCCTTAACTGCAGCAGTTCATTCATATTTCTCTGTTATGACCAGAACAATGTGAGCAGAAGGGACATAACCAATTTAACAGGCATCTCAAAAAAATCATCAAAACAAGTATCAGTACATGGAGCTGGCAATCAGTGAAACATAAAACAATCACTACTTAATGTGCCAGACTCTGATTGATACAGAACAGCTCAAAAGCCAGGGAAAAACTAACCCTGGTTTCAAGTACTGTGGACTGCTTTTTATTTTTAACATAACATCAGCAGCTCATAGCAGCTGGGGTTTGTGATGTACGACAAAAATCACCTAAACCACAACCCACATGTTTTAAAAATTCATGTGAGTGTCTGCAAACACTTGTACAAATATGTGCCAGGCACACTACTACCATTAATGATTCATTCCTGCTTAAAAACATTTGAATTTCTAAAGAAGCAGCTGCTGGGGTGTCAGGCAGAAGAAATCCAGCCTGGCAGTGGCTCACCAGCCTCAGATTTGTAGCCACTGGACTGCCCGGGCCTGCAGGAACACGGCCCCTCTTGAACCTGTCCAAAGCTGTGCTCACTCTGTCACCTGAGCAGCAGCACTGTGACAAACAGGGTGACATTCACGGGTGGCCTCACACCTGCTCTGAAAGCAAAGGCCTGGCAAGGCAAAAGCCATCAACATCTTGTTAACACATCACTCTGGGATTTACTTAAGCCAAGCCTTGCAGCAAAGGGACCAGCAACAACTCAGCAAGGCCAGCCCTGTTCCTGGCCCTTTTCTGTCGTGGCACTTCAGTGTTAAGTGTCACGATAAAGAACTAAGAAATTATCTATTTTGTAACCAAATGATGCAATTTTTGTATGCTTTTAGGCAGCACTTGCCACTGGAGAGTGATGCTTTATGTCCATGATTCTCTGACTTGCTACAGAATTATTTTAAGAAAATAAAAATAGCATTCAGATGTGCCAAAAATGTGTGGTTAACTGAAGTGTAATTAGCTCTGAAAGTTCCTTTGTAACCTGCCTAATGTTACAATCGATTTCAAGAACTGTGGGTACAATGCAGTAGTTTTTACCTCCAGAAAGTTTTAATATAAAGTGAAGAAAGATGCTTACCCTTTAAAAATGGCAATGCAGACTCGTGTGAACTGATGTATTTTATTATTAGATTCTCATTGTGATGTAAGTTTAAATAAATTGTTGGGTTATGGAAGATTGTAACACCTTGTGATGCAGATTATTTCTCTGTGTATTTGAGGTATTGAGTCCAACCTTCAGTGTCCACAGGAAATGATGGAGGAACTACAGACATTCCTCTTGGACAAAGTCAAAGAACAGCTGTAGTTAAAGGTGGTATGTACACCAGTTACCAATTTTTATGGCATCACAGCCTAGTATTTTAGGAGTCTTACATGCACAGGCAAATTAAGTCACATAGTTTTTGATCCTGGGCATTTTCTTTAATTAAAATCTTTATTTGGTACATTTTTTAAACTGTTTGATAAAGACCTGCAGCAAAACCACACTCATTAATTACTGTTAGAATAAATGAAGAAATATTGGGAATGGAGCTGGAGGAGGTAGGGCTGAGGAAATGGAAGTCACAGCCAACTGTGGATGGAAGGGATCTTGTGATGTCCTGACACACCTGCACTCAATATCTGCTGCCACACTACTGTAGATGATTATTTAATATTAGTGACCCAGCAGCAACAGACTTCTGCTGTTCATTGCATTCCAGCCTTAGCATAGAATAAAATAAAGCTCCCACCTAGTCCTCTGCCTTCCCTCACCCATGCCCCTGTGCAACACTCACATATTGCTAATTATGCTTCAAACTATGGCTCCTAAGAGTTGCCTTTGCAGTTCCATGCAAAACTGGTGGCAGCAGTTAGCCAATAAAAACACTCAACCTTAATGAGCATCATTAAATCTGAACTATGAAGGTTAATTACATAATTGTAGCAGATGGCAGCATTTTCACCTAAAGCAAACCCAGCTGAGCCCACTAAAAAAGCTAGCAGGGAAGTGTTCAAAAATGGCTGGGTAGTGGCTGCTCTGCTCAACAGTTTATTTGCATTGCTTGTGGCTGTGCAGCTTGGGGGTTGCTGATCCCAAGGAACTGCAGCCTGAGGATGCAAAGCTCCTATTTGTGCTTCTGCTTTCACTGCCCAGGTACTGTTTACTAGACATTGTACGAGACAAACAGTGCTGGAAACTGTCTGTCCCACCTTCCTTTATCTTTGTGCTCTCCAGTCGGCAGGGAATGGTTGGATGGAGCTGCTGCTTGCACGGTGGTTGGCTGCGGGGTTTGAGTTGTTCTTTGAGGTCCTGTCGCTTCTGGTCTCTGTGGCCTCTTTTAGGAGTCACCTCCCAGTTTCTGCTCCAGCTCACTGCAGGCAGCCCCTGGGTTCAGCGGGCTGGACAGGCGGAGCTGGCTCAGCTCTGCCGAGCCCAAGGTACTCCCGATGCCTTGGTTTAAGATGTCACACTGGGTGCCAGTCCGGTATCGTTCTGTGTGCGCGCTGAGGATGTTTTCTGATGTTTTCCAGATGCTTTTCAGAACGGGCCCCGCAGCTTTCGGGACAGCGGAGGTGAGCGGGGTCCGCCAGCAGGTGGCGCCGCAGGGCGGCCCGTGCCGCTCCCGGGGGATGGGAATGGGGATGGGAATAGGATGGGAATGGGGATGGGGACGGGGATGGGAATGGGATGGGACGAAATACTTCAGTGGAAAGGGACCCATAAGAGCCATTTGAGCAACTAAGGGCTGACAGAAACACAGCCCGTTGTTGAAGGCACTGTTCAAATGCCTTAAGCACTGGCAGGCCTGGGGTATGACTGCCTCTCCAGGAAGCCTGTTCCAGGCTTTCCACAAAAAATGCTCCCTGATGTTCTGTATAAACCTCCACGGTGCAGCACTGAATCTTTCCCATGCCTGCTGTCTGGATCCTGGGGAGAAAAGCTCAGCATTTCCCTCTCCATGTCTCCTCCTCACAGGAAGTGCAGAGGGCAATGAAGTCACCCCTCAGCCTCCCTCCCTCCAAACTGGACAAGCCCAGAGTTCTCAGCTGCTCATCACGGGACTACATGTATATGTGATACACAGATTTTCTGGGAAGATTTAAATAATAACGCATCGTTCATGTGTGATGACAGGCGTCCCTGCTGTCCCCTCACCATGACATGGATCATCGTGGCTATACCCCAGGAAACTGCATGAACTGGCAGCAGGACAGCTGTGCTGAGCCCCAGGAGAGCATGTGAGACCTGGGGGTCTCCAACACTTCTTCAGCACATCCCTGGCAGCAGGACAAGGGCTCCATGTGCTGGCATATGGGACAGCCCGTGCCCAGAGGTCTGACGTCAGTGTCACACGGCTGCTGTTGATGTTGATTATTTCCATGCTAGCACCTTATGGAATAACAACTGATTCTGCTGTTCCTACCCCAGTTCTGCTGCTGTTTGCTCCCACACACACTGTGTGCCTGCAGAGTTCATTAGCCAGCAGGGTGTCCAAGCTGGCAGGCACACACCCCACAGGCTGTGACACCTCTGGCCTCTGAAGAAAGCACAGCTGCTCCTCCAAGCACCCTCACCCTCCGAGAGCCCTGCAAGCAGCAAGGCTTGGAACAGAGCATGCAGGCAGAACAAGGAGTAGCTGTCAGTGTGAGGAGCTTCACTTACCCGTGGTGCAGGGGGCACCCTGCAGTCTCAAACAGAGCTGGCTGTGAGACTTGCACAGCTTTGTATCTTGTTCATCTTGTGTGATCTCTTGACCTTCTCCTTTCCCAGGGCTTCTGAGCTTTCAAAGTACAGTGATGCTCAAGGTAGTCTGGGGATGACAGTGCCTTCTCTGAACTGTCTATGAGGTTTGTCCCCACAGCACAGGGATCACTCCTTTTCTGTAAAAATAACCTTTTACAAGGCTGTGTCTTATCTGGGGCGGAAAAGTGCACATCCTACCTCTGAGGTGTGGGAGGGAGGAAAGCAGGTAAATGAGTGTTCAGGGGATAGCTCAAAACTGACAGGAATCGGGCTATTTTGAGTGGTCCAGCCCTCCAGCTAATCTTCCACCAGCAGCATTTAACCAGCTCCTGTGCTGGAGGAAGGGAGGATGTTCAGAGGGATGGTGCTCATCTTCCCAAGTCACTGTCCCATGTGATGGAGCCCTGGTCCCCTGGAGATGGTTGAACACCCACTCACCCATGGGAAGCAGTGAATTCATTCCTTGCTTTGATTTTCTTGCATGCACACCTTTTACTTTCCCAACTGAACTCATTCCAAGAGTTCTCTCCCTTTTACCCTTCCAGTCCTCTTCCCAATCCTGCTGACAGGGCAGTGAGGGAGTGTCTGGGAGGGGTTTGACTGCTGACTGGGGTTAAACCTCGACAGGCAAAAGCCTCAGCCCTGCCTTTGACACTTCTTGCAGAGCAAGGTTACAGGAACCAAATACCACAAGGTAATTTAGGTGGGGACTTTGCAGCACATGAGATAAGATCAGGCTTTCACCTAGCATGTGATAAGAGCAGGCACAACAGGCAGTTTTTATAAAGCAGCTTACACTTCCTTAATTACACACCAGCATATTTTGCATCTCTTAACCTGCCCTAGTTTCTCCTGGTAAAGCATTCATTGAACTGTTGGGGGGGAGGGAGATTTAATATTTTTCTTATATTTTCTTAATATATTTACTATGTTGAGGTAAACACCAAAGTATGATTTATGGGACCAAGAGACAGACTAAGTTGGTCACACCAATAAATGAATTAAATTCTTATATAGCAATGAAACAATTTTCATTTCACCCCAGTAATAACTGATTTTTTAAAAAGTCCTTGCCTTCAGGTGTATCATTCATATAGAATCCTCTCATCTGGTTCAATTACCCAAAGATGCTGCATAGTATTTTAGGACAGTAGTTATATAAGTGTGTATGTATATATATATATAAAAATATATACACACATTTTTATTTATATAGCTGATCATATATTCACCTTGAGATTTATTTATTCTTACTTAGGGGCTTTTCCAAGCAATGTGTTGACTGACATACAAATAACTCCAATCTAAAAGTGCTCATAACTAGTAAATCAATTGCTCTGAAAATTAATGAACATTCTGAGCCTCTCACAGACCTGTGTTAAATTTCCAGTTTGATCTAAACCTCAGCTCTGAGATGGACTAAAGATAGCTGAGCATTGATCTCAGTTTCATTTTTTGGGGTTTTATTTCACATATTCTGTTTTAGCTGTAACATTCAGATAAAACCCTGCAGCTTATTGTGAAGAAACCGAAACTTCAGATCTGCTGACCTTGTTTTTAACTGAACAGCCCTTAGCTCATTCATTATCACAGAGCCTTTATCTAGTCCATTTTTTCACATGGGGAGATGAGTTAAGAGGGTTTGCTTGACACAATAGGTAAAGTGAGCATCCAATGTATAAAAAATTCAGAACTTGCTCCTAAAACTCATGCACAAAATATGCATTTTTGTCTCTGACGGAGTCCAAGGCTGGGAAAGCAGTCAGTGAATCTGCATTGCTGGAAAGGGAGAGCTATCATTTCCTCAGTGAAAGCTGGGTCAGGAACTTCTCTGCCTGTTTCAAGACAGCAGGGATCAGACAGCTGTCAGGCTGTACACTATGTTTTTTCTTATTTTTCTGCGTGTATATATTTATTACCAGCACTTCCCAGCGTAGTTCATTTCCTCTAGAGTTAGAAGGTGTGTAGGAAACAGTCAGAGTGTCAGTGCTGGGGAAAAAATACCTCAGAATTAAGGTAATAAAAAAATCTTCCTGCAGATCTGTTTTCCCCATCCCCACCAGAGAAGTCTTCAAGACACCGGATAGCTCATTTTACACCAAACGTTCCACACTGCACAGTCTGGTGACAGGCAGGAAATTAAAGACTCTTTTTCAATCACTCTGTATATTTATGAGCAAGTTAACTTCCAGGTAGCAGCTAAATTCTTGTACTCCCTAACATGTATGTAAATGCTTGTGCTTAATGTTTTAATAGTAAACTACATTGCAGTGAGAAACCACAAAACCACACCAAAATTTCCTCGCTTTAAGAGTAACACACAGGAATTTCCACAATTACATATCGCTTACAGAAAGAGAGAAGTTCTGCAGCCTTGCTAATACACTGAGAACTTCCTTTAAAGGATGAAAAGAGAACACTTAGAAGACTTCAGAGTAAGCTTTCCAAATACAGATATTTCAGAAAGGAAACATGATAAATGGGAAAGGGCATCCACAAGATAATTTTGGCTTTTTAATGAAAGATTCTGGATTAAAATGAACAAGACATATATGACAAGTTTTTCATGTTTAGGAGCGAGGGGAATGGAGGGTGAGAAGATGAGGTTCCTGTCCTTACACAACAGGTTTGTGAGTAAACCTCATGCTCTGGAAACTGAGCATTCAGTCTTTGCTTTGTGAACAGTTATTTCAAAAGAAACTTTTGCCAAAGCTAAACTCCAGACACAAAGAAACTTCAGCTTCCAAGACAGAGATTATGCCCAAATCCTCCTCCCAGACCAGAGCTTTTGGGTTCATCCTAGGTCACAGTAACTGATCTATAATTACATACCACTTTATCACAAAGGAGAGGGGAGAAAGTGGAAAAATCCCATTATGAATTCTGGCTGGAAAGCCCAAGGTTGTGAGCAGTAGGTGGGAGACCTCACCATGTCGTGCCACTGGCGGTGCCCAGTGACACCCTGGCCTGTGCCAGGCTCAGTGTGACCAACAGGACCAGGGCAGTGTCTGTCCCTGTGCTGGGCACTGGGCAGGGGCACCTCGCTTCAGGAAGCACATGGAGGGGCTGGAGTGAGTTTAGAGAAGGGAATGGAGCTGGGGATGGGTCTGGAGCAGCATGAGATGCTGAGGGAGCTGGAAAGGGGCTCAGCCTGGAGAAAAGGAGCCTCAGGGGGGACCTTGTGGCTCTGCACAGCTCCTGACAGGAGGGGACAGCCACATGGGGGGTATGCTGTGATCCCAGGGAGCAGGGACAGGAGGAGAGGGAACGGCCTCATCCTCCACCAGGGAAGGTTGGGTATCACAAGGAATTTCTTCATAGAAAGGGTGATTAGATATTGGAATGGGCTGTCCAAGGAGGTGGTGGAGTCACTGTCCCTGGAGGTGTTTAAGGAAAGACTGGACACAGCATTCGGTGCTCTGCTCTAGGTAACGCGGCAGTGCTCGGTGCCAGGCTGGACTCAGTGATCCCAGAGCTGCTTTCCACCTGATTGTGCGATTAAACATCAGCCTGTTCCACCAGATGAGGCAAAGTTTCCAGAGAAATAAAGTTACTGGTGCCATCATTGGAGTCCAGGCACAGGAAAGAAGCCGAACTGCTCTGGTGCTTAATCGTGAGAGCGCTTCAGTCCGAGCGAGGGGAAACGAAAGCAAACGCCAACTGCCCGTTTCACTTTACAGCATTCGCGTGGCTCTGGCAACACGCAGAGCGCGAACACCAGGGCCCGACACCGGCTGCGCCAGCGGCGCGGGGCCCGTG
>NW_005054386.1:1686345-1707518 GCF_000277835.1 Geospiza fortis
AGGGGGCGCGGGGCCGCGCGGCGGGCGGTGCCCATCCATGGAGCCGGGAGATGCCCGCAGAGACCCGTCTCGCTCCTGTGCGTCCCTCTGAGCGAGGTGTCGGGGTTCAGGTGATCCTCAGTGCTGGCGTCGGAAGGACTAGAATAGAAAGTGATATAATCAGTTTCTTGGGGATGGGTGCTCTTTTTGATGAAACATTTAACCGCTCTGCTGAGCATCTGCGCAGGTGGCTGCTCTCGCTACGGTTTCGTTTTTTTAATCAATTCTAATTATTTTTAGAATATTTACTAATATTTGGATATAACTCTTTCACTAAAATGCGCTGAATTCTCCCCTTTAATAATCACACCTCTAATAATATTTCTTGCTGTGTGTCATTCTGGAGTGCCATGTTTGTTTTGGAGGGTGTAAACGTGATTCAGACTTAGGTGAATATAAACAAAACGTCTTAAGATTACAGCTACTTCTTGAAAAAGAGATTTGGGTTGAGTATGGTTGATCTATATGCAGTTGATGTGCTCTTGGTGTAACAGATGCACAGCTGTGCAAGGCAACACACCTGTCAAGCTCATACAGGTGTGCCTTAGCTGAAAGGAATGCAGGTTTTGCTCCACTGAGTTTAGCATCTTTTTCTTTGCCATCATACTTAAGGACTTACTTTCAGGATGAGTTACTATATGGAAAATGCCTAGTCCCAAATTTCTAGGCCTCGTGTGGTTCATACAGCGTGACTGCCTAATAAACAGCATACAACCAAAACAGGATATTGGAAGTTGATGTCTTAAGTTTATTTTTTGAGCAGCCCAAGAAGAAGAAAATCACCAAACACATATTTAACACAGGAAGTATTAGCCTAGCTCTAGAAATAACTATAAAGGCTTTGAAAGTAGGTTGTTTCCTGTGGTCTGGTGGGGAAACCCTAAATATGTATCTTGTAGCACATAAGTAGCCATCACCTCTTGTTAGTGCCAGTATGTGGAAATTGCTGAATGGACTGTAATGATATTTATGAAGAGTGAAGTTCAGGCAACATTGTTTTCCCCTGGTATAATATTAAGAAATCTCATCAAGACAGCAGTAGCTGGCTGTGAAATGTTATAATGGTTTGAGAATTGGAATGGGGAGACTATAACTGCTTCTGCTGTAGAAACCTGCTAATTTCAGGACTGTCTCTGCTCGACCTCAAAGCCTTTGTTTTCTGTAGTGGTGGATTTAAGCCTTAGGGTTAAATAACAGTGCAAATGTTACCAAGAAGTTTTAACTGCTCAAATATGCTGCAGTTGTAGTTACACTCTTCCAGGTCTTGAATTTGAACTTTGATGTTGGTGTCATGATGGGAATTAGAAACACTTGGAACTGCATAAGCAGGAGGGGCAGGATAGAGTGTCAAACTACGTTGTTTATTTCTTCTTGACTCTTGAACACACTTTGGAGCTGGTGGCTTTTTAAAAGATAATAGCACAGAGTTTCTTAGGCAGTGAACTTTAGACTCAGTCTGCAGATTTCTGGTCATGGTTAGTCACACTGAGAGAGCAGCTGAATGTTTGAAGAGGTCCACAGAAGCCCTGAAGGTGGAAATTGATGTTCAGGAGTCTCTGGTACCCAAATACTGCTGTCAGTCTGGCTTAAATGCTCACATGGACAGAAAGCTGAGTTGGGCTCACAGCACCACTTACAGACTGTTTACAAATCATTTGGCTAAGACACTTGTGGACACTTTTCAACACAATTGTTGAGTGTACATTCCTCAGACCAACTGATTACCTAATCATCTGGGATGGAGTCAGATGTGGTCCTGGGGAAAATGGATAATTGTTACTTAACTTAAGAACCTGCAGAGTAGAATTGAGCAGATTGCTTTGGTATACCTGTACTTTTGTCTGTGATGTTAGCATCAAGAAGGAAGGCCTGATTGCAGTGGTTGGCATGAGAGAGGTGTGGGTAAAATGGAAACATCAAACCAGTTCAGAGTTCCTGATGTGGGTACCCTGCCTGCACATGCTTGTGTGGTGCTCCCTTCCAGATCTTCACCTGACTAATGCTGTCACTAATTTGATGGAGTAAAAGCTGTGAGAAACACAGCAGAATTTATGGACAGCTTCTTAGATTGGCTGTCTTGAAAGAGGCTGGTAAAGGGCCATTTAAATCTCAGCTGCTGGTGGTGAGAGGAGTCAAGCATTTTAAAGGAAGATAAGAGAAATTAAATAAAATCAGGAAAACCTTGTACTAAGTCAGTGTAGTAGTGGGAGCTGGAGAGGTTGTGGAGTCTCCATTCTAGGAGGATTCTTGAAAAACTTCTGAGGCCTCAAAGTGTTGACTGGACGAAGCTGTAGCTGACCTCATCTGGTGCTGGCAGTTTTCCTGCTGGTGTAAGAGAGGTCAGACCAGATGACCTCCTGAGGAACCTTCCAAGCAGCAGTTGCGTGATAGCTCTTCTGAGGAAATGCCCATGGGGAAGAAGGGCTGGCAATTTTCAAGGAGATTTCCAAAGGTTATTTGTGGGTTGAGATGATAAATGTGAGAGCAGCAAGTGTTGCCGAGCTGCTGCTGTGTGGGATCTGCCCAAAGGGAAGGGAGCAGGAGCTCATTCAGAGGGCTGTGCATGTTGGCGGGGGCAGGGAGAGCACTGTGCCAGCGTGCTGTGCTCTCCAGGGGAGCTGGAGCCTTTCCCCTTGGCTCTGAGTGTGACCCAGTGCTGGAGGAAAGGCAGAGACTTCCAGTACTTGATACACTCTGTGTGTGTTACTTTTTGCAGTTTGTTCCTTTGGATTGTTTATTGAAAAGAGTTTGACAACAAATGCCTGTATTTCCCTTGAGGTGAGTTTAGACACGCTAATATATGAATGTATATTGCAGAGATTTGCAAAATCCTGCATCAATATAAAGGAAAGATGAAAATTTCAAGGTTATTTTTTCCAGTGTGGTTCTATGGACGCATGTAAATATTGTGGACACGTGGCAGATTAGTGTAGTAAAATTGATGAAAAATCCATTTGGATTGATGGAGGATCCTGTATAAAAAGATGGATTTTTTTCCCCATGGAATTTGCTGCATAGTTTTTTAGTATCCTACCATTTTCTTATTGGTCCTTGAAAGCTGATCATTAGCCCATAGCAGATGTTAGAGGCTCTCACTTGATTGCAGTTGAAAAATGTATTTCTAATGATGGATTAATACTGCCAGGAACAGTGTATACTAAAAGTGTTATACACAGTGCATCTTTAAGTGTTAAATTATGCCTCTGCATTCTGTGTCTCACCATAATAACACTTATCCCCAAAGAGATGGCTGCTGAAATGTCAACAAAATTACCAGAATGAGCAAGGAGGGAGAAGCTGAAAGCAGCGATATTTTGTCTTGTATTAAGCTTTATGTGGTCCGCGCTTATAGAAGCGATACAGCCCATGAAGAGCAGTTACAGTAATTGCCCATTAGCACCTGTCCTCCCACTGTGAACGGGGCTGTTCTGCAGCGTGATCAGAGCCGGCTGAGTGGGAGTTTGCAGAGCGTGATGGAGTTTTCCCACAAGGAAAATGGGAGGATGTGCCAGGGTGTGTCAGATACATTTAATTTGCATGTTAATTCTGTCCAGCCCAAATGTATTTTGAGCTGGACTTGGGATATTTGAACCAAAAACCTGTTACACAACTTGTTAGGCAGAGAGAGTCTCCAGTGTCTCGAGGACTAAGGACACTTAAGTGCAGTTTTGCTCTGTAGAGGCTCATAGGCCATGTAGATTGGTGTTCATGGGCACAGCAAAGGCATTTTGCTGTCCAGCCCTCAGGTTAATTTAATTTAATTTAACAGTCCAGCAAGCTTTGGTGTGTTTTCTCTTAACTTGTCCCATAGCTCACATTAGCTGCCTTAGCCCCCCAGCTGATTTAGCTGTTAAAATTTGCCATCAGGTTGTACTTTGCTGCATGCTGATTTAGGGAAATGCTGGAAGTAAAAGAATGGATGCACATGCACATAAGAAAATGTATTTGGAGAAACTGCAAAATGCATTTAGTTTATGTGTTTATAAACAGTAACTGTGTAATAGTTCAGTAGAACTTTTAAATAGTTGCTTTCCTTGTCAGGATTCAGATAAGAATGGGATCAAGGTTAGCTTTGGTACCAAAGGCTACGTACTAGGCTGAATTAGATAAGTTTTGGGCATCAGAACTGATGATACTGCTTACTTCCATAAAGAACTGTTGCAGCGCTGGCAGAAGTAAGTTTAAGTTTTTGTGGATTTCATGATCATTTTCCTTTGTTGTATTTTAAGGCTGTACAGCATCATGAACTTCGGCACTCTTTGGCTGCTGTTCCCCAAGCCATGTTTGTACTTGGAGTGCAACAGTCTTATTTCTTAATAATGCATAAGCTTTCTTACAGAGATGACACAAGATGTGGTAGGCTGTTCTTTGCTGTCACTGACAGCTGTGAATTTTTTTTTACCCGTGGTGCCAAGCTCCCAGCTTGACTTAGGAGTTAGCTACTCTTCTTTGATGGTTGGTACTTGTTAAATTTAAACAGGATTGACCCAGAGTGTTACTTTAAAGTGTTACTTTATCTTACAGGGAAAATGACGTGTTTCAAAGGTGTTTGTGTTTCAAATATGTCATTAGATTCATAGGAAAGAGGTTGGCAGGAATCTGTTTCTCAGTTTTTAAAAGCAAAATACAAGTAGAACATTAAACTGAGGAATCTTCAGCATGACTGAATAAGGGGGGTGTAGTTAAGTCTTTGAGTGTGTACTTCCTGCAGCTTTGGATCTAGAATGGGTGTACAAATCAGAATACAAGTGTATGGTCTGGGTGGAAAGCTTCAAGGGTCCCCTGCAGAACCCATGGAAAAGGAAAACACTTCAGGCCTTTGTGCTTGCATTGGCACAAACAAGACATGTACTGTAATTATTTCATTTGGCATATAAAGACCTTATATTATAAGATATAAGTAACCTTAAGAATGCTGCCAGTGACTGTGTACAGCACGAACTTGAGAAGTGCAGACACAAGAGAATGAGGCTTCCCTGTGCTATCTCTAGAGATGATTAAGGTTTAAATAACAAGCAGCAGCCACACCAGCATGGTGTTTCTTACTCAGCAGAACTGCTCCATCATTACATGACCACAGCACTCTTCCCTTGCAGGTAGTACTTTTCTAATTGCAGGAAGCAGCTCTAGGGAATCCTTTTAAAGATCATGGGTTTTTTTTAATTCTGAGCAGGTTGCCCCTCAGAGCTGTCTTCACAGCATGTACTGAGCAATCTGTTGCTTTATTGCAAGGGCTTCTGGTTTCTGTGTCTAGGTAAGGGACCACAGTGGCTTCTGGCAGGGATAGGGAGTGCAAGAAAATCTGGATTTGTAATTAAGGAGGTTGTATGTTATGGTACTCCACTTGGTGTCCTGAAGATAGTTAAATTTGGTGTGAAGTATCACATTAAACACCATATGGGTTTTGACTTCCCAGTTTGTGTTCTACTTCATGTATCTGTCTCTTCTTGGATAGTACAGATTTGTGTTTTGTGTATTCTTATGTAGAGCCTGGCCTGACTTCCTAAAAGCAAAATGGGTGTTTTTGAAAGAATTTTATGTAGTTTATGCAAGGCAGTTTGGCTTGTTAAATAAAAAGCTAAATTCTTACTTTTCCTTTTTTCAAATTGTTACTGACCACTGCAGAGAGGAGGTGAACTTTGAAAAGTTGGGCCCGGGATTTGTTCTGTGAATAGCAGTTAAATTCTCAGCAAGGAGTATCTCTGAGCTGTGCATCACTTTTTGTGGAATATTTCTGGGAGTAACAGTCAAGAGGAAGAGCTAAAAAAATCTTTTAATTATCTAATCCCCACAGAGCTGTGGAAAAAAGTCCAGCTTTAGTGCAGGGGAATTGACTCTCCTTATGGATTGAAGCTGTGGAATGATGATTACAGTTGTGCAAGTCTTCAAACCTAGTATCTGCAGACCTGTAAGCTTAAAAAAAAAAGGTTGTGTAATTGGCATTGGCCTCATCCAGACATGCTTCTGTAACTGTGACTGCTGAAGGGATCAAGCTGATGTCTGGGGATATTTTTTTCTAAAGGTTTTGCTTCTGCCATTCTGTTCTTAAAACTCTCAGAGAAGCCTGACCCACAAATATAAGTATAAAAATACCTTTTGTAAAGTCATTTATGTATCCCTGCATCCAGATATGGTGGATCCTGAGCCAAGATCTACCCTAAGCAAACCTGCAGCAGTAAGAGGAAGGTTCGCAAGGTTTCCATGTTGTGGCCATGTACAGTTGCATTCAAATTTGGTAGAATCCGTGTGTTTCTATTATTTAAGGACAGCTCAGGCATAGATAAATCTTGTATCCTTGCAGTCCCAACTGATTGTGCCCTTGCCATTTGTGTGTATGTAGATCCCCTTCTGTGTTTGGAAAAGAAAATGGCTTTCATTCTCCTGGCTGCACCTGTAATAAAATCCATATAAATCAGTTAAGAGTGGCTTGCATGCACAGGAATCCTTGTGTAACACCTTCTTGATGCTATAAGGACTAAGTTAACAGTACGTGGGCCCAGTTGCTTGTCAGAACTCCTCCACCTTGCAAATGAAACTTGAGCAATGTATTGCCAACCAAATCTTCAGAAATTTTCAATAGAAAAATGTAAAGCTTCCTGGGGTTTGTCACAGGTGAAAGCTGACCTATTTCTTCAATTTCAAAGTCTGTAAATGGCTGTTAAGATCACTCAGTTAACCCAGAAAACTGATCTTGTACAGCATGATCCCATTTTTCAGCATAGAATGTGTTATCATTTAAATTATGGAATAAATGTACAGTTCAGCTGTTCTTGTTTTTACTTGGTGTACAAGATCCTTAAACCTTAAGACTTACAGAGGCGTGACTAATGCTGTATTTGCGAAAGCTTTTTGGATCATTTAACACGGGATGGAGTGGATCTTCTGACAAACATCACATGAACTTTCAGCTGTTCCCCCCTCTTTCCTGTTTTGGAGGACAAGATCTCAGTTATTCACCAGGTAGAATCCAGGTAGTGCTTGGGTTGGGGTGTCCTAGTTAAATTCTGCATTGCTTGGATTGACTACTACAGGCACGTTCTGATCTGCTGGGTGAACCAATGCCTTTCTTCTCTTTTGTTCTTGTGACACCATTCAGGGCAAGGAGTTGAAACTTGGTGAGGTCACTTAATAAATGCTCAGCTAATTGTGGTCAAACAGTAAGATGACAGATTTTCTTATGTCCAGAGTCTCAGGGTGAAGAAGGCTGGCATGCAGTCACAAACTCAATTCATGTGTCTCTCTATGCTTAGTCTTATGCTTAGCCCTCAGTTTTATGGAAAAGATACCAGGTTTATAGAACTTCTTCATTTCCACTTCAAACTAGATTTTGCTCACAGAATTTACCTTTGTATTTAAATTTAGTTTACCAACGTTAAGATAACCAACTAAATTTTTTTTGTTAATGTCTGGCAATATTCTTTTGATGCCCATTTCTGAAAGTTGAGGCATCATTGAAGTTTCTTTTCTGTTTAGCACTCAATAAATAAATTGACACACAGCCAGCCTTGCCTAAATACATTACAATATTTTGGTGGGTAATTCTTCTCAAGCATAGATCCCACTGGTAATGTAAATACAGTGTAATTGCATCTTGCTCATGATAAGCATATTAACATCTTTCTGGTTTTGTTCCTGAGTTTCATGCTTCTGTGAGATATAAATTACATCTGAAGAGATAAATTGGAATGCTAAAAAAGAAAAAGAGGAGGCAAAGCCAAGCAAGTTACAGTGTCAATTAGGAAATAGAATATGAGCTTCCCAGCTGGATATCCAGGATCTTTTTTCAACTGTTTCTGGGAAATGACAGTAGGAAAGCTCTCAGTTGAAGATGTTGTCTTTTTGCTGTAGGGTTTCTAAGTATCTGTTTCACTGCACTTAGTTAGGAATATTTATTGATACAGGCATGTTCAAATTTTGGTCCTGCATGTCATAGACAAAGTCCCTTTTAGGAACTGCAGTCATCCCACATAAGGGAAAAAGGCAAAAGCACTTGTGGTTTAGTGTTGTTATTTTGTAGTACAGAAATTCTCCTTTCCAAGCCAAGGTACCAAGAAAAAAAAAAAGAAAAGAAACCAGAAAATGGAACCTAAATTCAGTAATACTAATTTTCTCTTTGCTTGCACTTTTTAATAGGACATTTTGTCATCCCTTTAACTTCCAGAGATAGAAATTGGGCATCTTAACTGTGTCAAGTTTTAAAGTGCATGCAAATAAATTTCCTCTCAACAACCACATTGTCTGAGGGACTGTTAGAGGAGGAGTACCTGGGCTGCCCCTGTTGTCAGCTGTAATGTGTAACCTGCTTTCTTCAAGTGTGCATTGCAGTCTTTGGGCTGAACGACGTCAGAGCTGTTATTTTAGAAGTGAAGGTTATTTTAATCCTTTATTCTCAATAAAAAAAAAAAAAAAAAAGTGGTTGAATTTTATTTATGAGTTGGTCTGAAAGATAGGGTATAGTTCAGGGAGTTTTTAGTTGAGCTTTCTGAACACCTTATAGCATTTAAATGTAGAGTTGCTCATTTTTCCATTTTTACACGAGGCCAGAGAGACATTTAAGGTCAGGTAATTGAAATGAGCACTAGTTCTTTTTTCCTGTAAGGAAAAAACTTCTTTTTCCTGTTCCTTTTTCCTTTGTTGTTAGTGTCTGTCTTGTTGAAAAGTACAGCCCGCGTCAGTCTTAAACTCCACGTGTGGCTTTTGCTCTTCCACAAGCCTAATGGCTCATTCTTGTCTCTTCACAGCTTTCCCATGGTTTGGCATGGACATTGGGGGAACGTTGGTCAAACTGGCCTATTTTGAACCTATTGACATCACTGCAGAGGAGGAGCAGGAGGAAGTGGAAAGCCTGAAGAGCATCCGCAAATACCTGACTTCCAACGTCGCCTACGGATCCACTGGCATTCGGGATGTCCACCTGGAGCTGAAAGACTTAACCATTTTTGCTCGAAGAGGAAACTTGCACTTTATTCGGTTCCCAACTCATGATTTGCCTACCTTTATTCAAATGGGAAGGAACAAAAACTTCTCAACACTACACACGGTGCTCTGTGCCACCGGCGGTGGCGCCTACAAGTTCGAGGAAGATTTTCGCACAGTAGGTAGCCTGGCTTGCCTCTGCCTGAAGCTGATGGGTTAAAATAACCTGTAGTTTGAAAATAACCTGTTAAAATAACCTGTAGTTTGAAAATAACCTGTTAAAATAACCTGTAGTTTGAAAAAAACTGGACAGCTCTAATATGTTTTAGTACTAATTTTAGTGTGGTGAGGAGTTACAGCCTTCCTGGAATCCACAGCACCAGTTAGTTGTCTTTGTGCTTTATGAGAGAACAGCAGCTTAAGTATCATGTGCAGAACTGTAGAGAGCTTAAGCCCTGCAGAATTTCTGACCTGTGGTTTTTCTTGTGGTCCTTGGATTGTTAATGAAGTTGCAAGGATAGTTAGTACAATGCCATTGAGCTTTTTATATGCTGATAGCTTAGAAATTACTGTTTTGACTTGTAAGATGGGGGAGGGACCCAACAAACCTTGAACAGATTTTCAGATATGAGTTCCACCAAGATGACACTCAGTGGGGCCTCTAGGGTATTTGATGACTTTTTTATTGATTTAAATTGATGAGAAATGTTGTTAATTTTTCAGTGGAGTAATGTTTTAGTATTCAAAAGTGATCTTTGAGCTTACTGAAGCAGTTACTTATACTGCATCTCTCTTCTTGATTCAGGTGTGAGATCTGGATTTACACTCAGATTAACTTGCTAGTTTAAGTTTTTGTATTCAGAATTTAGGTCTGAGTTCTTTGTTGGCTTTATAGTGGCATCGAAATTCCTGAATTAGTCACATGAGATAGCTTCTTAAAGTTGGGCAGTATAAATATAGTCATAAATTTGTAGCACATTTGTGCAATGTTAGAACATGTTGCCACAGTCTTTTTTTCTTTCTTAACACAGATTGGAAACCTCCAGCTGCACAAACTGGATGAGCTTGACTGCCTTGTCAAAGGCTTATTGTACATAGACTCTGTCAGCTTCAATGGCCAGGCAGAGTGCTATTATTTTGAAAATGCCTCAGATCCCGAGAGATGCCAAAAGATGCCTTTTAACCTGGATGATCCATACCCATTGCTGGTTGTTAACATTGGTTCAGGAGTCAGTATTTTATCAGTCCATTCCAAAGACAACTATAAAAGAGTAACTGGAACAAGGTAATTTAAAAACCTATGTTGGGGTTGTTACTCTATGGGGCAATGACACAGGGTTCTTTCATGTGAGGAAATGCTGTTTGAAAACAAGGGTTTTCTCTATCCTTAGTCTAGGTGGAGGGACCTTCCTTGGGTTATGCAGTTTGCTGACAGGCTGTGAAAGTTTTGAAGAAGCTCTGGAAATGGCATCCAAAGGAGACAGCACACATGCTGACAAGCTGGTTCGGGATATTTATGGAGGAGACTATGAAAGATTTGGTTTACCAGGATGGGCTGTAGCATCCAGGTAAGCAGGAGTCTCTTTGTGGATTCTTCTCTTGGTTTGTGGAGCTTCAAAAACAAGGCTTAAACTATTCATGCAGAAAGAACTGCTTTTTTGCAAGGTTTTATTGTAGTCAAGTTACATTTTTACCCTAAAAGTATGTATCCTCAGCTTTCCTGCTGGTTTAAAGCCTTGTGCAAGTGCAGGTGCCTGCTAGGTCAATACTGAAGAAACCTCCTGAGGTATTTCATGCACAGCTTTGTGTGAGTCAAAGGGAACACGAGGTGATAGCAGGAACAGAGTGCAGAGGTGGTGTGCTGTAACCCAGCAGGCATTTAAACACCACACAGCCACTCAGGCACTCCCTCCAGTGAGATGGGGGGGAGAGCTGGGAGGAAAAAAATAAAACTGGTGTGTTAGATAAAGAGTGTTGAACAGGACAGAAATGGAACAGAACAGAATGGTCTCCTCCCCTCTCCTTGTGCACCCCCATTGTGCTCACTGGTGGGGTGCAGTGAGGGGCAGAAAAGGCCTTGACTGCTCAGCAATAACAAAAACATCCCTGTGTTATCAACAGTTTCCAGCACAAATCCAAAACACAGCTCTATGGTAGCTACAATGAAGAGAATTAACTATCCCAGCTAAAACCAGCACACAGCTACTAGGAAGAAAATTTTGTCCCAGTCAAAATCAGTACAAGAGAGGGGAAAAAAGTGCCAATTTCTTTTTATATTACCTAGAGTCTTTTAGTAGAGCCATTGTCTGGAGGGAAGGTGAGTGGGAGATGGCTTTTATGTTGCTCTTACAGTGGAGCAATTCCTAATTTATTTTGGAAATGTGGTTGTCACTACAGACACCTGGTGTAATGGTTTAACTTTTCTCACTGAAGAGGGCTGTGGAACACCAACAGTTTGCACCATGAGAATGTCATTGTCATAAACAGAGGACTTTTGTCACAGCTGCACAAATTATTTCCATTGGGGAATATCATCAATGATATTACAGCTTCACTACCCTTACAAAAGAGAAGAAAAATAAACTCTGCAAGCGAAACTAATATGTACATAAGTATTCATTAAATCTTTGCTGTTATTCCAAAGGGAATCATAATTCGTGGCAACTTAATTGTTCTCCCTGTCCAGCTGCCTGAGTCCAAGCCTCTTGAGAGCCCATGTGCTGAGAGGTTTTAATATGTGTGAACTTTACACTTCAGTCAATAACGTTTTACCTTGCTTTATGTTGGTACTTTCTGTTTCATTTGCTTTTTAAGATCCTTAAGAGCTTTAATGGCTTTTTGAGCTCTACAGTAATCAGGATTCTTGCTCTCCAAACTGACTGAGATCTGGCTCAGAGTCCTTGCTGGTAAAATATCACACGTAGCTATGAATTCTTGTCTTTTCTTTCGTGCTGTGCATGGTAAGGGAAGCGCCCTTCTGATCCAGAACTCTTCATTTCTGCAACCTAAATTGCATTCTGTCACTGTTCATTTTGTTTCAGAGGGTTGTGTTCCATCATAAAATCGTTGAATTCATAGTTTTCTTCTACTTTGAGAATAAAAGAATGGATAGGTGTTTGTGAGGAAGCAAGCATGAGAAGTGGAAGATTTACCAATCAAGCAGTGACTTAATTTACAGTGACTAGATTTGCAGAGTAGTCTTCTGTGAAGAATAAAATTGTTTTACTGTAGGTGGTTCTTCATGGAAGTCAGCAATCTGAACAAAAATAATTTGCTGTTATTGTAACAGAATTTACTGATTCCTGTGAAGGAATAAATAGAGGTGTAGTGTGAAATTGCTGTATTTAATACAAACTTAAAAAGCAAGTTCCTCAAAGAGGAAACATGAGACTTAGGTTTTGTTACAGCACGAAAACATCCATTTTGAAATTATTTCAAATGCACATGAATCACTTTGTAACTCATGGCTATTTCTCCTGTCCTAGTTTTGGAAATATGATCTACAAAGAGAAGAGGGAGTCTGTCAGTAAAGAAGATCTTGCTAGAGCCATACTGGTCACCATCACCAATAACATTGGCTCTATTGCCCGGATGTGTGCAGTAAATGAGGTAAAACCTGACCAGGAAACGATCTATCTACAGCTCTGTCATTTGTCTTCACATGAAATGACTACTAAAATGGTGTATAATTTTAAACCTTTTAATACATTCTCAAATGAAATGAGGAAATGCATGTAGTAGCTTTGAGCTGGGCCTACAGTCACCCTGCTTTAGCAAGGGGACTTCAACCCCTTCATCACAACATCCTGTGCTTACCTGCAGGCTTTGGGCTCCATTCTTTACCAAAGCTCCTCATCAGGTTCCCTCCCCTTTGGCAAAGATATCCTTGTCCCACTTCTCCAGAGACAATCAAAACATTCTGAAGCAATTCCCAGTGCTTTAACCACAGAACAGCTGGGGTTGCAAAGGACTCCTGGAGATGATGTAGTCCAGCTCCCTGCCAAGGCAGGGTCACCTAGGGAATGCATCCAGCCCTGAGACACGGACTCAGAGACAAACTCTGTGCTTGGAGGTTTCAAAGTGCATTACTTGAGCAACTGCAGCATTTAAGCTGCTGAAAGTCCTGCTTTAAGCAGTGCATAATGATGGCCTCCAGCAATTTCTCCAAGCTGAAATTATCCTCTGATCAAAGCCTTGTTTCTAAATAAACATTATTTTTAATTTTTTCTAGCTCTTGAGACTTTAAAATTGCTATGACACCTCTCATCTTGCTGGTTGATACAGAGAAGGTTTCCTGCCATCCTCTGTTTCTCAAAATTCAAAAAAGAACCAGTGTGTGTTCAGTATTAGTGTGGACAGCCAAGAAACTGTAGAAGAATACTGAATTTAAGCATATAAGACATGAGAGTCTGAGCAGCAGGGATTTCTTCCTTCATTATCAACAAACTTGGGATAAAATGAGGTTTAGTAATAGCTTTCTTGGAGAAGACTGGGTAACTGAATTTAGAGTTCTACTTGAAATCTTTGCATGTGATTCTCTCAGAAGTACCAACAGCCCTGTTAGCTGCAGTAATCCTCCTTTTGCTTAGGAGACAGATTAATTATATTTTCTGGTTTTAATATTGTAACTTCTCCCTCAGTTTCATTATCTTTCTATCATGTCTGTCTTGGAGAAGGAAGGTAATTTTGTGAGTGTTAATTTTGGCTTTTTCCTTTATGGCAAAGCTTAATAATAAGAGAGTTAAAATGAAGATGAAGTTGAATGTACATTCTACATGTCTTAGGCAAATTATGCAATTTATATTTAAGGGTGAGAGTAAATGAGCACAAATCAGAACTTGTAAACTGCATAAACTACCTTCATTCTGAGTGGGTTTTGGTCTAATTCCAGATATGTCACAGAACTACAAACCATAAGAAATAGCTAATGGGGATATACAAAGTAGTACCTTGAACTGATGTCTAAAGATGAAATAAATGTAATTATTTTGATTTCTTGCAGTAGAGCAGAATCACGTTTTTGTGTCTTAACTATGTGTCTGCTTTGTCTTCACTGGTTAAAAACAGTTGCACATGAGCCATTTGACTACAGGCTGAATTGTCATATTAGTTATTGTAATAACTTGGAAATGACCATTTATTTAATGCAATTAAATGCTTTTTAAAGCACTGTGCTAAGGACTAACACAATTACATTTTCTTTGGCTCTTCCTCTCGGGTCGTTAAACCAGTGTTTAATGTTTTCACTTAGTGCTGGATTTACTTCAGTTAATGGGGAATATTAAGTGATTTTCACTTTTTTACATTTGACTGGATTAAAATTCACAGCTCACTGGTAGTATTCAAGTGCTCTTAGTGTGATGCCAGGCTGAGGTATAGTGAGGGCTGGAGATGAAAGGAACATCTGTCATGTCTTACTGCCTTCGGCTTCTTTACAGTGCTGCCTTGTTGCATATGGATCAAGCAGCATTGTACAGGGCTATGAAGGCATTGAGTCTTCTCTACCAAACAGAAGTAGCTTTCATTTAATTTCTTTCTTAGCTGGCTTCTTTCTTTGCTGAAATGCTCACTTAATTTGAAACACAAATGCTACTTGTCTGTAAATTAAGTCCTTCAGTTCTCAAGGGTTGCACCATTTTTCCTTCTCCCCAAGTATGCCATGTTTTAAATTTTGGAACCATGTTTTAATTGTGGGTTGTTTGGTTTTTCTGCGGTTTTTTTCCTTCCTTGAGACAGTCTTCTCTTTCAAAGCCGTGTTAAACAGTGAAAAGACTTAATCCTTTGCTGTTTTTCTTTTTTTTTTTCCTTTTTTTTTAGAAAATAAACAGAGTTGTGTTTGTTGGCAACTTTTTGCGTGTGAATACTTTGTCAATGAAGCTTCTTGCATATGCACTGGATTACTGGTCAAAAGGTCAGCTGAAGGCCTTGTTCCTAGAACATGAGGTATGCTGTGGCTCATTTATCTCTGTGTACTATTTCACCATAAATCAGAAATGCCTCTGTTGCATGGCTCTCATGTGTGATATCCTGAGGCACCAAGTGCTCAGTAAATATTAGAAATAACAGGAGGTTTGTCTTGCTGAATTGGTTCTCTGGGAACAGTTTTCTGCCAGGGAAGTACTTCAGTCACTTTGGGGTTTCTCAGTTCATGCTGTGGATCTCTGGAGAGGGACGGCAAAATGTTAAACTCTGTGCTAGGGGTCAGCAGTCTTCCTTGAGTTTGGGTGAAAACAACAGTAAGTATTGTGTTTCAAAGAGTGCAGAAATGTAAAGCTTGGCCCTTTGAAACACTTCCATTGTTCTCAGCTGAGCTTGAGCAATGTCTTGAAAGTCAAGACTGCTTTGACAAGGCCTGTTTCATTCCACAACAGACCCCTCAGAGCTGTTGTAGTGATTTTATGCTTTGAGAATAACCTACTTTTGGGCAGCTTCTTCCATCTGGATCAGTAGGCAGTGCTGAGAGCTTTGACCTGGTTTGGTTAAAATATGAGCAGTCAATATTAGTTACAGGTGCAACAGTTGCTGACTTACAGCTTCTGGGCAGTGGGTTGGGAATTTTTGTCCTCAGTTTCTTGGTCTGAAAATATTACAGCATCCCATCTATTCCCTTCACTTGTTTTTCACAACTCTTTTCCTTTACTGCTTATCTCCCAAGGCTGACAGTCTGTTCTGATGGCCACAATAACAGTGGAATGGTTCCTTATTAGTTCTGCCCTCTTCAGATTTTTCTTGGGTAAATTTTAAACTCACATTTGGTCAAGTGTATATTCTAAACACTTGAATACTTAGTTATAAGGAGGGGGAAGATTTCACTCCACAGGGGAAAAATAATTCAACATGAGAACGTGGTTCTTTGCATACAGGTAGATAGTCCAAAAGTGTGATGTGTGGATATAATTTGAGGGATTTTTCACTTTTACTTTAGGAATAACGTTGCTATGTGTATTGAGATGTTTTAGCAAGCAAAAGATGCAGTTTCTCTAGGAGGAAAAAACCAAACCTGATTTCCATGCTTCAGGAGTCACTGATACCTGTCTTAATGATCCTGCAGTGTATGGTGAGCCTTGGCAGGAAACCTCCTAAAGTCAAGCTAGATAAGAAGGATAAAATGTTTGTTTCACAAAGCCTTAAATAATTACTGTGAAATATTATATATTAAAAGTGTATTGTGTTCTTTCTGTAGCATTGATCCATCAGATGATTGTTGTCACTAAAATGTGATTAATGCACAATTTAATACCCTACTTAAACTTGTTTTCTTTTTTCTTTATCAGGGATACTTTGGAGCTGTTGGTGCTCTGCTTGGGCTGCCAAATTTCAGTTGAGATCCCAGATGTCACTACACTGAACTATTTTCCACCTGAATGACGCTTGTTTATGTCGATGGGAATTAAATCTGGGGAGGGGAGAAGAAAAAAGCTGATTTTCTGTAACTCTTTTTAAGAAGTGATGAAGCTACTGAGTATTGCTGTTGTAAGGAACGGGGTTTCACTCTGCTGGGAATTGGCAAGTGAACTGTTTGTGGCTATTATTTATGTTCTTTGGTACGTGTAGCCAGTAGTGAACTTCTAATATGCAATACATCCTCTGAAAACAACTTTCCAGAAATTCCAGAAGAAGGAATGCCAAACCCTTAAGTGCTCAGGATGCAAATATTGCAGGTTTAGCCCCAAGGCTTTAGGGCCTTCAGTTTATATATAGAATTGATGGCTGAAAAAGTCTTTTCATTAGTTATACTGTTAATATGAGCACAATTTTTATGTGTACTTACAGAAAACAAAAGACAGCCTGGTACTATTGACAAGATGAGGAAACTGTAGACAATTGCTTCCCACAGTAAACACAGTAATTATTTTATTTTTATGTGTAATGGAAATAATGCTTTAATTTACAGTGGGAAGAATAGAAACACAGAGAATCAGCCAAAGCAGCAGATTAGCAGTTGGTATTTTGAAGGTTTCATGAAGATACCTTAATTTATTGGAAGATTCAGCTGGTATTTTGGGAAGATTCCTCTGTCTTTGATTGGATTTAGAAATGAGTTCAGTGATAAATGAAGGCAGGTTTTAGGGGAAGATTTTTTTTTTAATTTTTTTCTTCTTTTTTTTTTTTTTTTTTTGAGGACATGACTTCCAAAATGCCTTCTGGATTATCTTTTTTTTTTTTTTGCCTCATAAGTTATGTCATCATGAATCATCATTTGTAAAGGTACCCTAAAGCCTGAGAGAATTGAAGAAATCCTTATAAAATAGACTAATTATGGGACCTCATAATTCTGATGCTTTGGCTTATTTCTGTAGGGGTTTGGAAAAATTTTTGCCCCATCCGACTGATTTGAAGTTGTGATTTTCCTGTAATTTTGTAAGAGTTGATCAGAATTCAAGCAGATGTTGAAGTTGAAAGGTTACTTTTGGATTTGGAAGTTTGTTTTTGGAAGTTGAGGACATCAGAGTTTGTATTGCAGCAGCAAATGGACCAATATTTAATGCACTTGCAATATGGAACCATTCATCAAATTGTGGCCTTGGGATAAAATCTATACTCTGGAACTGATTTTTGGGGTTTTCTGTAGACTTTTAATATTTACAGTTATGATTATTACAATAACTTCAGTCCTGAAGCCAGGGCATGAGATCTTAAACTTACAGGACTATTATACAGTCAGTAGCTATATGACTTTTTGTGGACTAAAGCTACCCAATTTTGTGATATTTTCCTGTTAAATTTATTTCCTTTAAGTGCATGAGGAGCAACCAGACCCAGACATGTTCATATCTTGGGGTTTAAGGTTTTTAAAACTGATTGCTCAAGTATTCCACAGCATGGCTGTGTTGTATTTACAGATACATCCCCCTTGTGTTAGAAACCCCTGTGCTATTTTCAGTCTTCTCTTTCTCAAAATTCAAAGCCCCAAACTAAGATGATAGGTTTTTGCTTTTAAAATTTTCTGTGGTCCTTTAAGAGTACAGTACCTTTGAGTAGGCAGCTCATTAAGTGCAATGCTAATCACAAATGCAGTTCCATTTATTGTTGCTTTTCCTGGTACCTGTACTACATTTCCATTGTGCTTGCTTTGATGTTTCACTATAGACATAAACAACTAAAAATTACACTCACAGTTCAGCTGATCTAATGCTAAATCAGAGCACTTCAGAAAATAAGTGAATACAGTTTTTCTAGAATGTCTTTATAAATGCTGTAAACTGTTCCTTTTCAGTTAGGATTGACTATCAAAAGTAACCTTTCTTTGGTTATAAAACTGTGTATAAACTTAATTTTCTGAATGTTCTGGCAGCCTGCTGAGAATTTTGCAAACTAACTGCATATTTTACTCACAAAGGGTGCTTTAGGAGACATACTACAGGTCCATTAGAAACAGTTCCTTTAGTCCATGTTTATTGCTACTTCATTTGTAATACTCAGAGTCCTCTTGAAGCAGTAGTTAGAAGCTACTTGTATATTTAACCAAAAGCACATATAGAAGATGATTACCTAATACCCATAGTTCATTAAACCAATTGAAGCTGATGTGACCTAACGTACTTTTTTTTTAAGTAAACTGTACAGAGTTACAAATAAAATAAGCAAATGGAGTAATTCTTGAATAGCTGTACTGTATAGAAACTACTGTGAGAATCAAAAAGTATGCCCTACCTCTGTTTTATTTCCCTTGAGCTTCTAAAACAATTGGCTTTCTGTTGCTAATTTTATCAGCACAATTGTTACTTCATTACAAGAGCAACCACAGCAGTTGTCAAGCCCTACTGTAAAGCCCAGGGGTCCTGTGTTTAAGCCACATCTTTGGGTTTCATCTCATTTTCTGTCAGCTTAGAACTTGTTACTAGAGTCTCCAAAGATTGACTCTACCACCAGGAGAAATGATAGGCATCACTAATAGTTGCAAGATAAGCCTTAATGTCTTTTCTTCTAAATTCTCTTGTAAACAGGTTGAAAATGCTTGTTTCTTTTATATGAGTCACTGAAGTAAGTTGCTTTTTCCGGCTAGAGTCTGTTTTTACTTTCACCCTTGCCATTTCTCTTCCTCAGAGCTAATTGGTTGAAGCAGCTTTAGGGTGAATTGATTCAGTATGATGTACTACAGTAGAGAAAATTTGGGGTTTTCTCAGGACTACTGTGGTCTTCTCAAGTGGAACCACTTCCTAGAGGAAAGTTCTGTGATAGTTCTTGAAAGTAAAAAGTAAGATCCATTTTGAATGTGTAATCATTTGCAGCTCAGTCAGCCATGTGAGTGCCTTTTATTTTTTTCATATAATGCCAATTTTATGGTACTGGGACTTTATCCATGAGGTTTCCTAACCAATATTACTTACCAGAGAAGTGACAGGTAATTTATTGGCTGTGGAGATGATCCCTTTAATGCAATGTAGCAGGAGATACCAGGAAAATATCATCAGGTTTCTGGCTTCCTATCCCTGTAGCCCTTAGTCCTGGGGTTAGGATTTTGCATTTCTTGGTCTTATCCCTCCAGCTTGGTCCTTTCAAGTATTATGCACAGTTTTATTGTATCATTATCTCCCTAAAAATCATGCAAGTTTATAATGAGATAAGTACTGTTTATTTCTGGGTAGAGAAGTTCAATCTTAGGTGAAGTTATTCCAAGCTATTAAACATAACCACTTTGACCTTTCTAAGTCTACTTGGGTAATTGCAGTTTGAATGAAAGGGGAACTCTTACAATACATCTTGAATATTTAACAGGCTGGAATTAAAACATCCTCAGTGTTCTTTACTGAACTGAGCAGAGGTTTAAATACAAACAATTTTTCATTCTTTTTACTAAAGTCTTGAGACATTTAGGAGTTCAGAGAGAAGCTGCAGTGATGCACTCTGTGTCTTAGTTTGCTCAAGAGTTCCAAAGTGTGCAGGTGTCTGCCCTGCCTTTTGAAGATGTTTAACTCCCTCAAGCACTTGTGTGATTCTGCCAACAGGTGCTCATAATTGAGATTTACAGGGTAGAAAGAAGAGAAACCACCCACATTGTTCCACTTCACCTCAGCTGTGTAATCAAAAGCTCTGCCTTCTCCTGATGGATCATCTGCTCCTTCAGTGCTACCGTGACATTCCCTCAAGCACTTGGGTTGGCAGTATAGATGCAAGGTGCCTGTAAGGGCTGTAATACTCTTTCTAGAGACAGAGACAAAGACCAAGACCCAATACAGGTTTTCAGGAAACACCTGCTTCCAGATCCATTGAAATAACTTCTTATTTCTAGGTATTTCAAAATAGCAATGGGGTTTTAACATTTGGAACTAATTAAATGGTCTTTTATCTAGAGTAGATCTCTGCTAGATGAAGATTAGATGGTGTCTTTCACATCAAGTCAGTAATTTTCATTAATGAATAAATTTGCAGTCAGTCTGTTTAAATATCACTTTAATTTTTGATATTCTGGATACCACTGTAAGCCTGAGGAAGTGACTTCAGAGATGAGGTGAAGGTCAGTGTGGTTCTGTTGAGCTAGTTCTGGTCAGTTCTAGTTAGAACAAGACTAATTCTTTCCCTCGTCACTTCTTTTTTTCTTATCTACATCTTTTTATATAGGCTTAAAAACCATATAATATGTAACAGAGCTTTGCTGAGGTTAAAAAGTGAACAAACATCTGTGGGTCAGGTTGGAAGTGTTTGAGCAAGGCCTGTAGGTCCCAGTGCAGAGCTGGGGACACAAAGTTTCTGTTTGGGTGTGGTAATTCTTTCACTTCCCATTAATGCACAGTCACAGCTGGTGGGTTTCACAATCACTGTGAATAAAATGGGAGAATTTAGTCCTCAGACTTGACCACGGGAGATTAAAAAAATACAGTATAGAAGAATAATTCCTGCTCAAAGTTCTTTAAAGTTTTACTGATGTATTCCAAAGTACATCACCAGTATTTTGTCAACTATGGTAAAATTAGTAATTCTCTAAGTTAACAAAAGTCTGCAAAGAAGCCTGTTTTATTAGTTTCATTTGCATCACACATGGAAAGCATATTAAGTATTCTTAGAAATACACTTTTGAAAACATCTCAGATGATGCTGTAATATGTCTGTAATTATTAATGTGCTAATGGAATATGTTTGAGCAATCTCAGTTTGCATAACTGAGTGTCAAATCCTGCTCACTCTGTAGTTACTTCAGTAAATCATTCTTTTAAACTAATGAGCAAGATTTGGCCTCAAGGTCTTCTGCCTGGGGAACACAGAAATGAAACTTTGCA